>NC_035436.2:146214300-146526217 GCF_002127325.2 Helianthus annuus
AAACTCCATGATTCCAACCCTCTATGTGAAGTTTGTAAGATTATTTGCTAAGGATTCTTGTTTAAAGTTAGTTGTATAACTTTGTTTTAAATTATCTAAGCTTAAAACACAGTTAAAAATCATGAAAATAATTTAAAACTCCAAGACTCCTTAGCCTAAAATCCTGCAGACAAATGGACACGGGGCCGTGCTCAGCGAGCAGGGGCCGTGTCCGAGGTACTGTTTTGAAAAAATTTAGCTTTCTTCGGTTTCTTTCACAGAAAATGGCCAGCAGAACAAGCGGATCATCTTCAAGAGGTAACCGACACGGGAGGAGGTCATCAACAGCAGAAGACTCTCTTGTAAACTATGTTTACGCCCTAAGGGAGGCTATTGATGAAATGACGGGAGTGGAGGAAGCGCTAGTGGACCGTATCAACCATCTGACGGTGGGACTGGAGGGTTGTCTCCGAGAGGTGAACCTCTTGCACCAGAGGTTAAACCTTCTTGCCTCCCCGCCCTTTGTACCTGTGATAACCCAAAGGGCGTAGAACGTGGTGCCCGAAGTCATCATTCCGGCCGAATGGTACGCCATGCACCCTGAACCTCCGCAAAGGGTGGTGCAAGGAGTCCCGGTGAATGTGCCCCCTCAGCCACAAGTTGCTGAGGAAAATGAAGCCGCCTTCTTCCTTCCAAGGGAGATAGAAGAATGGCTTTAAACGACATCTAGGGAACCATCGGCCGAAGGTCCTACTATATCAGAAGACTATTCTCGAAATTTTCTTAAAAAGTAGAACCCTTTATGATGACCTCGTGTACCTCTTGACCTAGTTAGTTAAGTTTTAATTTTATTTTATTTAGGATTTATATGTATTTCTCTATTGATTAAATGGAATGATGGTTTTTAAAGTTTGATGGTTCATAATAAATAAAACACACTCATGGTGGTAAAGGATGAAAAGGGGAACGAGAAAAATGGCCCCATGCACAAGAACAAGGCAACCCGACATAAATTTCTCCATTACAGAAGGCTCAACACGGGCCGTGTCCAACCAACACGGCCCCGTGCTGAACCCCCTGCAGAAAAACGCCCAGTTCAGGTAACTGGACACGGGCCGTGTTCACCAGACACGCCCCCGTGTCCAGGCTTCTGTCTCATTTCCTTAATTTTTGTTACTCGCACCTGAACACGGGGCCGTGTCCGGTCCCCACGGGGCCGTGTCCAGACTGCCAGTAACATAAATCTTTGCTTTTTAACACCACATTACACATCCAATCAACCTAAAAATTTATTTTTGGGACACATTGAGGACAATGTGTAATTTAAGTCTGGGGGGAAGCTAAAACCTTGAAATTTTGCAAGTCCTAATAACAAGCCTTACACAAAACTCTATTGGAACCGCTAAACACCCCAAATTTTTTTCAAAAAAAATTTCATTTTTTTTTTACTTGTCTAAAGTTTAAGTTTGGAATCCTAAGATTAATAAGGTTATATTTTTACAAATTTACAACCGAGAGCGTCGTGATAACAAGAACCAACATAAGAAAATTATGAAACGGCATGACAAGCTTAGTTAAAATTTGATTATATATACTTGATCACATAAAAACCCATTCCCACAAAAGTGAGTTTTGAGCCTTTATTGAGCATACAAATTCACATCTTTAGACTAAATGCTCATTTTTCGTTTCTTGTGTGAATAGCCGCTTGGTTCTTACGACTCTAGAACTTGCCACGACGATTCATTCCCGGTCCTTACCAACTTAAACCCAAGTAAGTAAATGATGGAGGTATTAGGACTAACCATTTTTCTTTCTACACCATTATTTTTCAATTTTTTTTTATCACCTACCCAAAATCCCCCTAGTTAACCCCTTTGAGCCTAAACCTTTCATTTCTTTACCCTAAAACATTTTCACCCACCAAAAAACCCTTTTTATTTTCACCCTTTATTTTAGTAACAAGCTCGGTTTTTCGTGTGACTAAAAAAAAAAGAGATGAAGTAAGAAATAAACAAACAAAGCTATTAAAACAAAAGCTTGTTTGGAGAAATACTTCGAAATAAAAAGTCACTAAAACAAAGTGTTTTACGAAAACCGACGCTTTTTACGCTTTTTCGCCCTTTTACTAACCACTAACCCAACCACCCACCTTTAGCCCAAGCTTAACCCTTCACCCAAAAAGCCCTCTTGATATTTACAAAGGTATATAGTTAAAAAGGAGGAGGATTGATTGCTTGGCAAGCTTATGGTAGGAATAAGTTCCATGCCGCTCTCGAGTGATTCACTAAAAATACACCTTCGGCCGAGTGTTGAGTGATCCCCCGTGAGGTATGTGAACTTGTATATAAATGAAATTTTAAAAAGGCATGCTATGCCCAAATAAGTAATTTCTCTTATGAAGCGTTCTAAATAAATCATAACGAATAGGATTGTAAATAAATAAAAATAAAACCAAAAAGATCTTGGATTCCCGACACTCTATGACAAACCAAAAGCCTTCTCTTCTACCCATTCCATTTGGGAGTGTAAGCCACATATTAAAGAGTTTTGCTTGAGGACAAGCAAAAGTTCAAGTGTGGGGGTATTTGATGTGTGTAAAATGCAACATATAAATTACATCAATTAAGGCATAAAACTAACCCTTTTTAAGTACTAATGTTGGAAAAAGAGTGTCTTTGTCTTCCTTTTGTATTTTCTGGATGAAATGAGCTCAAATTCACAAAAGAAGCAAAAAGACAGCTAAATCTAACATAAATACAAGAAAAGGAACAAAAGTGGATTGCCCGACCCCTCAACAGCATCCTCCCAAGCAGAAAAGAGAAGTCAGAAGACTGAACACACCCCGTGCTCAGCCAGCACGGGGCCGTGCCCAAGAAGCAGCAGAAAAGACAAACCTATAGAAGCTTCTATAGCCCACCACGGGGCCGTGTCCAGTGAGCACGGGGGCGTGGCGAAAGTACAGCAGGCGCATTAATTATAATTGCGAATTACAATTAATGAAGAGAGAGAGTGTCAGATGGGCACGGGGGTGTGTCCAGCGGACACGGGGCCGTGCCCAGCCTTCTGTTCAGCCTATAAATAGGAGTGCTTGGTTTCATTTCAACTCATCCCTTGGCACACCACCTCTCTCACACTTCATCCACCACCCACCACCACCATAACACCATCATCCACCACCATAATCCATTGTCCATCATAGAGTGTATGAGTCGTCTCGGGATCCAAGATTGATCGTAAGAGTTCTTGACAATCAAGGCCATGTTTGCCTAAGTCTCTTACATCACTTGGTGAAGACAAGTGTTTAGTATAATATTTTTTATTTTTAATCTTTTGCACTTTTTATTTGGTTTTGTATTAATGACTTTAATAACTAGTTGCTTATGTTGAAGGTGATCTTTCCTTATCGTTTGTCTGTGGTGTCTTGGCATTATTTTACTGTCTATATAAAATAAAAGATTTTCACCATTCATATCCCCACGGTCTATATGGAGGTATGTTGGCTACCTGGTCGGGGGTTAAGGGAACGGTTTGGTAAGGGTCTTGCCCTTGTTCAGCGTTTAGAGGTCCTGCAAGGGACCTGGTCAAATTTAGTAGGATCTCCTTCAATGCCCATAGGTATTGGATGGCGGGGATCCAAACTCTTTGACCCCCTCATAAGTTAACTACTATTAATACTATAACCCGGCTATTTAGGACTGTATCCCTGCTGACTCAGACTACTTAGCCGAGGGTAACGTCACCGCCAAAAGCGGAGCCTACCATAATTTGCATTAATAACTTAATTCATTATCTTCCAATAATCCAACCCTTTAGGATTGTATCCTTGCTGACTCAAACTACTGGGTTGAGGGTAACGTCGCCTTCAAAAGAGGGGCCTACTACAATAACTAAGATAATCTCTTAAACAAGTGCAAAAGTGCGAAAATAATCAAAGGTTATACTAATACACGAGTCGGATCCAAGTGATTCATCTTGTCTATCTGTTTTTATTTTATTTTTATTTTTCAGCATTTAGTTTGTTTTTATTTTCTTAGTTTAAAAAACCTTTTCTAACTTTTTGATTTGATTAGACGTTGAGGATAAACTGGTACTAAAAGCTCTTGTGTCCTTGGACGACCTCGGTATCTTACCAACACTATACTACGTCCACGATGGGTGCACTTGCTCATATGTGTGTTTAGTGTTAGTAAATATCGTGTTTTATAAATTTAAAACTTGGCTAAAAGTGTAAAAAGGGCTTAAAATATACATCAAAAATATATTACACTACACACGCATCAGAGACGCACTTCTGTGAGTTCATGTCCCCCTTTTCTCTTTACTGTTTTCAGTTTTATACTCGGGGGTGAAATACATGTGACAATTATTACAAACATTTATTTACATGGTATGGTTAGCGTAGGGAGGGTTTACTACTAGATCATGTGAGGGGTGGGTACAACACTTAAGGCCATCAATCCTCGTTGTTAGGACCGAGGGACACAAGAGTGATAGATCTATTTGGGTGTAGCGAGCCCACACCCATGAGGCCGGGGCGGCCCATAGAGGTGACTGTGTCTTATAGCCGAAGCCCGGTAACAAATTTGCTAGGTTTGAGTCTTCCTGCACCTTTTCACACATGCCAGTGGCTTTGCAACCCATTGGTGATCTCTTTTTCCTTATTGCTACATACAAGGGACTTTTATTCATACATGAAAGGTTTATACATACTCACTTTTACATGAACTCGCTCAACTTTTGTTGATTTTTCAAACTACATGTATTTCAGGAAATTAATGGATCTGGCGAAGTGTGCAATCGTGTCAAGCTGCGTAGGGAATAATGATGTCATCCAGGTTTAGGAGGTGTAACCCTTACCTGGACGGGTTACATATCCTTAAACCATGTTTGTATTCACGTCTTTTGTGGTGTCATGTGAACACGTTTTAATCATGTCATGTTGTAACTTGTTTTATGTGTCGACATTTTAAACAATGATGTTGTGGTAACTTTAAATTCAATGAATGGATGATCATCATGTGTTTTATTTTCATATAGCATTGTTATGATTGTTGCTATGGTATTAAGAAGTCACACCAAATAAACCCACGCTTCCGCAAAAGCCAGGGTGTGACAAATAGTCAAACAGATGTTAACCTTAAACAGATGTTTAATTTAAGGCCAAACATCTGTTTATGGCAAAACATCTGTTTAAGGTGAAACATCTGTTTAAGTCCAAATATCTGATATAGAAGGCTAAACATCTGTTTAAGGCAAAACATGTGTTTAAGCTGAAACATTTGTTTATGGCCAAAAATCTGTTTAAGGTCAAACAACTGTTTAAGTCCAAACCTCTGATATAAAAGGCCAAACATCTGTTTAAGGCCAAACATCTGTTTAAGTCTGAACAGATGTTTAACTTAATCAGATCTACTGTCTTCTCACACTGTCTTCCTCTTCAAAACACTGTTGAACCTAACATGGGTTTCCATTAACTATTGACCAAAAGGCAAATATGGGTTCAAACCACTGTTTGTTATTGTACTTCTTTACAAAATTACATAAAATTCAAGAAAACGAAACAATGACTTAAAGAACTATAATTTAACACATAATCTAACAATTCCCTGGTTTTTTACAACATGAAACACAACATCATCATGCCAAATACAGTCATATATATCCATCCATTATTCTGAATTCATAAACCCATAAATGCAGAAGAATGTCACATTTGCGATTAATAAACCAAGTTTCTACTAATTGCAGTTACTATTAGCAAAAAGAAGCATGATATCATCTATATATAAAACCTAAAGAGCTAATAACATTGTTTTATCATGTTAGCTATATATAGCAACAAAACATCAAGTTAATAATTTAAAAAAAAAAACATACAACATCACCATCAAAAAATTCATAGTTATAATATCTGATATCAGAACATACTTAAATGTCGTTGTTAAAGTGAGGTAACTTGATTTAATATGATCTTCTGTTGCAAAGACACATATGTGAAGTGCAACATATCACAAAACCTCAAGTTATTCTCAGTCATAAACTTTCGCCAACCATCCAACGCATAACGTGGCTTCAATTCATTTAACTCCGACTTAACATCATAAACCTCCACAACTCCAACCATGTTTTGAACTTTCAAAGGATGAAGATCAACAGAAAGACCTGCTCGTCTGACAACTTCAACAGGAAGACGCTACATATATTGTGTAGAAAAAAATAAAGTCAGACAAATAAACATAAATCATTAGTTTGTTATAAAAAATGGTATACCAGCCTATAGTCTCCTTTGTGATCAAAATGAAAGAACTCAGGGTCGAGAAGATGTCCAGAATGTTTTTTTTGCAGTCTTCGTAATCTTATTTCTACAGTTAAGCTTTTTCTGAACGTTGGCGGCTCTCTTCCCCTTGATGAAAAAGTAAACATATACATGTGAATTAAAGGAATGTTGAATATATGCACAAAAAAACAGTTTATATAAGATATATTAATTAAGTGGCGAGTATAGATACCTTAACTTTGTGAGCAGATGAAGAACATCCAATATGATCACTTGTGTCGACAGCTTTGTCAGCATTTCCCTTAGTCCTATTCTTGACCGTCTCCTTCCTCTCAGAAGTAACTTTACCTTTCTTCTTAACCTATTGTCATAGAGTCACTTTAATAACCATAGTAATATAACAATCTTTAAGATGGTAAACTTACATCTTGTGTTTTATTCAATCGTGAAGACATGCGTGTCTTCGACTTGCATTCGGCATTGGTTGGTAACTTCTTCTAAATAATACATTATTAGATAAATGTAACATTAGTAAACAACATTACTAATAGTTGTAAAAACATTAAATTCTTATATGTGTTAAATTAAAAATAAATATAAATAATTTTAATAATTTAGTAAGTACCTGAGTAATGGTTCTTCCTTCACCTATAGACACAACTTCTTCATCCTTATAGATGTCCTGGTCAACATTAATGAAATAATTAATATAATGCTAAAATAATTAAAACTTTTACTACTAATGCTAAATACATACGTACCTTCAATAAATTCTCAACATAATCAGCCTTCGATATCTCAAGTACACTATCATCGTCAGATTCAGGTTTCTTCGAATAGCAAATGTCAGTCTCATCTCTATAAACTACTACCTCAAAAACAACATCATCAATTCTGCTAAATACAAGCAAATCATCCTCAAGTATTGCACATTTCTGGCCATCCTCTAGCAAATACAAAGTTTGTATCAACCTTAGACACCTCAACATTCCAATAGGAACCCTTAAAACAGATTTGAAATTGGCCACTTGGTGGGCTGTTTACGTAAGATTGTTTAATGAAGCAGTCTTCGATTACCTGCATAAAATTAAAAATAATGAATACTATACGTGAAGTATGTAACTTATGAGAATAAGTGTTGACACGTTTAAGATGCAAAACGATTGAAATTAAGATCAATAGTCATACCGTAAAACCAAATCTTTCATAACGATTTAACGTGGAATAAGATTCACCACACATGCCATCAACAAAACATGAAAGTTCAACCCCAAAATCACCTAACGCTTTGAAAACCAACAAAGTATCCCTCGGCAGATTGAGATCTTTAACAACATTGTCCCAACCGTCAGTTATTATTGGTGTTGAATTTTCTGTTCTGACCCTCACAACCCATTTTTTACCAGACGCATGATAGATTCGCAACTTATTTTTTTGCCAACAATCTCTCCACTTTTGATTAGCAAAGGCTATAGGTACATCCTGTATAAAAATTTTAAGTAGTGTTAGAAAATATAAACCATAACAACTGTTAAATATATATCTCAATAAAAATAAATTATGTATATAAAAACATGTCATACCAGTTTCAAAGATTCTGGGTTATCAAGAAACTTGACAAATGTAGTATACACGATAAAACCTGAATCAATAAAGATGTTAGAAGATTGAAATTAAAATGTTGGCTTCGAAGATGAACATTAACTTTTTGTATTAACAGAGTATCTACTAAAATTAATCATAGAAAGAGAGTATGAGTTAAAATTTTACTATTTTAATATGTTCTCAACAAATGATTCAAACACCTAACTAAACCCTTCTTGAATGTATAGCAATAAATGTTTAAAATCGTATTTGTAGCAAGATAGGATTTAAATTAAAATCGGTTAAACAATATAAAGTTCATTACAATATGAATGTACATACCAGTTGCTGAAGAAAAAACAATAAAACCTCCAGTAATTGAAGTGTAGAAGACGGAGAATAAGAAAGTTGAAACCCTAGAAAATGACTGGGAAGAAGAGATTTTTGAAAGAAGTCAGATGATAGATGTTTGATGTGTAATGATGCTAAAGAAATAATGATGGTTGTGTTTTCGTTTTCCCATATTTTCAAACATATCAAAAATATTTACACATACACCCCTTATTGAAGTTGTTATTTACATTTACATTGGAAACCTCTGTTGGTCGTTTGGAACAGTATGAGTCAAACAGTCGTTAGATAAACAGAAGTTATAAGAACAGATGATAATTTTCAGCAGTTGTTTTATTTTTAGCTAACATCTGTCCACGTCAGAACCTCTGTTGTCATAATGGATGACAGTCAGCAGTATAGTAAATCAACAGTCATTAGGTTAAACAGAAATTATGACAACAGACGGTACCATTTAGCAGTGGATGTATTTTTAGGCAAGGATAAGTTTCAAAAACAGTTGTTTTCAATCTGTGTAACTCAACAGTCGTAAGTCTAACATCTGCTATTAGCCCAACCACTGTTAGTATCAAATCCTCTGTTAAACATTTTAAGATTGAAAACAGGCCTTTTATAACAGCAGATGCTCACTTTTGTCAGACTTTAGCTACAACACACCTTTTATAACAGCAAAATATACCGTAAATTCTTCCAAAAAACTGTTATTGACATACAAAATTATATAATAATACTTATAGCAGACCCTATATCATAATACTTATTCATCATTAGTCCAACCACTGTTAGTATCAACTCTTCTGTTAAGCATTTTAAGATTGAATATCATCTGTTGTTCGTTAACATCTGTTGACCAATAGGAATGACTGAAATAATTAAAATGAAGATGCAACAACAAATATTAATACTATTAAAATTTATTCATTTAGTCAACAGTGGTAAATCAAACAGTCGATAGCCTACACAGTTGTTTCATCATCAGCAGATGTTCTCTTTTACGAAAGTTTAACTACAACAGAACTTTGAAAACTCCAAATATTGACCTCTGTTGACTTACCAAACAGATGTTCAAACACAATTAAACATCAACATAATCTAAATCAAACTCAAACACTAAATAAGTAAAACTAAAATGCAACATAGATTCATAAGATTAAAATTTATTCATGACATTAAAATTCCAACAATTACATCACATACTGAACAACATTAAAGTTCAAATCTAACAATAACAGCAAGAATTAAGAAACTTTAGCTTCAACTCCATCGATTGCTGAACCTCTCGATGTATATCCATCAGCATCGTCATGAACTCCACGTCTCTATCACCGCACTCTATATTACTGACAACACAAAGCTCACGAACGGAAGTTGAAGGCATACGCATAACGTCACACCCCCCAAAAATACCACCTAGGGAGTGTCCCTGTTAGGCGTGTGACGAACTGACAATGAGCCACTAATTACATCGAACCCACAAGTTTCAAAATAAAGTTCTCAAATTAAAAATAAAATCCCATCATAAGTTTATACAAAAACCAATACGTTCAGCGGAAGCAAGTATTAAACCATAACTAAATTGTTCAAAAACCAATGTGTAATAGTAAACAAATAATCACATGAGTCTCTTCAGTCGACCCATGACCACTCCAGCTTCCTCAGACAGCAAGTTCCTCAATCCAGAATACCTAACGACCTGGGAGCATGCAACAAGTGTATCAGACAAAGCTGGCGAGTTCACAGTTTATGTAAACGTTGGTTGCCAAATGATTATTCAGTTCATTAACAAAAGCAAGTAATATTGATAATATCTCGATACTGAACAAGACGGCTCCTGATGTATGTTTTGCCCTTTCCCCAGTGCTCCTATCAAAGCACTGGGCCCGACTGGGTAATTAGTTCACAACCGTCCTCCCCGGTACGGCGTGAGGGTGCCAAACCTAAGTAGCGCTATCGACTAATACCCCGTTACCTCCCCGGTAACAAAAGATGGGACTTAAGAATGATAGGATGAGAATAATATCCAATATATACCAGTTTTTACCCAAAAGACTTATCCCTCCCCGGGATACCCACTGACTGTCCCAACCACCGGGACGCATGCTCAAGAGTAGTGAACTCACCTTTGGTTTGCTCGGTAGAATTAGTTACGTGTATACAGTTGTTCAACCAAAGCCTATGATGTTTACCAAAGACAGTCAGTTCTTATATGCTCATTCATTACACATTATCCGTGCATATTACACAAGTGGCGTATAAACAAACATTCACCGTATTACAATTTATACAAAACAACGTATAGTACAATCCATAACATCATGTAGTATATGTTCAGTTATAACCATGATTTCATCACTACTCGTGTTTCACATGCACTGGTTAGCTGGCTCAACTTTCCTGAAAGTATGATATCTTTGTAGGAAGATTTTCTGAAAGTATGATATCTTTGTAGGAAGATTTTCTGAAAAACAGGTGAAGTGACTATGAGTTTATATACTGAAATTTGTAATTGTCAAAACGTGTACATTTAATATAAATATATTAATGTATATTTTAAAAAACAGCAGTCTTTTAATGCAAAAACCTTTTCAAACCCCAAGTCTTATGGAAAAACTGTAAAATTAAATACCAAGAAATCCAATGGACAAAATATCGAAATTCAAAGAACAAAAGCAGATTGTCACAATTACAATTAACCTCTTCATTTACCATGTAGACGCGTTTTTAAACGCTATAAAAGACCGATGATTACTTTTGATTCAAAACATCAACAAACTGTCCTACAAATCACTTTCTGTCAAAAATTGTTCCAAATCAGAAAACCAACAAAAAATCTACATGGCAAACTTCAGCTTCTACCACTGGTCAGACACCAGCGATGTTAAAACACAATTCTCGATGTGGTCACTCAAAGATGGGACTTCAGAATGATAGGATGAGAATATTATCCAATATATACTAGTTTTTACCCAAAAAACTTATCCCTCCCCGGGATACCCACTGACTCTCCCAACCACCGGGACGCATGCTCAAGAGTAGTGAACTCACCTTTGGTTTGCTCGGTAGAATTAGTTACGTGTTTACAGTTGTTCAACCAAAGCCTATGATGTTTACCAAAGACAATCAGTTCTTATATGCTCATTCATTACACATTATCCGTGCATATTACACAAGTGGCGTATAAACAAACATTCATCGTATTACAATTTATACAAAACAACGTATAGTACAATCCATAACATCATGTAGTATATGTTCAGTTATAACCATGATTTCATCACTACTCGTGTTTCACATGCACTGGTTAGCTGGCTCAATATTCATACAAGTGAGTGTGTGATTAATCCTAATTGTGTGGGGTCCATTGTTTGACTCGGCCCAGAACAGACACATGGCTCATACGTGACATGCAACCCAAACAATGTAACATTCACTTATGCATGCGGCCCACTAGACCTTCACCCCCAACCGATTACAGAACCTCACGGAGTTATATGCTGGAACATGTTAATCATAACCTACTATACATGTACAATAACAATATCATGTCAAACCAGGAATTATCAATTCAGAAAATGGCACGGCCCAATAACCCAACATAATTTCACATCAAATGGTGGCCCAAAAGTCAAGACCAACCCAACCGAACCCACACCTTATTCTTACAGAACCACTATACAATTCAGTAGTATAAAATCAACAATCCATTATGCAATAACCACACTTGTCAATCATAGCCATTATAACCTATTCCATGCACCTTGGCCCATAAAACAATATCAAAATTTATCAAACATTCACTGCCACATATTATAATAACCAATTCCCCCCCCCCCTGTTCGTACACTCATATGATCACAGCCCCTCTTTATGTCTTTTTAATGCACATATCACTACTTCTATTAGTCAGGAATTACACATAACAATATCATTACTAGTGAGCCGTAACATACCCCATAAATATACATCAATAGCCTACACTTCTATGCCTCAATTATCATGCAAACAAGTAACACATTAACTATCAAACACACATAATCAGTAACCAAAATCACGAATCGATAAGACTAATTATGCGTGACAAAAAGATTTATTCAAAATTCTTGCATAACAAGATCAAACCGATAATAATTAACATATATAATATGTGAAGTGGCAGCGCACATACCGATCAATTGATATAAACAAGTGATGTCTCACAAATCAGGGGCTAATTCGATAGGGGGAAGGGGTAGTTTCCTGTTGCTGTCAAGCTCTAGGGGAGGGTAGGGTTTATTGTGAGTTGAAAAAAATAAAAAGGAAGTTACGTAAATATAGTGTGATGCTAATAATCTAAAGTGGGCCGGTGATCACCTATTTAATATCTAATAACATGCAAACAACTATAGTGGGCCCGTGATCACATATTTGGGCCGATGATAGTTATACATAAACGAAAATGTGTGAGTTCAAGTAAACAAAAATGTGTGAGTTTCCATCAAGCAGTTATACAAAGTGTGAATATGTGGCCCAATTCATTCGGTTTTACTAAATCAGTCGAACGACTCACAAGATGTTTAGCAATTTCCCGTATAGTCAACCAGTTATGCATACGTAATCATTTAGTTGTATAGAGACACACGCAAGAAATTGTGGAATTTCAAGCAATGCTAACCTTAAATATCCGGGTTGTGACATCATCCCCAACTTGAAAGAAATTTCGTCCCGAAATTTGACAAGTAAGCACAAAAGAGTGAAGTGAGGAAATCAAGATTGTTGCGGGTTTTGCTCAGGTGTCACATCATCCCCAACTTGAAGAGGAATTTCGTCCCGAAATTTGCCAGCTTTACCCGATTTAGACTTGTCTTTTGGAAAAAGTTAAGGATATTTAAGCTTCATCTGATCCTCACGCTCCCACGTGAACTCCGGTCCGCGTTTTGAGTTCCAACGAACTCTCACAATCGGAATACGACTATGTTTACGAACTTTGACCTCCCGGTCCATGATCTCAATAGGTTCCTCTACAAACTGTAACTTGTCGTCGATCTTTAATTCTTGAAACGACACAACCAGTGTTCCATCAGACAAACACTTCTTCAACTGCGAGACATGGAAAACATCGTGAACATTACCCAACTCCGCAGGTAACTCAAGCTTGTAGGCGACTTTACTGATACGTTCCAAAATTCTAAACAGCCCAACATAACGCGGATTGAGCTTCCCGCGCTTCCCAAAGCGTACGACACCCTTCCATGGCGAAACTTTCAACATAACACGATCATTAACCTCGAACTCCAAGGGTTTTCTATGCTTGTCGGCGTAGCTTTTCTGATGATCACGCGTTGCTGCCATCCGATTCCTGATTTGAACAATCCTTTCTGAAGTTTCAAGAACAAGTTCAGGACATGTGATCTGACTGTCACCCACTTCAGCCCAACAGAGAGGAGAACGGCATTTCCGCCCGTACAATGCTTCGAACGGAGCTGCCTGAATACTAGTGTGGTAGTTGTTGTTGTAGGAGAACTCGATCAACGGCAAGTGTTTCTCCCATCCCTTCCCAAAATCAATCACACACGCCCGCAGCATATCTTCAAGTGTCTGAATGGTGCGCTCGCTCTGGCCATCCGTCTATGGGTGATAAGCAGTACTCATATCGAGTTGTGAACCGAACGACTTATGCATTGACTGCCACAATTCAGAAGTGAAACGCGGATCTCGATCTGAGATGATAGAAGTTGGCACCCCGTGCCTAGAAACCACCTCCTTAAGATAAACCGTTGCAAGCTGCGAAAACTTATCTATTTCCTTGATTGCTAGAAAATGCGCTGACTTTGTGAGACGGTCAACAATCACCCATATAGTATCATTTCCAGCCTGAGTCCTCGGTAACCCTGTAACGAAATCCATAGCGATCTGTTCCCACTTCCACGTGGGTATCTCTGGCTGCTGAAGTAGACCCGAGGGCTTCTGTTGCTCTGCTTTGACTTTAGCACAAGTCAAGCATTTACTCACGTATGTGGCAATGATAGCTTTCATATTCGGCCACCAATACAAAACTTTGAGATCCTTATACATCTTATCCGATCCCGGATGAATAGAGTATAGTGACTTGTGCGCTTCATCCATCACAAGTTCTCTGAGATCACCAAACAGAGGAATCCATACTCTTTCCATAATATAATAGATGCCATCAGACCTCTACTCAAGCTGCTTTTTCATACCACGCAAACCCTCAGCTTCAATGTTTTCTTCCTTTAATGCCTCGGTCTAAGCCGTACGAATCTTATTAGGAAGGTTCGAATGAATAGTGAGTTGCAATGCGCGAACCCGTTTAGGCTTCGTCTCCTTTCGGCTAAGTGCATCAGCTACTACATTAGCTCTACCCGGATGATACTTGATAGCACACTCATAATCATTCAAAAGCTCTATCCATCGCCGTTGCCGCATATTCAATTCTTTCTGGTCGAAGATATGCTGAAGGCTTCTGTGATCGGTGTAGATGGTGCATTTGTTACCGTACAGATAATGCCTCCAGATCTTCAACGCAAAAACCACAGCCCCTAACTCCAAGTCATGAGTCGTATAGTTCCTCTCGTGTACCTTTAGTTGACGAGAAGCATAAGCTATCACCTTCTCGCGTTGCATCAACACGCAACCGAGACCCTGAATCGAAGCATCACAATAAACCACAAAATCCTCGGTACCCTCTGGTAGAGATAGAATCGGCGCGCTGCATAATTTCTGTTTCAAAAGTTGGAAAGCGTCCTCCTGTTTCGTTGCCCAAAAATAAACAACATTCTTCTGTGTCAAGGAGGTGAGAGGTTAAGCGATTTTTGAGAAATCCTGAATAAACCGATGATAGTACCCTGCAAGACCAAGAAATTGCCGCACCTCCGAAGGATTCTTTGGTGCCGCCCAATTCCTAATAGCATCGATCTTAGCAGGATCCACATGTATCCCCAACTCGTTGACAATATGCCCAAGAAAGTGTACTTCTCGAATCCAGAAATCACACTTGGAAAACTTCGCATAAAGCTGCTCCTTCCTCAAGAGCTCCAAGATAAGACATAGATGTCGCTCGTGGTCTTCCTTGTTCTTGGAGTAAATCAATATATTGTCGATAAAGACAATAACAAAATCGTCAAGATACGGTTTGCACACACGGTTCATGAGATCCATGAAGACCGCTGGTGCGTTGGTCAACCCAAACGGCACAACCAAAAACTCATAGTGACCATACCGCATCCGAAAAGCCGTTCTGGGAACATCCTCCTCTCTAACTCGTACCTGATGGTAACCCGACCTTAAGTCGATCTTGGAATAGAAACTCGACCCTTGCAGCTGGTCAAATAGGTCGTCGATACGTGGCAAAGGATAACGGTTCTTGACCATCACCTTGTTGAGCTCGCGATAATCTATACACATCCGAAAGGACCCATCCTTCTTCTTCACAAACAACACAGGGGCTCCCCAAGGCGAAGAGCTAGGTCGGATAAAACCCCTATCCAACAGCTCTTGGAGTTGATTTGACAACTCCTGTAACTCCCCTGGCGCAAGACGGTAAGGAGCATGAGAAATTGGGGCTGCTCCGGGCACGAGGTCAATCTGAAATTCCACCTGACGGTGTGGAGGTAAACCAGGGAGTTCTTCAGGAAACACATCAGGAAACTCACGAACTACTGGAAAATCCTCAATCCTCCTCTCATCAGACCGCGAATCAGTAACAAGAGCTAAGATAGCAGGATAACCCTTACGCAGACACTTCTGGGCCTTCATTGCTGAAATAATGCTAACCGTGGCACCACTACGATGACCCTGAACCGATAGAGATTCTCCACTAGGGAGAGGAACACGCACGATTTTCTCCTTGCAGAGAATTTCCGCCTGACGCTTGGACAACCAGTCCATGCCGATAACCACATCAAAGCTTCCGAGAGTAATAGGGAGTAGATCAACGTCGAACACTTGTCCCATGAGGTCGAGTTTGCACCCAACAAGAACGGGGAAGCTTCAATTGTTTTACCATCAGCTATCTCTACTATGTGTTTAGTTACAAGTGGTGTAGGACTCAACCCTAACTGGCGACTGAATTCCAATGATACATAACTCCAATCGGCACCAGAGTCAAATAGAATAGAAGCAAATATACCATTTACTAAAAACGTACCAGTCACTACATTGCCATCATTCCGAGCCTCCCCAGCTCCAATAGTAAACACGCGCCCACGTGCACCGTTTCCCCCGTTGTTCCCAGCATTGTTGTTATTCCCATTATTATTACCACCTGTATTCTGATTCAGCTGAGGGCAGTCTCGCTTGATGTGGCCCTCAGCTCCACATTGAAAATAACCCTTACGAAAACCTTGATTCTGCTGAAGCTGCTGTCTACCCTGCTGCTGTGGGTTCGGGAGTGAAACCCTACAATCCCTGGCCAGGTGCCCTGCCCTGTTGCACCTGTGATATACCTGAGTACACTGCCCCCAATGATGATAGTTGCACTTACTGCACTTTGGTAGTTTTCCCACATAAGAACCCTGACCTGAACTGTTACCCTGATTCTGATTTACTGAAGAAGACTGGCTGAAACTACGATTGCTGCCAGTGTCTGGCCTTTTCTGTGACCGCACTGAATTGGACGCCTTGTCCACATCGCTCCACTTACGCTTGCTGTCAGTGGCAGGAGTAGTAGTCGTAGTAGTGGCAGTGGTAGCAGTAGCGGAAACACGCGGTGGTAGCGACCCGCTCTCCACCTCCTGATCGGTGATCTTGCGAGCCAAACGAACAATCTGAGTCAAGTCGTTGAGGTTTGTTGCAGTAACCAAACCCTTCACTCGTGATGGTAATCCCTTGATAAACAATTCAATTCTTCGATGCGGAGGTCGGGATAAATTCGGGCACATGATAGCCAACTCATGAGACCACTTCACGTAGGCTTCAATCTCGGATCCCACCATCTTCAGATCATAATATTCATTTTCCAGTTTCTGTATTTCATCGCGAGGACAATACTCCTCCCTGATCAACTCCTTAAAGTCGTCCCAAGTAGTGGCGTTCGCCGCCTCGATGCCCAACAGTTGAACCTAGGCATTCCACCATGTCAGGGCACCATCCTCTAGTGTGCCCGTAGCATACTTCACTCTGTCCCCAACAGGACAGTTGCACATCGCGAATACGGACTCTGCCTTCTCGAACCAACGTAGGAGTCCTACAGCCCCTTCAGTCCCACTGAAGGTCTGCGGCTTACAATCCATAAAGGTTTTGAACGTACAAACAGGTGGATGGTGCGGATTCTACTGCACCGGTTGACCTATCAACGAAAGGACATAAAATAAACAAGTAAGACTCAAGCATACGACACAAGGGATAAGAGTGGTTGGCACATATCGTACCAGCCTGATAAGCCGCTAAGGCTTCAGCCACGCGAGTGTTGATGAGATCGGTTAACTCAGCTTGAGTCATAGCAATATGGCCACGTCCAGCACCGCGGCCTCCACCACGTCCACCATTACGTCCGCCACGTCCGTTCATGACTCTATATATAAGAAAAGGAAGGATTCAACATGCAAGTACAAGTAGGAGGCAAGCATTACTATGATATCCACAGATTTCCGAGTTCTAATATATCACCAACTAACAGAGTGGAACCCTTTTCACACTTGTCAAGTTTCACTGGGACTCACATGCACCCCACATTATTATTATGTGTGCACCCATAATAATAACCCAGTTTGCATGTTTATCTCATTTCCTCCCAACTCGCGTTAAAAGGTTTCCCCGAATTCAAATAACAAGACAGATGACATCACAAGATAGATCATGAAAGTTCAAGGAATATCACACATAACATGGGATGTTAACATATAAGTTCATACTGTTGTGCTAAGTGTGCATTCATGTGTGATGTTGTCTATAAGCAAACATTAGAGATACTATGCGATAGTAAACAAGAGACGAACCTTGCAGTCTGGAGCTGAGTGTCATGGTCGATTTCGGATCAGTTCGGTTATAGTCTGGTTTTATAGAAATCGTTTTAAAAGCAAATTCACTATAACTAGTGGCTCTGATACCAAACTGTCAAACCCCCAAAAATACCACCTAGGGAGTGTCCCTGTTAGGCATGTGATGAACTGACAATGAGCCACTAATTACATCTAACCCACAAGTTTCAAAATAAAGTTCTCAAATTAAAAATAAAATCCCATCATAAGTTTATACGAAAACCAATACGTTCAGCGGAAGCAAGTATTAAACCATAACTAAATTGTTCAAAAACCAATGTGTAATAGTAAACAAATAATCACATGAGTCTCTTCAGTCGACCCATGACTACTCCAGCTTCCTCAGACAGCAAGTTCCTCAATCCAGAATACCTAACGACCTGGGAGCATGCAACAAGTGTATCAGACAAAGCTGGCGAGTTCACAGTTTATGTAAACGTTGGTTGCCAAATGATTATTCAGTTCATTAACAAAAGCAAGTAATATTGATAATATCTCGATACTGAACAAGACGGCTCCTGATGTATGTTTTGCCCTTTCCCCAGTGCTCCTATCAAAGCACTGGGCCCGACTGGGTAATTAGTTCACAACCGTCCTCCCCGGTACGGCGTGAGGGTGCCAAACCTAAGTAGCGCTATCGACTAATACCCCGTTACCTCCCCGGTAACAAAAGATGGGACTTAAGAATGATAGGATGAGAATATTATCCAATATATACCAGTTTTTACCCAAAAGACTTATCCCTCCCCGGGATACCCACTGACTGTCCCAACCACCGGGACGCATGCTCAAGAGTAGTGAACTCAGCTTTGGTTTGCTCGGTAGAATTAGTTATGTGTATACAGTTGTTCAACCAAAGCCTATGATGTTTACCAAAGACAGTCAGTTCTTATATGCTCATTCATTACACATTATCCGTGCATATTACACAAGTGGCATATAAACAAACATTCACCGTATTACAATTTATACAAAACAACGTATAGTACAATCCATAACATCATGTAGTATATGTTCAGTTATAACCATGATTTCATCACTACTCGTGTTTCACATGCACTGGTTAGCTGGCTCAACTTTCCTGAAAGTATGATATCTTTGTAGGAAGATTTTCTGAAAGTATGATATCTTTGTAGGAAGATTTTCTGAAAAACAGGTGAAGTGACTATGAGTTTATATACTGAAATTTGTAATTGTCAAAACGTGTACATTTAATATAAATATATTAATGTATATTTAAAAAACAGCAGTCTTTTAATGCAAAAACCTTTTCAAACCCCAAGTCTTATGGAAAAACTGTAAAATTAAATACCAAGAAATCCAATGGACAAAATATCGAAATTCAAAGAACAAAAGCAGATTGTCACAATTACAATTAACCTCTTCATTTACCATGTAGACGCGTTTTTAAACGCTATAAAAGACCGATGATTACTTTTGATTCAAAACATCAACAAACTGTCCTACAAATCACTTTCTGTCAAAAATTGTTCCAAATCAGAAAACCAACAAAAAATCTACATGGCAAACTTCAGCTTCTACCACTGGTCAGACACCAGCGATGTTAAAACACAATTCTCGATGTGGTCACTCAAAGAACAAAGAACAGACCAAGAATTAAACAGGAAAGTCGACATAATCAATGACACTAATTACAACAAAACCTGGAACAGCATATCATTGCTCGATGAAGTCCTCCACTCTCCTCCATCAGAGTTCCAGAAGAATGCAGAAGAGTTTCTGACACAACTTCTAGAACAGGATCAGAAAATCTGCAACATGCTAACTGACCTGAAATTCAAAAGAGAGAATGAAATCACATGGAGAAAGGCTAGAGTCTACGAAATGTTAGCAAGTGTTAACCCTAGCGTGTAATACTTTAAAAATATTTCATTAAATTTGTATTTTTCTATGTAGTAGTTCATTTTAATAATATAAACATGCATCTTAACATATTCTAAAATGTCAGTGTAAATAAAAACTCTGAACATCATTAACAGTTAATCAAAGAAGGTAACACATGCAACCTTTCACGATGTTGCAACAATTATACTGCAACTTCGATATTGAAAGGTTGATGTGTGATGGAAAACTTCATTGAAACGACGATGTTGGAACAATGATACTGGAACGATAACATGTAAACAGCATCATCAAACATTCAAACAAAGAAGTGTAATCGGAGAATAGCGGCTGAATCACGAGAAAGATGCATTTAAGAGAGAGAGAGAGAGAGAGAGAGACGCTCGCAGATATCAGCGAGAGAGATTTGAATGTGGAGCTAGAATTTTGAACTGGGAACAGATGTTAGATGGCAGAATTTTGAACTATGAACAGATGTTTGAATTGGGAACAGAATTTTGAACTGGATTTGAGGCAGTGGTTTGATGGCAGGCCTTTGAAATATGAATGTGGGCCAACTTTGAATTTTAAAGTCTTTAAATATTAGGCTTTATGATGTAATAATGACATAAGAAAAGCCTTGTTGGACATGCTCTCAAGCTGACACATCAGCTTTTCTTTTGTCACTTGGACATGCTCTCAAGAAAAGATCATTTAGGCGTCTAGTTAACCTCATCATAGAAGACTCAGGCTTCAATTTAGACTCGAGCCCAAGTTCGAACCCATTTATGATTGACGCAATTCAAACTTTCAACGAATCGATCTTTAGTTCACACTGGATTAGCCATGACTGATTTTTAAACCGATTAAACTTGAATAACATATAGGAGCATTCGTAACAGCACAGAGAGAAGAAAACTACTGTAGGTTTCTTTTCATGCGGCACCGAAACCCGATTGATGATTGTTGGCGATGCGACAAAAACTGGCAACGCCACCGCAAGCGACTGGCAGAATGTGCAATCGGTTTTGGACGGAGCTCAATTGGTGGCCGTGACGGTAGGTACTATGTTGTAACCAACCCCAACGATGACGACCCGGAACCCTAAGACAGGCGGTCATCCAAGACAAACCTTTATGGATTGTCTTTAAAAGAGACATGGTCATTACTAATTACTATTACTAATACTCTTGATCATGAACAGTTTCAAAACAATTGATGCTCGCGGAGTTAACGTTCATATCGCAAACGGGGCTTGCATCACGATCCAATACGTTACAAACATTATCATACATGGGTTGCGTATTCACAACTGCAAGCGGACTGGTAATGCCATGGTTAGAAGCTCGCCTTTGCACTTTAGTTGGAGAACCATGGCTGATGGTGATGGTATTTCAATCTTCGGAGCTATTACCATTTCGAATAACTTATTCACCCATCATAATGAGGTATTAAATTTAACCAATTCTACCTGTTGCATGAACTGGAAATCAAAATCACATAATGACTTCTGTTTGGGTTCATAGGTGATGTTATTGGGTCATAGCGATTCGTACAAGCGAGACAAGGTTATGCAAGTGACGGTTGCTTACAACCATTTCGGAGAGGGTCTTGTTCAGCGAATGCCAAGGTACGTAACAAATTACCCGTTATGATCCGAAACCAAACTGACCGACCTTGACCGGATCCGCTCATGTTGCTATCTTGTTTGTATAATTGTATATGCAGGTGTAGGCATGGGTATTTCCATGTAAATAACGACTACACGCACTGGGACATGCACGCTATTGGTGGCAGTGCAAACCCCACTATTAACAGCGAAGGCAACGGATACGTTGCACCATCTAACCCGAACGCAAAAGAGGATTCATATACAAACCCGGAATCTTTTCTCTGATTAGCTTCACAATATCTAACCAGTCAACCGTTATGCGTTTGGTAGGTGACAAAGAGGGTGATAACAACCGGGAAATGGAAGCATTAGAATTGGAGATCCGAAGGAGACCTGATGTAAAACGGTGCATACTTCACACCAACGGGTGCAGGCGCAGGAGCCAGCTATGCAAAGGCTTCGAGCCTAAGTGCACAACTGTCTTCAGTAGTGCCCACTCTTACCTCCGGTGCTGGTGCACTTCCTTGCCGCCGAGGAAGACGGTGTTAAATTGATTATTTTGAAACGAAACACGAAAGGAAATAATCATTAGTTTTTATACAATTGTTGGTCCCATTGCTAAAAGTTCAACCTCGGTGTTGCTGAGCAAGGCCGGAAGCGTTGTTCTCACTTAAAATCGTATTCGTTACGATAAAGCCTATCACGAGTCTGTACACTTATGTAGTTTACATGTAATTCTCTTGATAGACAGCAGGTAATCAGCATTTAAGATTGTTTAGCCAATAATTATTTCATTAAAGTGATTGATTATTTGATATGAAATTAAGCACGCCATAGTGTTTGTACGTGTTAATGTTGTTTGACAAATTCTGATTATGTAAGGACTTGCGTCTAAAATAAACCTTAAATAATCAGAATAGGGTGCTTTTCGGGTTGGCGGGTTCAACCCGACCCGAACCCGAAAAGCTTAGACAGACTCGAACACGGTCCGAACCCGAACACGACTGAAACAAATACAGATTATCACAAACTATGTCAAGTTTAAAGATAAAAACCATTTTAATCCAATTTATCATTTTCCAAACAAATAGAAATCGGTACAAATATATGAAGTAAAAAGGGGAAAATTCAAAAGGGTGTATCAATCCCGCTTCTTGTTTCAGTAGGGCTATACAAAGCTGACCTGTTACGCGGTCTATTTTCTTCCAACTGCTTCACAACCTCATCCATCGAAGGTCTAACCGATGCAACCGGTGCACAACACCCCATTGCAAGTTTCAATGCTTGCACCACACCTTCTTCCATTGGACTCCTGATCCCCTTCAACAACTCCACATCAAAAACCTCCATGGTCGTTTCCTCTAAAACAGCTGCTTTTACCACTGAAGGCAAGTCGACATAATCGCCCCTACCCTCATTCTTCCCAGGTTTCTTTCCTAACAAAATCTCCAACAACAAGATCCCAAAAGCGTACACGTCGGTTCTTGAATTGCAGTTCTTCATCTTATGGAGATCTGGAGCCTTGTAGCCGTCAACTTTTGCGAGTGAAACTATTTCATCAGCTACTGATGGGATCATTAGTTTGTAGAGTCCGAAGTCAGTGAGGCGAGCCACAAAAAAGTCGTCCACTAGCACGTTTCTTGACCGTATGTTGCCATGAGTAATGGGTGGTTCGATGCCTGTGTGCAGATGTGCAAGTCCCTTGGCTATAGCCAATGCAATCTTGTGTCGCTTTGCCCAATTCAAGACGGGTTTCCCAGGCCTTGGTTCTGTAGACGATTATAACGGATCAATCAACTAAACTGGTATACGGACAGTTTATATACAGTTATAAATACTAGGGGTGTCAATTTCTGACATGACCCAAAACATGAACATGACATGAAAATAGTTAGGTTTTGGGGTTGGCTAATATAACTGGGTTAACTCAAACACGGCTCATTCAATAAAAGGGTTAAACCTTTGCACGTTTAAGTTTAAGGGTTTTTAAGAAAAATCCTAATTAGATTTTATACCAGATTATTTAATTAATGGTGACATTTAATATAAAAAGGACACCGACTACAAAAAAAATCATTTGCGCTGAAGTCCTTAGTTGTTACCAAGTCACAAGGTACTATTTATACACGCAAATGAACAATGGTTGGCCCAAAACACAACACGATTTTAAGTGTGTCTGGGTTCGGGCTCGATGTTTTTGACACACATATAATATATATATACGAGCCATGTTGTTGTTCAACCGATCAACCACCTTCAACATGGCGGACACCCTAATAAACATCCAATAAAAAAAGAAATAGAAATAGAAATACCAATGTGCATACCATGTAAAAGTTCATGGAGAGTTTTATTCGGGAGATAATCATAAATAAGAAGCTTTTCCCCTCTTTTCCCTTGATAAAAAGCCCTCAACGGAATCAAATTATCATGCCTAACTCTCCCCAATTGTTTGATCACCATCATACACGAACCCAAATCGCTACAACTCCCTTCCCTTATCAACCTCAAAGCAATCGTCCCTCCATCCGAAAGCTTCGCTTTGTACACCGTCCCATAGCTCGTTTTCTCCATAACCTGACCCGTCGCATTCAACACATCCTCCGACGTCAAATGCTCACCTCCTTGAAACAAAACCAACTTCCCTTCACCACCACCATCGTCACCATCTTCTCCGTCTTCAAACTCCTCATACCCCTCCTCGAACTCGTTCTTTTTCTTCCCTTGAAAATACCCGATCAACAACGACGCAACCACCACCACCCCAGTCATCATACTAATCACAACACCAGCAACCACACCAGCCCTCAAACCAGACCTCCTTCCTTCACACCTCTTCAAAGGGGGCCCACATAAACTATCATCATTCCCTTCAAACACATCCACCCCAAATCTTGACCCACCAAAATCAGGTAAAACCCCACTAAAATTATTATGAGAAAGATTCAATTTTTCCAACCCTAATCTACTTAACCCCTCAGGTACCAACCCAAACAACTTATTATCACTAACATCAAACTCTTTTAACCCAGTAAACCCAGTAATAAAATCAGGAACAGCCCCAGTAAAAAGATTACGCCCAAAATCAAGAACAGTTAAGTTACCACAACTAGCATTAGGTAACCCGGGTTTAGGAATAGACCCGGATAACAAATTACCATGAACCCGAAAAGAAACAAGTTTATTATTATCACACAAATTCCAAACGGATACAGGAACCGACCCGTTTAACAAATTGTAACTAAAATCAATATCTTGAAGAGAAGAACTGTACCCAAGTTCAAGAGGTATAGAACCCATGATTGAATTGAAAGAAAGATACAAACTTTGGAGGTTTGACAGGTCTCCGAGCTCCGGCGGGAGGTTGCCGGAGAGATTCGCCGACGGGAGTTGAAGAGAGAGAAGATGGAGAGCTGGGTTTTTAGAGAGAGAAAGGTCTGACCAATTTGGGGATGAAATAGGTGTGCAGATGAGTTGGGTTCCGTTAGTGAAAACCCATTTGAGGCCTTGCCATTGGCAGAGTGGAACAGAGGTGTTCCATGAGGATAAGATGCGGTTTTGGGTGGGGCCTTGGAGTGAGGGTTTGATTTTGGTGAGGAGTAAAACGACGTCGTCGGAAGGGGTAGAGGTAGAGTGGGTGGTGGTGGTGGTGGTGGTGAGGAAGAAGGTGAAGGTGAGAAGAAGCCATGGAAGCACCGCCATTGATGATGCAAGGGGAGAAAGAGTGTGTGTGTTGGGAGAATGCGGTCTGGTGTTTTGATATGTGAGAGAGAAATAATAATATTTGAAATGACGAGTTTTGTTTCTTTAAATTTTGGCCATTGGATGATGATCGGACGAGTGTATGGAGTAACGGGTCATTTTGGGATTTTAACTTTTAAGTGAGTGATTAAGTTTTATCATTTTATTACCCATGGAATCATTATGGTTTACTATGTTTATTATTGCGATATAACTTTCTTTACAACAAACTATTATTAAGTTTATTTTTTAGTAGCTTTTATTTATTTTAAGCTAAAGTAGTTTGTAGTCTAAAATTCAGAGGTATTCAATTTTTTTTATCAGATGTATCTTTTGTAAAAAAGTAAAAAATCACGTTACGTAGACGGAGTTGAGGGGTACTTTTACACTAAGAAATAGAGTTGGGGAATATTTTTGCACTATGAAAACGAAGTTGAGAGATAGCCCGTGCTAACCCTGTTTCTACACTACCTTCTTCCCTACTTGAGTGAGTATTTTTTTAAAGGTAAATTTTATTCAAAACACCCCGAAACAAAGCCAAGCCGAACCACACTACAAACTTACAAACAAAAATTTACACCAATCAATTCATAAAATGGACTTAGACGTAGACATATGATGAAATCAAAAGAAACTCAAACTTTTGATCTCTTCTATTATAAGCTCCACCTTTTCTTGTCTCTAGCTTTTCACATACACCAAATCGTAACAATGAAGATCCCTTAAAGCGCCTTCTTAGCTACCTCTCCTAGACCACTCGACGTGTTAGAAAACATGAAGTAACTATAATAAAACAATAGTAAACCTTATAAGTTTATGATTTTGATCAAGAATAAAACGGCTTCTTATTTACATTTATCTCTATAAAATCGTTTGCTTTTTGGCTGCTTGTTAATTTTAAGAACTGGAGGGATGTATTCATACTAGGATTTATTTATGGTAAAAACAAGTTATGACATATGAGATATTATTAGAGTTCAAGAAGAAAGAAAGGGAAAAGAGTTTAGACTTCATTAAGTAGTAAAAAATCGATGAATGTATAGCTATTATTAAAGTTATACGTGTTATACAAGGGTTAATTATATTCTATATGATCAGTTGAAACAAATAATTACCTATTTCATTTCTCATCTATAAACATGATCAGAATAGAATTAGGGATTAGGCATTAGGGTGGAGGTGCTATTAACACAACAAACTCAATGAACTAGCGTTTTTTAAACAAAGTTTGTTTTTTTCCTTAGGTTACATCAATTTGAAGTTTTGACCTCTTCTATAAGACTGAAAGGTGTGAAGGTCATGGTTGAGACAAAATTCGTCATGTAGAAACATATAGAAAGCTAAACCATCCACTTGCCTGATCCATCATGGCTCGCATGGATTAAACTATGACAATCATGGTCCTCTTTTTTATTTTCCAAGATTTCCTTTCCTTTTTCTTAAACAAAATAGATTAACATAAATAAGGGGAATGTAGTTTGGGTCATGACCACGCCCTTAGGGTAGTGGTTTTGAATGGTGGATTAGATGTGGGTGACATAAAGCTAACGTGGAAGGTCATGACCACAACCTATAGCCTAAGATGCATGTGTCTCTACCAAATGGGTTAGCCCTCATTCAATGAACTAGTTAATAGAATTTTTTTTATTCACATTTGATACTTTATCCATATCCATAAAATCACTACCTTTTCTCTCTTCTTTTCAATTAAATAATAATTTTATACCTTTATTATTATATTTTCTCTCTACTCCACTCACAATCACCTTTAAAAATATTTAAAAAATTTATAAGAGGTGAACAATGTGTTCCATATATTTACATATGAACATTAATATTTCAATATATTTTCTCTTTCCTTCACTCACAAACACTCAAATCCACTCACAACCATTTTATATAATATAACCAACTAACTCACTCACATAAATATAATGGATCCATTATGAATGCTCTAACCCAATTATAACCAAAAGTACTCATTTTGAAGGGGTCTCAATTATATTATATTATATTATATTATATTATATTATATTATATTATATTATATTATATATATATAGTTGACGAGAGATATGAATAGTAATTTTATTTTTATAATAATATATAGCTTTTCATTATTTTATTATTTTATTATTTCATATATGATAATAGTTTATTATTATATTTACTTTTAATAACATATTTTCATTTTTTTTCTTTTTAAAAAAAATATATATTTCCTTTACCATTTTTTAATAATTGTTTTTTTTCTTTTTTTAAAACATATGTTAATTTATCGATTAATTTGATTCTTCTTTACTAATTTACGTTATAACTTTTTTCTAAAAACTTAAGTACGTAGTTGTGCTTAATTTTTTCCCTAACATTCTGTTATAAGTTTTGTTAAAAGCGAAGTTGTACTTAAATTAAAATATTTATTTGGTATCCTAAAACGATACGATGATAAACTAAATTGTTCTAATGGTTTGACTTTCTAAACAACATGTTATATTTTCAAATCACGTTTCTTTTACATTATTATTCGGTTTCGCCGCAATGCGCGACGTCAAAAAAAACTAGTAACCCATAGATAGGCACTACTTTTTTTCTAATTTAAACTACAAAAAACAAAAATTCAAATAAAAAAACACACCGTTATTAATTAAAAAATAAAAATATATAAATTGAATAGAAACTAAATAAAATAACAAAAAAAATTATGGTAAAATGAAAACTTATATGAGTTATGAGAATTTAGAGAACTTGCCTTACAAAATGTTTTTCAATTTTTTTTACCACAAATCCTAAAAAAATCAACTTTTAAAAAAAAAAGACTAGTGCTTTTCAATTTACGGCAACCGTAAATGCTATAAAAAGTGATGTCATGCTTATGTCATTAGCTTTTTACAGCTGCTGTAAGGGGTCGGAAAACACCACTTCGATTTTTTTTATGGCAGTCTTTCAAAACATTAAAATCTAGGGGTATGAAAAAAGTGGGGGCAAAACTCGCACGAAAAGGCGAGTTCTCTAAGTTCTCATAACTCGAAGGAGTTTTCTCTTGATGTTGATCCTAGATACACACACACACACACACACACATATATATATAGGGTAGGGATATGGTAAAAAGTGTTTAAAATGTGAGAAGGGTAAGAAGTATTTTAAACCATTAGATATTTGATCTAATGGTTGAGATCAATAGGGTATAAAAATGTAAATTGTGTTTTAATTAGAGGAACTTATGTAAAATTGAAGGGCAATAGTGTCTTTTTCAATGTTTGAAATATGGTAACCGTAACCTACATAACCAAAAATACCTACATTCACTCCTTTTTTCTTAAATATAGGAATTAATGATTCACCTTAATTGTAGAAGATCTTTGGTTGCATATTCTTCATATGTTATCATAAAGAGATCTATAATCAGATTTATGGCGTGGTATTTTAAAACAACTGGATAAATTGACTATGATTCAAGTCATGGTGTTTTATCTGGAGACATTGTTTATGTCGTGGTGTTTTAAACATCTATGATTCAAGTCATGGTGTTTTATCCGGAGACATTGTTCATGTCGTGGTGTTTTAAACATCTATGATTCAAGTCATGGTGTTTTATCTGGAGACATTGTTCATGGCGTGGTGTTTTATCAATACAAAACATTCTCAGATTTTAAAACACCATGACTATGATTCAAGTCATGGTGTTTTATCTGAAGACATTGTTCATGGTGTGGTGTTTTAGACATCTATGATTCAAGTCATGGTGTTTTATATGGAGACATTGTATAATCATATTCATGGCGTGGTGTTCTAAAACAACTGGATAAATTGATTATGATTCAAGTCATGGTGTTTTATCTAGAGACATTGTTCATGGCGTGGTGTTTTAAACATTTGGACAAAAATACTTTATGTCCTTTCTTTATTTTATTTCAATATTATATCTATGGTTTGCATTCACCTTGCATTATTGATCTTTATAATGGGATCAGCCGCCATCTACAATGAAAACAAATTGTTTGTTAGGTAGGATATCATATGCAAGAAATCTCCATGAATGATGTAAAATCTGTGCTTCTTCGAGGTTGCCACATATATAATTGCAGGTCAATATTTTCTTTGTTTGTATCCTTACGTTCATCAATTATAAAGATATGTATCTCCTAAAATAACTCCAAAACCGTTACACACAATTAATTGATAAGAAAGGTAAATTACTAACGTACCCTTTTTAATTAATTAAGATAAAGGACACTTGTCATCCCCAAATTATTTCTCACACTTCTTACAAAAGTAGGACTTTTTACAGGATCTTTTACCTATATATATATATATATATATATATATATATATATATATATATATATATATATATATAGGGTAGGGTTCATGAGTGAACAATGATTTATTTGTGAACAAAATGAACTTATCCTGACCATTGATTTTGTAGATCTAGATTTTTTCTTTAGTGGCAAGATTGTAATTATCTTTTGTAACTTACATGTATTTTAATATACACAAGGGTATAATTGTACATTTATATCTTCATTTAATTAATTAATTTTTTCTCTCTCCTGATTTCTCTTTCCAATTAAAAGAATAGTTAGTTACATTCTTTATTTTTTTTCTCTCACATATTACCTAACTTAATATTACATAATTTAAAAAAAAATACAAACATTATCAAATATTGTTCCATCTAGAACACAACTAAAAATATTTAATTACATTCTCTATACATATATGTATTAGATCAATGTTTGATGAAAAGATGTATAGTGGAAACAATATGTAGTAATACACAAGTGTATAAGTCTACTATACTTCGACATGTATACACTATGTACTTGAATAATACATAGGTGTATACGTCTGGTATATACCAACCCGTATACACATATATACTTGAATAATACACAAGTGTATAAATCTGGTTTATAGCGACCCGTGGAAACAAGATGTAATAATACACAAGTGTATAAGTCTTGTATATACTGACTTGTATACACATATGTTAAAAATCAATTTAATTAGGTTTAATATTTAATTTTAAAAGGAACATAACAATTTATATAAAAAAATTAGCCATTCAATCTCTTATAATAAATAATTAAAATAATAGAGAAATAATTAAAAATGTGAGAGAGAGAGTTAAGAGAGGAGAAAATTAAGGGATTCTAATTAAAAGTAATTGGCTAATGTCAATCTTACCCTTTTAATCTAAAAAATGATCAAGGGTCAAGATTAGTTCACTTAGTTCACTCTCAAAAAGTTGTTCACTCATGATCCTAATCCTATATATATATATATATATATATATATATATATATATATTAATAATAAATAATTAAATTTTTAGTTTTTTACTTTTTATATTACTAAAAGGGAAAAATGCTTTTAAGAGTAAATTACACTTTGTGTCCTTAATGGTATGTGAAAGAACAATATTGTCTTTACCTTGATTTAACCTAACTAAGATAACTATTGTAACACCCCGTGTTACCGAATGTCAAAGTCAAAGTCAAAGTCACGATTGACTCCTTTGACCATGGTTAGTCTATTTTATGTTTGCGATTACGTTAGTTGTATTATGTGGAGTAAGTGTTATTAATCAAAGTAATCGAATGTTCAAATCGATGCGAAACGCTAAACGACTATGAATAATAGGAAGTAACAATGCGATAAAGTCAATTAATCAATAATCGAGCTAATCTAATCATCATCGAACTCAAGACTCGAATTACGCGGATTCTGGTGTTAGTATACGTGTGTGTGTGCCTAATGTGTTACTTGTGCATGTTTACTTTATGTTATGTGTGGTAATCAATCGAAACTCGAAACTCAGTCGAACTCAATCAAAATCGAATTATGATAACTGGTGGCGAAAAGACAGCGCGAGACATAGTTAGATATAGTGGTTGGGATTAAAAGTAATTTGAATAGGAAACTCTATCGTATTCTCATCAATCGCAATAGAAATCGAAATATCGAAAATCGTCGCACCGAACGCTTGAATCAGGCAGCTGAACGATCAGGCTCTCAGCCGATCAAACAGCCCAGCCGATCGGATTGCTGTCCGATCGGACAGGCTGTCCGATCGGGGTGCCTGACCGATCGGCCAACCCTTTCCTCTTTTAGAAGCCTATAAATACCCCTGTCATTGTCATGCTTACCATTTTTGGAAAGCTCTGACCGACCAGCTCGTGCTCCCCTTCTTTTCTCAGATTTCTTCCGATTCCGGTAAGATTTCATCCTAAATCTTGTACTTTCTTGATCTATACATACTCCTACACCTTTCTATCTTTCAAATCTTGATTTCTAACCGTGAAATCATCAAGATTCAAGTGTTCTAGGATGATGTCATCTTGGTGTTCTTGAAGAACTTCATGTTTTGGCTTCAGTCCACCAAGAATCACTTGGATCTATCCGATTTCCACATAAACAAGCAAAGATCTTTCATAGATCTAAACATTTCTCGGCGAAAAGGATTGAAAGATGGTTTTTCCAACTTTCTTTCAACTCTTTTACACTCAATGCCCTCAAATCGATAGGAACGGAGCTTGTGCCGACTTGCTAATCGATTCGATGGTTGCACGACTCAAGACCCGGATTCTATCCACGAGGTTCAACGACCTCGGGTTAAACGATAAACTCCGTTCTGAATAATTCACCGGCCGGATTTGGGTGATTCCTGTCCGAGCAGGAGGAACAAGAAAGAACGAGGGTTCTATGGTTCAACTCGTTGTCAAAGTACCTCGATATAACGTCAAACAATCAAAACAGCCAAGTGTTAGACGAACAAGTCGACCAGGTCAGGAAGCTGACCGATCGGGCTGACTGTCCGAACGGACAGCCCAGCCGATCGGACAAGCCAGCCGATCGACCAGGCCAACCGATCGGCTAGCACATGGCCCCACACTTAACAATTTCATGAAGTCTAGTATTGAACGAAGTGCTGTTCGATCGGACTACAGTCTGATTTGAATTACTATTCGGATCATGAGATACTATGCTTCAACACTTAAATGATTTTCAACTTGTTCAATGCGTTGGAGTGCCACCCGATCGGTCGAGCCGTCCGACCAAGTGACACCCTGATAAGAACTTGTTGTTGAAGTACCTAACCGATCTGTTAAGCCGACCGATCGAACGGTCCGTTCGATCGATCGACCTGAAAGCTAAGGATACTTCAATATTTTCAAATACTACAACGAAAACCTCAAAAGGTCAAACCATCATATACAAACACATCCTTCTCAAAGGAAGAAACAATCCACTCGAACAGTCCATCCGATCGGCCTACTGACCGACCGGACAGACTGTCCGAACGGACTGGTTAACCGAACGATCAAGCCGTCCGATCGGACCTACCGTCCGATCGACCAGGCTGTCCGACCCTCCAACATTTGTTTCCATTTTACGCGTTGCTTATCGTTATGCTATCGAACTATTCAGGCTAACCCTACTCTCAAGTGCTCCCTTCAATCCATCAATCACTGTGAGTATACTCGAACCCTTTTTGCTTTCGCACTTTTGGGTGTTACATACGTTACTTATTCTAAATCACAATCGAACACACTACTCAATTATTTCAAGCGCTAACCGATACCGCATGTATTACGTGACTAAATGAATGCTTGTTGTTATATTTACACGTGGAATGCTGTCTACCTGCCTTAACGACGATAGTACTATAGTTTGGACTCAGCACCCGTTCACACGGGGGTTGTTAAGGACAATTACTTGCATGGATTACGGTGGTAATCATGTATTGCGAACTACCTCGGTCAGTCAACCCGCAGTCATTGGTATCGATAGATCCATGTCGATAATTAACATGCTTCGTTTTCCTCTGCGTACGTGCTGGTTATGCATAAACTATTTCGAACTCTATTATGCTATTATCAAACTTGTATGCTCACCTTTACATTTAATGTATTGACTTTATTTTAACGTATGTGACAGGCAATTAGGATGCTTATCTGCTAGGAAGGCGAGCTTAGAATAAGCGTCTAGAGCATAGTTGTCTGTAGATCTTGCAGATTGAGTCTCTAAAAGCATTTGAACAATTTTTATATTTAAAATCTGAGTTGTCGGAACAGAATATTTGACTTGATGTTATCTGTAATAATTTGTTTGCTATTTGAGGTACGGTATGGGACATATTATATAAATTGAATAGTGATAATAATTGTTATGGAAACTTCTGGATAATCTGTTTCGCTCAGTGCCATGCCCCGATGATTCCGCCATCGGTTGGGGTGTGACAGATTGGTATCAGAGCCATAACTATAGGGAATTAGGCTAGACTCGACCTAGTCCGGGTCGAAGTCTTAGAGACCTAGACTATAGTTAGGAACCAACAGACCAAGCTTATGTGCTAAACATCCTACTAATTCTCATCATCACCGCACTCGAATTTCCAGACAAACGACAAGTGACTCAGTCGGGATTAGGTGTGAAAACCGCAAACTCTCGACTACGTTGCTGGGTTAATGATGTTTTATCAATAATTTCTTCATTCTTTTCCGTAACGAACGCTTGTTTAACAAGGAGAATTATACCAAATTAGGAGTGAAATCCGTATTTTAATGAATAATCTCCTCAATTTCACTAAAACAAGGAAGAAGTTGCTAAGCCAGGGGTGAAACCCTAACCTTGGCAACTTATTCTGACTTTTGCTCATCTCACCAAAGCCTCGACGGACTCCAACGACCTGAACTCACGAGTATGACCTAGGGAATACGTGCTGAATGCCCAAGAATCGAGGCAGAAACACGATCCCGAAAGTCGAAAAGTGACGAGAAGTCCATTGAGAATAGTCGAATCGCTTTGGGTAGTCGATGTCTAATAGCCGCAGACAATCTATCTCTCGATTTTATGTGTTTCGATTCTGAGCCCGCAACTGCCGACTCTGACGATTCGTCGATTTTATGTGTTTTATGTGTAATTACCTGTTTATATGTTTAAATTTTTGGAGGATTATTCGATTTTTGCTATCACTTCGATTCAACACACACGACTCGCATTGCTCTTCTATCTCAATACGCTAACAAGTCGCTGCAAATCTAGACGACATTATGATATGATATACGATTTTACTATACTACTCGATATGCTATACGCGATCGCTATACACGAACGACACACGAACTTGAATGATAGGTTTCTGTATTCTGACTGCCTCTGTGATTAAATAGGAATGTGCTTCTGTGTTTATGTGTCTCTGTGCTCTACGTGCTTATGTGCTTTTGTGACTACGTGAATTTGTGATTATGTGCTTATGTGTTTTTGCGATACGTGTTTCGACGTGTTCCTGAGCTTTAGTAAGTAGTAGACGTGTGAGGTGAGATTCTATTTTGATGTGTCTGAGACCTATGATGATGTCTATTGCAGACCATGTCGTCATCCGGACACCGAACCCCACTTACCCGCCAAGAGAAGAGAGAGAGACGTCTTGCTGCTATCATCGCCAAGCAAGTAGCAAAAGCTGTGAGCGATGTCTATGAAAATGTCAGCAAATATTCTGAGGAGTCGAGAACTGAAGCTCCCAAAGACGCTACCAAGACTGTTTTCAGCTTTAAACAATTCAAGGCATGCGGACCAAAGGAATTCACCGGAGAAGATGGCCCAACAGCTATGTTTCAAAGTTTCGATTCTATCGAAGTCACTCTGCGCCAAAGCGGCTGTCCAGAAAATCTCTGTACCCTAAATGCAACCGGCGTCTTCCAGTCCCGAGCTCTAGACTGGTGGACGGCCGAACGAAACAAACGCGGGAATGATGCAGCTTATGAGCTGACATGGAAGGAGCTGAAAGCCATCATGATGGATGAATTATGCCCTCCCCATGAACGCCAAAAGCTGGAGGATGAGTTTTGGAACATTAAGCAGAAGGACGGAGATAACGCTGCCTTGACTGCTCGCTTTAAACAGCTCAGCATCATTTGTCCCGATCAAATCAAGACATCAGACATGGCCATCAAGAAGTACATTCGAGCTCTACACGATTGTGTTGCCGACTTTGTTCATGCCGCCAAGACATCATCAATTGAGGAGACTTACTTGCTTGCCGCCGAGATCAATGACAAGCGAGTAAAAGCTGGTTTCTGGGATAAGCCCTCCAAGTCTCTGCATCAAGCTACCACAGCATCGACCGCCGACACCGCCACTGCTCAACCATCCAAGTCATCATGCCGCAAGAAGAAGAAGAAGAAGAACAGCTCCAACAACAAAAACTGTGCTGTCACTACCACTGCTGCTCCTCTGCAAGCCTTACCGGCTCAGCAGCAGTCTCATCATCGACCAGCACCAATTACTCAAGCGCCGCCAGCAAAGCGTGCTTACACAGGTCCCCACCCGCTCTGCCCGACATGCTCATATCATCATCCGGTGGGTCTTGCCTGTCGTTTCTGCGTGCATTGCAATTTGTACGGCCATTTTACTGCCAATTGTCGTTATGGTCCTCGTCAAGCCCCAGTTCAAGCCACTGCTCATCAAGCTCTACTTCCAGCCCCGCAAGGCCAACCCGCAGCTCAAGCGTCTGCGATCAATGCTCGAGTCTGCTTTGCATGTGGTGACCCTAACCATTTTGCAAACATGTGCCCGAACAGGGTTGTGAAGCAAGAACCCCAGCAACAGCTGCAGCAGCCCCAGCAGCAGCAGCAGCAACAAGCAGCACGCGCCAGAACCTTCAATATCAATGCTCGCCAAGCCCAGGCTGATAACAACGTGGTTAATGGTACGTTCCTTGTGAATGGTATTTATGCATCGTGTTTTTTTGATGCTGGAGCCGATAACTGCTTTGTGTCGTTTGAATTCGAGAAGCTAGTCGTAAGCGTTCTTATCTTCCCTCGTCATTCGAAGTTGAAGTCGCTACTGGAAGAACTGTCGCCGTTAATTCCATTCTTCGTGATTGTACTCTCGAGCTCAATAATCACATCTTCCCAATCGACCTTATTCCGATGCAGCTCGGGAGTTTTGACGTCATAGTAGGCATGGATTTTCTTCGCAAAAACCATGTTGAAGTTGTGTGCTTCGACAAGATGATTCGATTTGCGCTCGCGAATGGTGATTTATTATATGTGTACGGTGAAACTGCTTCGAAAGGTCTCAAGCTCATGTCATGTGTCCAAGCTAGCAAGTATCTCCACAAGGAATACAGAGCTTTCTTGGCCAACATCGTAGTAGCGGAGAAGGAAAAGAAAAGGAAGACAGAAATCAGAGACGTCCCAGTGGTCCGTGAATTTCCTCAGGTGTTCCCTGATGATCTTCCTGGATTACCGCCCAGCCGAGATATCGACTTCCGCATCGACCTCATTCCTGGAGCTAACCCCGTAGCCAAAGCCCCATATCGACTCGCGCCATCCGAAATGCGGGAACTCTCGAACCAACTCCAGGAGTTACTTGAGAAAGGCTTTATTCGCCCGAGCACCTCTCCTTGGGGCGCACCAGTCCTTTTCGTCAAAAAGAAGGATGGGTCGTTCAGGATGTGTATCGACTATCGGGAATTGAATAAGTTGACCATCAAGAACCGATACCCCCTACCTCACATCGACGATTTGTTTGACCAGCTGCAAGGTGCTACGTGTTTCTCGAAGATCGATCTACGCTCAGGTTATCATCAACTGCGTATTCAGGAAGAAGATATATCCAAAACCGCTTTTCGCACTCGCTACAGCCACTATGCGTTTGTTGTTATGCCTTTTGGTTTAACCAACGCACCCGCAGTTTTTATGGATCTGATGAATCGCATGTGTAAGCCTTATCTTGACCGTTTCGTCATCGTATTCATCGACGATGTCTTGATTTATTCCAAATCGAAAGTCGAACACGCGCAACATCTACGTTTGGTTCTCGAGTTACTCCAGGGGAACCAACTATATGCCAAGTTCTCCAAGTGCGAATTCTGGTTAGAAGAGGTTCAGTTTCTGGGTCACATCGTGAATAGTCAAGGTATCCATGTCGACCCTGCGAAGATTGAAGCAGTTAAGAGTTGGATCACGCCAAAGAACCCGTCTGAGGTCCGTTCTTTTCTCGGATTAGTGGGCTATTATCGACGATTTATCGAAGGATTCTCTAAGATCGCTGTGTCGCTTACCGTACTTACGCATAAAGACAGGTCTTTTGTTTGGGGAACCGAACAAGAGTCTGCTTTCCAAACCCTCAAGCATAAGCTTTGCAATTCTCCTGTTCTCTCATTGCCCGATGGGAACGACGATTTCATTGTCTACTGTGATGCTTCCAACCTTGGCCTTGGTTATGTCCTCATGCAACGAGACAAGGTTATAGCTTACGCTTCTCGACAGCTCAAAATCCACGAGAAGAACTACACAACCCATGATCTCGAGCTAGGCGCGGTTGTCTTTGCATTAAAGATATGGCGACACTATCTGTATGGTACCAAGTGTATGATCTTCACCGATCACAGGAGTTTACAACACATCTTTAATCAGAGAGAACTCAATATGCGTCAACGCCGATGGGTAGAACTCCTCAACGATTACGACTGCGAGATTCGTTATCACCCAGGCAAGGCAAATGTCGTTGCCGACGCGCTCAGCAGTCGGAGTTATTTGCACAGTATTCGTAATACCCAAGCCCAACACGATCTCAAAACCCTCATCCGCGAAGCCCAACATGCTTGTTTAATGAACGCACCTTGAAGAAGGAGAGAATCTATCACGATGGAGCTCAGCTTGTAAGCAAATCGAATGGGATCTTCTATTTTCTGGACCGAATTTGGATCCCTAAGCGGACCGAATTACGAAAGATTTTAATGGATGAAGCCCACAAATCTCGGTATTCTATTCATCCCAGTGCCGATAAAATGTACCAAGATCTTCGTTACAAGTACTGGTGGGCGGGTATGAAAAGGGATATCGCTCTCTATGTCGGAAGACGCCTGACTTGTGCAAGGGTCAAGGCTGAACATCAAACGCCCTCTGGCTTACTCGAACAACCGCCAATCCCTATATGGAAGTGGGAGAGTATAGCTATGGATTTCATAACCAAGCTTCCACCCACGTCATCAGGTCACGACAGCATTTGGGTTGTCGTTGATCGCTTGACCAAATCAGCCCACTTTTTGCCAATACGAGAAGACTACAAGGTGGAACGATTAGCCCGAATCTACACTGACGAGATCATTTGTAATCATGGTACGCCTCGTGACATCATCTCTGATCGTGATGATCGGTTTACGTCGCGATTGTGGGAAACGTTTCAAGCAGCACTCGGTACGTCGCTTAACCTAAGTACCGCATTCCATCCTCAAACCGATGGACAGACTGAAAGAACGATTCGTACTATTGAAGACATGCTCCGTGCGTGTGTCATAGACTTCGGTGGTAATTGGAACAAATACCTGCTGTTAGTCGAATTCTTGTACAATAACAGTTATCATACCAGCATCCAGATGGCAACATTCGAGGCCCTATATGGAAGGAGATGTCGATCGCCTATTGTATGGCACGAGATCGGTCACTCGCAATTAACCGGTCCTGAGCTATTACAAGAAACGACTGACAAGGTCCTCCAGATTCGAGACAACTTGTCGAAAGCCCAGGATAGACAGAAAAGTTACACCGATAGAAGACACAAGCCTCTGGAATTTGACGTTGGCGACTACGTACTCCTAAAGGTATCACCTTGGAAGGGTGTGGTCAGATTCGGCAAGAAAGGGAAACTAGCGCCTCGATATGTTGGACCTTTTAAGATTCTGGAAAGGATCAGAAAAGTCGCCTACAGACTAGAACTACCGGAGGAACTCAGTAACGTCCACCCGACTTTCCATGTGTTAAACCTCTGTTGGGATTGAACCCTACCAGAGGAACAGATAATAAAAGCCAAAACCGGATCAATGAATTCACAATAAGCAGCTGTTTACTATAAACTTTCCCCTTGACTGTGGCTCCAACATCTGACACACTCCAAAGTACTGCCTTTACCAACAACTGCTGACCTACAACTGCTGATCAAGTCAAAGACTGTTGAAGACTAAAGCCCTGCTGCCCAATCTACTGCCTTGAGTCAAGCACTGCTGATCATGACAAGTACTGCTGGGTTCACAGCAGTGGAAGGATGCAACAGCAGTTTTACTTATCTTGTGTATTGTAATGTAACATCAGTAGTTAGCAAAGCAGTAGTTGTTTAGATCAGTAGATAGAGTTTGTTAGTTTGTTAGATGTCACTTTCATGGTGACGTCAGCTGAGATGTCTCAGTGGTTTGGTTTGCCTATAAATGGAGCAGTACTGTGTACTGTTACATTTGATCGTTTTGGGAGAGTTCTTCTCCTTAATTCAATCCTTTCATCTTGTTCAACCAACCTTGGGGTATCAGCTGAGGGGGAGTTTAGTATTGTAAGCATGCTTGTAATCTTTTGATTTGTATTGTAATCATTCGACTCAATTTGAAGCATGTGTTTATCAACTCTATTTCTCCTCTTTGATTGTGTTTACAAAGTTTGTTTTCATTTCCGCTGCACTTAAATCTTCATTCATATCTTTTGATTAAATCAATTTATACAAACAAACACAATCATGACAGCCTCCGATCCTAACAATTGGTATCAGAGCCCGGGCAGTCAAATTCGATCTAACAATCAATTTGACATAACAGTTCAGCTCAAAATTCATTGATGCTAAGGTTGATTGTATTTAATTGAAAAACAGAGCAACGAGAAATCATGTTCAAAATGATGAATCAGATACTCTGTAAAACAACCAAGATGTCATAAGATTCACATATTTCAAACAACAAGTGATGTCATGCACAAATCACCCATAGTTTTCAGATCTGAAAATATGGTATGGCCATCTTCATTCAAAATTGATTTCAATTGTTGTTATGGAATTTGTGATGACTTTATCATGTTTTATGCTAAAGTATGAACCTCAGATTAACAAAACCTATGTTCATATAAACATTAGTGTTTTGCTAGCTTAGAAAGAGGAAAATAAAACTTTAGTCATAAAATCTTATGTGTTAGAAGGCAGGTTGAGAATCCTCAAAAGGACTAAATCAAACCTGTCAAAACACATTAAGAAAATCAGGGGTCAAAACTGTCCAAATCATAAGTAATGTGAGATTTGGTAATAAAACATGTTCATATGCGGCCAGATCTCTCAAAACATTACTGCAAAATGATTCAGGATTAAGTATTTCCAAAATAAAATCTCCCAGTAAGTATTTTTGTACTTATGAATGGGAAGGGTAAAAAGGGAAGAAGAAAATGAATAAAACTCAAAAGTGTGTTTATCTCAAAACTTCTGAAGTCAAAAGAAAAGAGTATAAACATAAAACACCTATGAGTCAAAAGTTGGGAAAACAATGGTCATTATGCAACTGTGTACATTCATTAATTCATGAAAAGTTCAGGTAACAATGGTATCTCCAGTGATTGACTTTAAAAGATGAATTTGCAATCAATTAACAAGAAAATGATCCTAATCAGTGGTCATAATGATGTGATCATAAGCCTTTTGGAAGTCACCAGATCCTTTTGATGTTGTTTTCAAAATAACCTTTATTTTTAGAAAGGTGTTTTTCTTAAATAAAACCGGATATATTATTCATTTTTTTTAAATAATATATTTTGTACTTTTACTCATTTTTTATAGTAAAAGTTTTCTCTCCGGTCAGGATGTAATTTCCTTATTCTTGTGTGAAATTACTTTTCTTAAAATTGATCAAAAGGAAGTGGTGCACATGTTATGGTCATATTATGTTCAAGTTTGTCAAAAATTGATTGCAAATCGATTTCAAACTACTAAGATACACATGTTCTAGTTCAAATAATTAGACACAAAATGTGTAGCCTTAGTAAAGAAGATTTCATCATCTGGGATGCTAAACCACTGTCAGGAATAATGTACATGTGGTAAACCTAGAATGTAATTTCCTAGAAAAACTGCTGACAAATTAAACTTGATAATCTACATCTAAAATGTAGCTAAGTATAGCATTCCTGCAGAATAACAGATGTTGGACATGATATTGAGCTTACACAAGACAAAATCAATCCCCACATCTGAACAAGCAGATGCTAAAATTATTTGTCAAAAGTTAAAACACTGCTGCACTAACAGTTGTTATACTAGTGGTCTTCATTTTGTTTTCTACCACTGTTTTCCCTTAACTACTGTTGTGTCTCAAACATCTGTTCTCTAAAAGTCTGTCCACTGCTGAAAGTCAACCCCTGCTCCTTTAATTTCTTGATAAGCACTGTTGTATAACATTAGTGTTCTATCCACTGATGTGCTATCAACTGATAGTTAAAATCACCCACTGATCCATTTATTACCATTGTAACTACTGATGGTTGATCCATCAGTGGCTCCCAAAACAACTGTCCTCCATTATTTACTCTTCCATCAGGGGTTGGCACGTGGTCAGTTTTTAGTCGTCAGATCATTATAACTGCTGCCACGTCAGTATTTACTTTTTCCTAAATAAAACCCTGATCAAAACCCCAAACAGGGTTTCACTGTCGAATTGAATTCCAAACATTCTCTTCACAAAGCAGTTTCTCACTCATAACTCCCAAAACATTCTTCGATCTTCTCATCAAAAATGACGAAATCAAAATCGAAATCAAAATCAAAATCGTCTTCTTCCTCTACTCCCACAGACGCCACTCAAATGGCCGTTGAACCCACTGAAATTCGCTACAAATCCCCTCACAACTATTTGGGTATACTCACAAAACCTACAACCGAAAACACTTTCGACTCCATTATTGACACCTTATCTGCATCAAAGTATAAAACTTTGTTAACAGCAGACGCTCCCATTTATCTACAAACCCAGAGAGAGTTCTGGAACAATGCTACCCTTGAAAAACAAGGAGACACTGTCACAGCCATCAACTCCTCGATACAGGGTAAAAAGATTCAAATCTCTCCACAATCCATTTCAGAAGTCTTCAAACTCAATTATCTGAAAGGTAAAACCTCTTTTTCTAAAACCCAGTTGAAAAGGGATTTCATGAATAGGGGTTATGCAGAGCAACCAAAAAGGGATACCTTACAAAACGGTTTCTTCCCTTCTGCACCAAGGTTTTTATTTCACACTCTGTTGATGTGTGTTTCTAATAAAACAACTTCTTTTAATGAAATACCATCAAAAATTCAATGCCTGGGATATGCAATTTTAAATAATGAAAATTTTAATTATTCCCAGGAGATTTTTGATGATTTAGTAAAAAATGTTGATAGCAAAGCATTTCTGCTCTTTCCAAGGTTTTTAAGCTATTACTTTGAACAAAAATTTGAAAAAGAAGATGCAGAATTGCCCAAACAAGGTGCTCACTTCAAAATAAATTGTTTAACACCTGAAACATTCTCTAGAATGTTGGCACCTATAAAAACAAAAGCAGAGGTACCTGAGCAGAATTTAGCAGATGAAACTGCTCCTCAGGTATCGGCTGCTGAGCCCACTGCTCCTGGTGATCAAAGCATCACACCCACTGTTTTGAAACCCACACCTGCCACCACTAAAAAGACCAAAAAGAAAACATCCAGAAAGCCCCTCAAACCCAAAACAAAGGCACATCTGGAAGATGAGATCCCAGAGCAACTGTCAGTGACAACACAAATGTCACCAATAACCACTGCTGCTACTTCCTCACAGCAGTTGGATGAAAAATCTCCACCCTTGCCTCAAACTCCTCCTGCATCCTCACAAAAGGATCAGGTTGTAAACACAAGGACCCCACAATATCAAGCTCTGGACCCACTCGGATCCATCTTCCACAGTCCTGATCCCAAGGACATGTCTCTTTCAACTCCCTTACCTTCACCCCCCACATTACCACCATCCATAATACCCTTGTTGCATGCAGTTGATGTTACTCAGACACAAACCAGTTCCTCTCAATCACCTATCACTGAGAGTATACTCCCACAAGTGACTGGGTCTGATGCTGATATCTCTGCTATCCCAGCAACAACTGAGGAGATTACACTACAGGAGTTATAAGTAATTCCTGTCAGTAGTTCAAGTGGAGCAGCCACTACAAATGTTGAACCCACTGGTTTACATTTGGACAGTGGTTTCATCCATAAGACTCCCTTGAAGGCAATTTCTTCAATAGCACCTGTGAGAACCACCAGTGAGATTGTTCTGCCCACTGGTACCCTCAAAAGGCTATCAAGTACTGAAGAAAGAAGTCCCCAGTACCAAGAACAAGGGGCATCAATGAATGACTTTTGGGACTCAGTTCCTAAGTCACACATTGGTACAACCACTACTGGTGGGGATTCAGATGATCCCATTAACTTGGGTGATGATTCAAAATATCAGGAATTGACGGGCAGGGTTGAAAACCTTGAAACTTCAGTTGCTGAAATAAAGGATATGGTGCAACAGCTGTTAAAGGCTCAAAAAGCACAATCCACTGCTGCTCCAGCTCAAGCACCTGCACAACCTGGACCTGCTGCAAATGAGCTATGGAACATGTTCCAACCACTGCTGGAAAGACAAAAACAGAGGCTGATCTGCAGCATGCTATACATGTACAAAAGCAGACAAACATGGTGGAATCAAGGTTCAAAGATACTCAGGCAGACATCAAAGCTATCAAAGCTCATATCCAAAGTGCCTCTGGAAAAATTCCTCCCACTGTCCTCTTCATGAATGAACCCTTCCCAGATAATGCCAAAAAGGGGGAGAAGATCAAATGGAAGAAGAAAGGAATTGATGATGGCATTTACATTGAGCCAGAAAAGAACAGCCAAACTAAAGCTGCAGTATCAACACACACTACATCACCACACACCACCACACACCACTGCTACATCATCATCATCATCATCATCATCTGTGATTACAGCACCAAAACCAAATTCACCATCAAAAACAGCCACCCCACCATCACCTCCTGCCAAAAAGCAGAAGACAGCAGATGTTACAACATCTGCTGTAATAACAACAGTGGTTGAAACACCAGTTGTTTCAACTGCTGTTAGTCAATCACTCATCACCACTCAAACCACTGCCATTACAACCCTTGCTTAAACCACTGCCATTACAACCCCTGCTCAAAAGCAGCAAACATCTGCTGACATATTAGTAGTTGTAATGACAACAACGGTTGGAACACCAGTTGTTTCAACCACTGTTAGTCAACCATCCACCACTGCTCTCACCATTCCTACATCACAACCAAAATTCCTTTCATCCACAAAGCTTTACACCAGAAAGAGAAAAATTACTCAGGCAAATGAGGACAAATATGATCCAAATGCTGCAAAATATCCGATGGAACTGGAAGCTGTGAAAAATGAGATGAGATAATTTTACACTGAAGATGATCCTTCAAACAGAAGATTCCCCTCACTCATAGGCTTCATAGTCCCAGAAGATATAGATGAATATCTTGAGCTCAAAGCAAGGCAGGCTAAGATAAGAGCCAAGATTGAATGTGAAGGTCAAAGTGATGAAGCCGTCTCTGAAAAACTGGAATTCTTGCACACAAAAGTTAAGCAGATGGAAGATTTTGCACAGGAATTAAGCAAAGAAAAAGCTGATCAACGAAATAAATTAAGAAAAGAATATCTTGCTTATATTATGAAAGAAAAATTCTATCCTGCTGAAGAAAAACAGTTTGAAGAATGGCCAATAGTTGCTTTAAAGCATGAGGCAGATAGGATTGATAGAATCAAAAACGATCCTAGAAAGAAGAAGACTGCTCCAAATTGGAGCAAGTACAAAAAGCTCATAGCTGACCTAACATCTGAGTACAAGAGAAAGAAACAGGAGCTGGTGGATGCAAAGGTGGACACTGCCAATGCCATATCAAAATGGTCAAAGCAGCATACTGATGAAGCCTATGAAAGGCTGAAGAAAAGAAAGATAACTGTCTCAGGCACTTCAAAGAAGCGTGAACAAATGATGAAGCTTGAACAACAGATTGAAAACCTCAAAACACTGTTCAAATCAGCAGATAATCCTATTCTTGTGTCAAACCAAGAAGAAGGAAAACAGCTGTCTTGTGAAGAGGTAAAGGAAAAGGAAGCTGAGTACTTCACAGAAACCATCATGAAAATGGGTCTAAAAGAAGAGAACTCAGCAAAACTTCAAAACCTTTTTAAGAAGGTGTTAACTAAGCCTGCATCACCAAATACTTCAGAATTATCAGACTTTGAGCCAGATCAACAAAAGAGACAGGAGCAGATAGAAAAAGAGACTGCAGAAGACACAGCTGCAACAAACAATGTCTTTGAAATGGCCTTCAAACGAATGTCTGAAAGTCTGCAAATTTTCACAAGGCCAACATCTCCAAACTCATCAAAAAATAAATCTCTCCCAAGAAACCCATTAGGATTAAAAGTACTAAAGTGGACGTATGATTAAAAGACCCACGTATTGACCTTGGTCAGATCCAATGGTGAAGTGAAGTACATATCAAGTAAAGAAGCACTAGGCCTTAGTGTTGAAGATTTGCAGGATCTCCTTGAACTTACACTGTGTAGGGATGAGATGACTTGAGTTCCAAGGAATTTGAAGCATAATTTAAAAACAAGCTAGGGAGCTTTTGATGAGAAATAAAAATCCAGAATAATGAAGGGTTTTGGCATTATCTGTTCCAGGGGGAGATTGTTGGGATTGAACCCTACCAGAGGAACAGATAATGAAAGCCAAAACCGGATCACAACAATGGATTCACAATAAGCAACTGTTTACTATAAACTTTCCCCTTGACTGTGGCTCCAACATCTGACATACTCCAAAGTACTGCCTTTACCAACAACTGCTGACCTACAACTGTTGATCAAGTCAAAGACTGATGAAGACTAAAGCCCTGCTGCCCAATCTACTGCCTTGAGTCAAGCACTGCTGATCATGACAAGTACTGCTGGGTTCATAGCAGTGGAAGGATGCAACAGCAGTTTCACTTATCTTGTGTATTGTAATGTAACATCAGTAGTTAGCAAAGCAGTAGTTGTTTAGATCAGTAGATAGAGTTTGTTAGTTTGTTAGATGTCACTTTCATGGTGACGTCAGCTGAGATGTCTCAGTGGTTTGGTTTGCCTATGAATGGAGCAGTACTGTGTATAGTTACATTTGATCATTTTGGGTGAGTTCTTCTCCTCAATTCAATCCTTTCATCTTGTGCAACCAACCTTGGGGTATCAGGCTGAGGGGAAGTTTAGTATTGTAAGCATGCTTGTAATCTTTTGATTTGTATTGTAATCATTCGACTCAATTTGAAGCATGTGTTTATCAACTCTATTTCTCCTCTTTGATTGTGTTTACAAAGTTTGTTTTCATTTCCGCTGCACTTAAATCTTCATTCATATCTTTTGATTAAATCAATTTATACAAACAAACACAATCATGACAGCCTCCGATCCTAATAACCTCCGAAAGTGCCTAGCAGAGCATGATCTAATTGTACCTCTCGGCGACCTTCAAATAAACGAAACGCTACACTTTGTGGAGAAGCCTGTCGAAATCATGGATCGCCAAACCAAGCAACTCAGGCACTCGCGCATTCCTATTGTGAAAGTCCGATGGGAAGGCAAACGAGGCGCAGAGTTCACTTGGGAACTCGAAAGCGACATGAAGGCGAAGTACCCGCAGTTGTTCAAGTGAAAGTCTAGAGAGAGAATGTTCTCAAACGTAATTCACAGTGATGTACAGCTTTCAGCCTAATTTCGAGACGAAATTCCCTAAACAAGGGGAGGCTGTAACACCCCGTGTTACCAAATGTCAAAGTCAAAGTCAAGATTGACTCCTTTGACCATGGTTAGTCTATTTTATGTTTGTGATTACGTTAGTTGTATTATGTGGAGTAAGTGTTATTAATCAAAGTAATCGAATGTTCAAATCGATGCGAAACGCTAAACGACTGTGAATAATAGGAAGTAATAATGCGATAAAGTCAATTAATCAATAATCGAGCTAATCTAATCATCATCGAACTCGAGACTCGAATTACGCGGATTCTGGTGTTAGTATACGTGTATGTGTGCCTTATGTGTTACTTGTGCATGTTTACTTTACGTTATGTGTGGTAATCAATCGAAACTCGAAATTCAATCGAACTCAATCAAAATCGAATTATGATAACTGGTGGCGAAAAGACAGCGCGAGACATAGGTGATTGTATGTTAGATATAGTGGTTGGGATTAAAAGTAATTTGAATAGGAAACTCTATCGTATTCTCATCAATCGCAATCGAAATCGAAATATCGAAAATCGTCGCACTGAACGCTCGAATCAGGCAGCAGAACGATCAGGCTCTCAGCCGATCGAACAGCCAAGCCCAGCCGATCGGACTGCTGTCCGATCAAACAGGCTGTCCAATCGGGGTGCCTGACCGATCGGCCAGCCCTTTCCTCTTTTGGAAGCCTATAAATACCCCTGTCATTGTCATGCTTACCATTTTTGGAAAGCTCTGACCGACAAGCTCGTGCTCCCCTTCTTTTCTCAGATTCCTTCCGATTCCGGTAAGATTTCATCCTAAATCTTGTACTTTCTTGATCTATACACACTCCTACACCTTTCTGTCTTTCAAATCTTGATTTCTAACCGTGAAATCATCAAGATTCAAGTGTTCTAGGATGATGTCATCATGGTGTTCTTGAAGAACTTCATGTTTTGGCTTCAATCCACCAAGAATCACTTGGATTTAGCCGATTTCCACATAAACAAGCAAAGATCTTTCATAGATCTAAACATTTCTCGGCGAAAAGGATTGAAAGATGGTTTTTCCAACTTTCTTTCAACTCTTTTACACTCAATGCCTTCAAATCGATAGGAACGAAGCTTGTGCCGACTTGCTAATCGATTCGATGGTTGAACGACTCAAGACCCGGATTCTATCCACGAGGTTCACCGACCTCGGGTTAAATGTAAAACTCCGTTCTGAATAATTCACCGGCCGGATTTCGGTGATTCCTGTCCGAGCAGGAGGAACAAGTAAGAACGAGGGTTCTATGGTTCATCTCGTTGTCAAGTACCTCGATATAACGTCAAACAATCAAAACAGCCAAGTGTTAGACGAACAAGTCGACAAGGTCAGGAAGCTGACCGATCGGGCTGACTGTCCGAACGGACAGCCCAGCCGATCGGACAAGCCAGCCGATCGACCAGGCCAACCGATCGGCTAGCACATGGCCCCACACTTAACAATTTCATGAAGTTTAGTATTGAACGAAGTGCTGTTCGATCGGACTACGGTCTGATTTGAATTACTATTCGGATCATGAGATACTATGCTTCAACACTTAAACGATTTTCAACTTGTTCAATGTATTGGAGTGCCACCCGATCGGTCGAGCCGTCCGACCAGGTGACACCCTGATAAGAACTTGTTGTTGAAGTACCTAACCAATCGGTTAAGCCGACCGATCGAACGGTCCGTTCGATCGATCGACCTGAAAGGTAAGGATACATCAATATTTTCAAATACTACAACGAAAACCTCAAAAGGTCAAACCATCATACACAAACACATCCTTCTCAAAAGAAGAAACAATCCACTCGACCAGTCCATCCGATCGGCCTACTGACCGACCGGACTAGTTAACCGAACGATCAAGCCGTCCGATCGGACCTACCGTCCGATCGACCAGGCTGTCCGACCCTCCAACATTTGTTTCCATTTTACGCGTTGCTTATCGTTATGCTATCGAACTATTCAGGCTAACCCTACTCTCAAGTGCTCCCTTCAATCCATCAATCACTGTGAGTATACTCGAACCCTTTTTGCTTTCGCACTTTTGGGTGTTACATACATTACTTATTCTAAATCACAATTGAACACACTACTCAATTATTTCAAGCGCTAACCGATACCGCATGTATTACGTGACTAAATGAATGCTTGTTGTTATGTTTACACGTGGAATGCTGTCTACCTGCCTTAACGACGATAGTACTATAGTTTGGACTCAGCACCCGTTCACACGGGGATTGTTAAGGACAATTACTTGCATGGATTACGGTGGTAATCATGTATTGCGAACTACCTCGGTCAGTCAACCCGCAGTCATTGGTATCGATAGATCCATGTCGATAATTAACATGCTTCGTTTTCCTCTGCGTACGTGCTGGTTATGCGTAAACTATTTCGAACTCTGTTACGCTATTATCAAACTTGTATGCTCACCTTTACATTTTATGTATTGACTTTATTTTAACGTATGTGACAGGCAATTAGGATGCTTATCAGCTAGGAAGGCGAGCTTAGAATAAGCGTCTAGAGCATAGTAGTCTGTAGATCTTGCAGATCGAGTCTCTAAAAGCATTTGAACAATTTTTATATTTAAAATCTGAGTTGTCGGAATAGGATATTTGACTTGATGTTATCTGTAATCATTTGTTTGCTATTTGAGGTACGGTATGGGACAAATTATATAAATTGAATAGTGATAATAATTGTTATGGAAACTTCTAGACAATCTGTTTCGCTCAGTGCCATTCCTCGATGATTCCGCCACCGGTTGGGGTGTGACAACTAACTCGGTTATGTTAAAAGGACATAAAATGTTACATAACATGATGTTTTTGGACATAATCTGTAATTATTATTTTTAAAGGTCACGTTTCATAATTTGTGTAATAGATAAAGGACACAAAGTGTAATTTACTCTAGAACTTTTTTATTTACATCGGATACTTTATCTATATCCATATAATTATGTTAAAAATCACTACCTTTTCTCTCTTCTTTTCAATTAAATAATATTTTTATACCTTTATTATTATATTTTCTCTCTCCCCCACTCACAACCACCTTAAAAATATTTAAAAAATTTATAAGAGGTGAACAATGTTTTTCACATATTTACATATGAACACTAACATTTCCATATATTTTCTCTTTCCTCCACTCACAAACACTCAAATTCACTCATAACCATTTCTTATAATATAACTAACTCACTTACATAAATATAATGGATCCATTGTGAAACTCTAACACAATTATACCCAAAAGTACTCAATTTGAAGGGAGTCAATAACCCATAAATACTCACTATCTTTTTTTTTCTAATTTGAACTACGAAAACTAAACATTCAAATAAAAAAACACATCTTTATTTATTAAAAAAACAAAATATATAAATTGAATAGAAACTAAAAAATAAAATAACCAAAAAAACAACTAGAAACTTAATTAATTAAATCGTCATCCGACTCATTGGCGTTCTAGTTTGATGCGGGTAGCAATGTGTTCGACAAGATCACATCGAAGTTTAAAGTTTGTATCCTCATCCCGCAACTCATAAAGTATATTTTCACCAACGACTCCATCGTTTGGAGGGTCCAACTCGTAATCAAGTGATATAAATTTTCGTCATGCTTTAAAATCATATTGTGCTATATGATACATGTGCATATCAAATTATGTTTTTTTTACCGCGCTTCATTGCCCATTACCGTTCGATTAAATACACCTCATCTAGATTTTAACACACCAAACTCTCGTTCAATACCTTTGCTTGCCTAATCTTGTACTTTCTTGATTTTTTTTCTTTCGGTACAATGGGGTATACAAAAGATTTCATAAAAGTAAACCAAGATGGGTAAATCCCATCAGCAAGACAGTAGTCACGTTTGTATTGATGGGCGTTAACCTGAAAAGGGACATCTCGGGATGGTTCCATGCATTTCGTTATTGAACAACGAACATTGATTGGGAACATTGATGTCGTTACTCGAACCAGCAGAACTATAGTACGCATGCCAAACCCATAAGCATGATCATTGGGTATTAGTGGTCACTTCTCCTAAAAATTGGGCTCGCAACCTTGCCAGACATATCCTCTAAACGATATAGCTAATAATCCATTTCGACACTCATGAACAAAGCATATTGACATACAATGTCACTTAATTATAGACAATGTGCCAATAGGCAGAATGACCCACAAATGCATTCCAACTAAACAGCTTGTTGATATTTTTTTATAAAGGCTCTCAAGACAATGTGCCAATAGGCAGAATGACCCACAAATGCATTCCAACCAAACAGCTTGTTGATATTTTTTATAAAGGCTCTCAATAAGACTAGGTTAAAAGTACTACTTACGTGAGTTGGGGATGTTTGAATTATTAAGGTTATGGTAAGGTGGAAGGGGCGTCCTAAGATACTATCGTAGGGCTAACCAATAATACAATGTCATGTTATTTTCATCCCAAGTACCTTAGAACCACTAAAAAACTGGCGGCACCAACCCACGAGTACCCTAGAACCATGGACCCCACCCTTTTACTTCATCCATCAATAACACACACCTTAAAGAGAGGGACTGCACCTCCTCGCACACACCTTAAGCGACAAAGGTTTGCCTAGTGGCAAACTACCCGTGCAACCCTAAGGGGTGGCAGCGGTGATGCTTAGTGACAAACAACCCGCAAGATCCAACCTGCATGCCCCTCCCCTTAAGTACCTTTGCTTTGTAAATGTACAATATTTTTAAGTAACAAGATTAAAGTATAAGTCAAACATGAATCTATGTAAAATGAAACTTTTGATCAAGTTGAAATTGAGAGACTTTGAAGCTCATTGTTGAAAATATACGGTATATATCTTCAATTTAATGTCAAACACATTAATATTTACTAATATTTGTTTTTGTTTTATTGTATGGGGTTGGCTTTGGAGCGTTTGGGCTGAAAGTTTGGGCTCACACACAAGGTTGGGCTTAAGGGAATTAGAGTTATGCCAATATAAAAGAAGTGATGCAGCTTGTTTGTTAGTTAGAGAGTATGGAAATAGAGATAACAGCTTCCAGTTCGTTCCAGAAGACTAGAAGACTTCTAGGGTTTTATTCTGCTGTTCATCCTTTCTTGCACTTGTCTCCGTATCGTTTTGTTGGCGACCAGATAAGTTATTTGTTGTTGATCGTATCTTACATTTTGTTCTCTCAGTCGTTAGGGTTTGTTGCGTTGATTGAATCCTGCGTGATTCTGGTTTCTTTTGTATGTTCATCAACTGATATTGTTATCAGTTGATTGTATTGAACTTCTGTTCATTATTGATCTTACAAGCTGTAAGATCGAAAGGTTTCTGGGGGGAAATTATTTTGATTTTGGTTAATAAAAGTTTTCTCCACGTTTTGTCGCTTCTTTTTGTTTTTTGTTGATTCTTTACATTATATTGTTGATCTTTCATACCATTTGACATGGTATCAGAGCCTTGGCTCTTGATTCATCGTCTTCTATTTGCTTAGATTCAAGTACGCTGATCTTGTTTTGGTCGAGAGGAAAAAAGGTCGTTGATTAGGGCTTATGTCTGGTTTGAAACGATAGAGTTGCTTTGGAGAGTCTTGTAACCACGATTTCTGGCTGTCTGGATAGCAGCTTATATTGGAGAAACCCTAAGTGAAGGTTTACTCTTTTATTTTGCGTTATGTTTCAAAAACTCACTGTAAGTCATTCTCGCTCTCTAGTTTGTTCTATTTTCCTACATGTATTGGTGTCTTCATCATGGGTGAGTGTTAATTTTTTATTAGTCAAGTCTATATTCCATAATATTGTTTTTGTGTGAATTGCTAGATTTTTGTGTATATCTGTTTTGAGTGCATATTCTGAATCATAAGTTTGCGTTATTATTTGTATGTTTGGTGATATCCATTGTTGAAAGAGTTATATTCTTGAATAAATCTAGTTATTCTCTCAGATATTCAATTATAAGGGTTTCACGAATTCTTTGTTTGGTTTTGATTTTTTTTGTCAATCTTGTGTGTATAGGTATGAATAATGTGTACTCATCATAATTAATCGTCTTTGTTGGTGCACTGAATGTCTGTTGACTACGTTTGTATTGAGTCTTAGGTCAGGATAGGTTGTACGGAGTCGAAAATCAGAAATTAGGGTTTTTAGAATGTTAATTTCGCTCATAATGACACATGTGTCATTAAAAGCGAATTCAGTTGATGAAGATTTCGCTCATATGTACATTAGAGGAGGTTTCACTCATAGGGTCAGATGTGGAGGTTTCGCTCATGGTAAGCTGGTGATTTCGCTTATATGGTCACCATAGGAGCAAAATCAGCAGCCTATAAATACTTGACTTGTAATTTCATTTGTAACCATTGGAGCGAAATCAGGTCATGTGCTAGGTGTCGAAACTCTGTCAAAATCTACTCAGAAAGCATTAATAGAGAAGGAAATTGAAAGGAAAAGCTGTTGTTACTTTGTTTACACTGATTCCGCCTTTGTACGCAAAGATGAACTGCCTTAACTGACTTTTTCGGGTCATAGAACGGTCCAACAAGTGGTATCAGAGCTCAGGACGAGGAGTTCATACTACTACAGCTTGATTCTACCAGATTCTCTTACTTCTACTCACTTCTTCTCATACTTTTCTGATTTGAACTGATTCCTACGGTTGAAATGGCCTGAATTTCGAATATAACGTGTAAAACATACAAATAACAAACCCTAGAAAGAATCAGGTTAAAATTCGGACTAAAAATGGTGAAAATTAGCTAAAAACCTAGTTTCGCTTTCAAGGACATCGAAGAGATTTCGCTTATAAGTGCTTGATTTCGCTCAAAAGTATACCTAATTTTGCTCATAAGGACATAAAATTCCTAATTTCGCTCGTAGGGACACAAGTTGATGATTTCGCTCGAGTGTACATCTGATTTCGCTCGAGTGTACATCTGATTTCGCTCGAGTGTACATCTGATTTCACTCAAGTGTACATCTGATTTCGCTCATAGGTGATTTCGCTCAGAAATCACTGTTTTTCAAAATTTCAGAAAATTTTCTAAGTGTTTGTTTGATTGTACAAAACTTGGTAAAAATGTTTGATGAACAAGAAAACAAGAATCTTGAAAATTTAAATAATTGGCCTAGTGAATCTTGGTATGAGATGAGATGTGATAAGAATGTTTATGTTAAAAGATTTGAAATTTTTTTGTGTATGAAGAATGAATCATTGGAGAATTTGGAAAAACGGTTTTATGAGTTAATAAGCAGGATAGAAAAACATGGGATATGGGTTTCAAATGATGAAAGAATTTCAAAATTTGTTGATGCATTACCTTTGGAATGGGATAAAGTTGTTCAAAAACTGAAACGGGATTCTAATTTCTCACTCTATGATTCAAGAAGTTTTATCAATACAATTAAAAATCACACGTGTAATGAAGAATCAAGAAAAAGGAAGTTAATGGATGAAATAAGAGGAGAATTAGAAAAGATAAATTTGGATGTAATCATTGAGATGAGAAAAAGAATCTCTGTGTGTCTTGAAGCAAAAAATGTTATGAAATACGATATTAAGAGGGGTTGTTATATTGATGAGTATATGAATCCTCTTGATTTTGTTAAAATTTTCTGTGCAGGAATATACAAGATGGAAACAAAGAAAGAAGCTGATGTTAGAAAGATGAATGAAAAATGCTCGAAATGTGAAAAATCAGAAGCAGACAATGTGAAACTCTTGGAGGAAGTGGAGAGTTTGACATTGGAAAACAAAACTTTGAAGATTGAGAAGAAAGCTGATGATGAACAGATTCTGGAGTTGCGCTTGAACTGTGAAAAACTAAAATCTGAAAATGACAAACTTTCGAAAAATATTGAGAGTTTGACATTAGAAAACAAAGATTTTGAAAAAATTAAAAGTGAAAATGAAAATGTTTCTTGGATAAAGCTGGAAAACAAAGTTTTGAAAGAAAAAGAAACAGAATTTCAAAATCAAATAAAAATTTTAGAAAATGAAAAATCAATTTTTGAGAAAAACAAAAGTGTTAATGAAAAGGCAATCAATTCTCATCTTGAGAGAATCTCTCAGCTTGAAAAAGAAGCTGAGAATTCAAGGAACAAGATTGAAGAACTTGAAAAGAAATTGAAAGGCTTTGTGACTTCATCATCATTACCAGATCTTGTATGTCCAAAACCAATCAATTCTGTTCCAATAAGTGACAATGTCACAAATTTTGACAAAGTCAAAATTGAAGATTGTGATGACAAATCTGATGACGAAAAAGAAAAAGAAGAAAAAAGAAAAACATTTTTGAAATTAAATGAAATGTTTAAAAATACTGTTTTACATTCTACTGAGAAAGGTGAATGCTCAACGCAAAAACCTGTAAAGAAGAATGTGGAACAGAAACAAAAAGATAATAAATCGAAAAATTTTCAAAAAGAAAATAAAAGCTCATCAGATCAATCATCCAATCACAATAAAAAATCACAAAAATTGAAAAATCAAAACTCTAAAATAGTTGGTAACCAGTGGTGCAGGTCTGACCACAGTGCTCAAATGCCAAATCAAGGATACAAGAAAAGAAATGACTACCACAAGGCAACTCAATGCTATGATCTAAGTGTGTGGTATGAAAATGGTGTACGATATGAAAGTGAGAAGAGGTATGATAACAGAGTGTGTTACTCATGTGGTTATCAGGGAAACATTTCTGTTAACTGTCAAAGTCAGAGATTTGAAACGAGAAGGTGTTATGAATGTCAAATCAGAGGCCATATTGCAAGAGATTGCCCAATGAGATCAAAGAAAGGATCAAGGGCTAAATCTCAGAAAATGGAAAAGAAATCAGTCAATGTCAAGCCCAAAGAACAGAAAGTGGAAGAAAAGAAAGTAAATCTTTCACAAGGGCAGAAAGACAAACTGAGGAAGAAAAGGAAGAAGGCGAGAGAGTATCTAGAAAGGATTTGGTCCTCGGATACAACTGGTAATCCGAGAAAAAGTTCTGATGAATTGCTTTACTCAACTAAAAAGGCAAGCAAAACGAATTCATCAGATGCAAATCTGAGGACAAAAAAGAAGATAAAGAAAGAAAAATTAACTAAGCAACATGATAAACAATCAAAGAAAGTTAATTTTTCAGACAAAATCATTATCAAGGTTTTCGAGTATAAAAGAGACTGTGAAACATTATTCATTTCACAAGCTAATAAGTTTGGAAAACCTAGATCAAGTAAAAATTGGGTACCAATGAAGGTTGGCGATGAATCTGGCTCATCAAAGTCAGACAAGTCACATTCAGGCAATGATTCTGGTTCGTCAAAACCAGAAGAGCCATCTGTTGAGGTAAAAACTGTCAAACCCAAGGCTGGTCAGGCTTGGGTGGATCTTTTTAAGTAAAAACCTGACTTGCCGGAGTTCCCAGGTTGGTAAGTGTGGAACAGGTATCGGCATTTTTCTTGAGAAATTCACAGGTTGGTAACTGTGATATTTCGAATTACAAAAGACTAATCAAGGACATTAAGTTGTACTTGATTTATCTTTCTGACAAGTGATTAAAGGAAAACAATGTGATGAAACCCCGAATTTGTGAAATGACATATAAAACTAATTTTTCGGAAAAACCATTTTGATTAAAACAAACTTAAGTGTTTTGAAATCTAAATGGGAAAATAGTTTGTTGTCAGGGGGAGTTCTGATTGTTTACGCCAAGTGGATGGAGAATTGAAGCAATTCTCATCAAGTTGTCACTTTACTTTATACAGTTTACTGCTTTGTTTTTTCAAATTTTCCCAGAAAATCAAAATTGAAATATATTTTGATTTTAGGGGGAGAAAAATTTTAAAAAAATAAAAAAATTTGAAAATTTGAAAAAGTAAAAAACATTGAAAAATAAAAAATGAGTTTTGTTGTGAATAAGAGGAAATGATAGTAAATCAGTGGACTATCACAGCATACTAAAGATATGAAATGTCAAATGTGATAAACGATTGTGATAAACGATCTCACTAATGATATGACGATAGACTCAGCTAGACTAGTAGATTTGCGATAACGATACAAACTAAATAAAAAAGCCTAGTTCTAGTGGGAAACATGGTTGAAAGCATAGTACTTAGTTTGTCCTTTGTGATTGTGTACCTACTCAATAATCGCTAAATGCTAAAAGACCATAAAAACTGGTCAGTTTGTGAACTTTCACAACTTGCTGAAAAAGTCGCTGTGATTGTGCATTTTATTTTGCAAAGATTTAAACTTGTTTTATTTCTTTATTTTGTTTAAGCATTGGACATCCTCTGCGTATACGTGAGTATCGACTTGGATCTTATTGCCTAAACGTTCTGCTTTATTTTTCTTCGTGTTTCGTTTAAGCTTTGGATCACCTCTGCGTATACGGGAGTATCGACCTGGTGGTTAAAGCCTAAACAACTTCAACTTGTTTTTATTTTCTTTTTTTGTTTAAACATTGGACTTTCTCTGCGTATACGGAAGTATCAACTTGATTGTTAATGTTTAAACATTCTGCTTTATTTTCGCACATATTACAGTTGATGAAAGTTTAAAGGCATTACTTGAGTTAGTGTTTTGCATGATGAGGGGATATGCTGAGATCGTGGGGTCCATAAGAATTTAGTGCAAAATTAATATACCTAAACGTATCAGTAAGCATTTCGAAAGTTTTTAGATTGAGTTTAAAAGGACAACTATATCGTCAATCTATGTGAATCGTTTAGAACTTAAAATGATTAAAGCTTAACGGTGCTAGTGATTTGTCTCATAAACTGATATGATCCTCTTACACAAACTCACAAAAATATTGTTTGTATATATTTCTTTACTATATTTCATTCAAAAACAAAAATCCAAAAAGATTTTTGGAGTGTTTTAGCATAAATTTTTGAAAATACAAAAAGATTTTCGACAACTGATGTTGAAGAGCTGATATTCAAAATTCTGAGTGCTAAACATGATGAACTACCTTGGGTTGGGAGAATATGTTGAAAACTTTGAATGTTATATACAAATGTTTTGTAAGATTGTATGCTTAGTTAATCAAGGTCATTCATTTGAACTTGATGTAACTATACAGATTGATGAATGAATGGTTTCTACCAGTAAGTTTCTTAAATCTAAGTGTTATAAATTTGTGAAACTTATGTTGAGGTAGAGGATGTGCAGGTTTTGGACTTCATCATTCCCACAGGAGCTTATTGTCAAAGCTTGAACCAGATTAAGACCTCAGATTCTAGCATATTGATAGGGGAAGTCTGTGAAAGGGGGAGTCTGGATCAACAGTCAAAGGGGAGTCTGAAGATGGAGCTAGGAAGTGATTCTGAACCTGTGAAGATAGTGTTTTTACGATGAAAAGACAGAGTTGGAGAAAAGACCAAGACTGAAGACTCGGAGCCGAAGACTTAGTCAACATCCAAGGGGGAGTCTGTTGGTGCACTGAATGTCTGTTGACTAAGTTTGTATTGAGTCTTAGGTCTAGATAGGTTGTACGGAGTCGAAAATCAGAAACTAGGGTTTTTAGAATGTTAATTTCGCTCATAATGACATATGTGTCATTAAAAGCGAAATCAGTTGATGAAGATTTCGCTCATATGTACATTAGAGGAGGTTTCGCTCATAGGTTCAGATGTGGAGGTTTCGCTCATGGTAACCTGGTGATTTCGCTTATATGGTCACCATAGGAGCGAAATCAGCAGCCTATAAATACTTGACTTGTAATTTCATTTGTAACCATTGGAGCGAAATCAGGTCATGTGCTAGGTGTCGAAACTCTGTCAAAATCTACTCAGAAAGCATTAGTAGAGAAGGAAATTGAAAGGAAAAGCTGTTGTTACTTTGTTTACACTGATCCGCCTTTGTACGCAAAGATGAACTGCCTTAACTGACTTTTTCGGGTCATAGAACGGTCCAACAGTCTTCTTCGTCTTGTCTATCTATGAGAGACTAGGCTTCTTTTTTGTATTAGTCTTATATGTGTATTCGTTTATGAACTGATTGTTATAGTGATTTTTCTGAGTTAAACATTTTGTGTTGGTTTGGGTTTTCTATAAATAAAATTTGGCATTATTCTTGAGCTTTACGTAAAATTTGTGGCTTTCATTGGTACTCAATGTCGATCCTTTCCGCTGCTCTACAATTAAGGTAATTTGTCCTGATTATCTGCTTAGCGTATCACTATAATTGTTCTAACCTTTCACAACCGTAGCAAGTAGTCAAGTACATTCTACAGGCTGGTTTCTTTGAAAAACATGGATAAACTGCACAGAGTTTTCAGTTGATTATCTTGTTAATTCATATTATGTGATTATCTTTGTCTTAAATCTGTTTAATATCTCAACATTTGAGGGGTCCTAATGGCTTGTTCTTAGTTTTGCCTCACATGCTATTTTTTTTATCCAAAATGATGAATTTTACTATGACGGCTATTTCTCCCTTTAGGCATGTTTTTTAAGGGTTTTTTTTTTTTTTTTGTATCCTTGAGTTTGCATGTCTATCATGGCTCTGGTGTTCTTGCATTTTCATGATACTAACTCGAGAAATTGTTGATTGAGATGTTGATGTGTGGTCTCATTACATATATGCGTCTTTATGTTTTCCATTGTGGTGATATTGTATTATTAATTAGAAGATTGTTTTGTGTTTAATTGTTTGAGAAAATTGTATAGTTTGTGTATTGTATGTTTTTGGCACAGAGCACGTGATTCTCGTTTTTTAATAGATTTGTTTTGAATTATGTGATAAACACTGTTAAAACATCTTTCGGGTGCGGTCAGTGTGCCTTATGGTTTATAATCTTGTTGTGTGGTTACTCGAACTGTGTGGTTCAATTGTTTGTAACCACTTATATTGCCAAAAATGTCTTACAAACTTGTATATTTTCCCTTGTATGAGATGTGTTTTTCTTGATAGTATATCATGTGATTTATATATAAAATGAGAAGTAGTTTTGGCTGTGGTTGTTTTCTGTACATAGGTTTCCATTTAATCCTTATGTATATATTTGTTGTGTTCAAAGGCATTATTGACTGTTCAATTCTCCTTGTTTTGTACCAAGCTCTATCTGTAGTGAGCGTTTGTGAGTTCATATTGATCATGTTTTTTACTTAGTTAGTAACTATTCTTGGGATTGGTTTTATGGCTGTTAATTTTCTTAAGAGTTCACTAAGGTTGTTACTTGGTTCACTTTATGCTTTCAAAGTGACTATAATTCAAGATTTTTCTAAAAATCGGGTCTTGGTTTGTCTTTTTAGACATTTGTTTTGTTTTCTTTTGCATGAGGTTGTAATGTTTTACTTGTAAGATTTAATCTTGCATTTGTTTTTTTTTTTGTCATGCCATCATCCTTGTTAATGAGTTGGTTGATCTCACAGGTTTTTTTTTGTTTTGAGGTTTTTTATTTTTTAGAATCCTCTCGTCTGATCAATGATGAAAATTCACCATCTTTGTCTGTATTTGTCTTCCCTAAGTCATTTTTTGTGTATTTTAGGGTTTTTTCTTGTTTTGTTCATGTCAACTGTTGGTATATGTTCACTTTGCTTTGGTGTAAAGAATGTGTGTATTTTATAAGTCTATGCGTATGGTAATTTTTGGTTTGTCTTCTGTTTAATCCTAATGTCTTGATGATATTGCTGTAGGATTGTGTTGTTTGGCCAAAAATTATTATGTTTGTCTGAAACTCTGTTTTCTAGTTAGTTGAACCGTGTGGTTAACTTGTTTTAACTAGTTGTATTTTCAAGATATTCTTGATATTCTAGCAGCCGTGTATGTTCTCTTGTGTGAGATATGTTTTGTCTTTGGTCGCAAAAATGTAATTTTTGTGTTTATCTAGTGTTGGTGTTGCTGTACATGTAAGGTTGTAATCTGATGACGAGTCGTGTGATTCTTTTTATTAGATTTAATTGAAACGTGTGGTTCGTTTTGTGTGATTCGTGTTCTTGTAAAGTTGTAAAAGTTTTTGATTTAATCAAATTAGTCTTTATGTTCTTTACAAGTTGTATGACATGGATCCTGTTTTTGTCCAGACATTGTTCATAGTTTTGGAGTCCGAAAGTTGTGTGGCTATTTGTTTATCGAATATGCCGTGATGTTAAAAGTGTTACAAAGCTGGTGATTTTTTGTTGTTTTATAAGATAGGTTCTGATTTGTTTACTTGGGTTGTTTTTTGGTTTTTTTTTGGCACATGTGTTTGTGATATTATCTGAGAATCATGTGGTTCTTATTATTTCGTTAGTTCTTGTATTTTTGCTACCATTGAATAATCTTGTTTTTTTTATCTGGTCAAAATATGAGTGCTCTCTGGTGTGTTTTTATGTGTTAATTGTGTGTTTTTCTCTTGTGTAAGAGATAGTTTTCCTTGTCTTAGAATCAAGTGATCATTCACTTTTGTCTTGAACAGTGTATAAATGTATTTCGGCTATGATCCGTATATGTCTTATTGTATGGTTAGTCGAACCATATGGATTATGGTTTGAGTGTTTCTAACCACTTGTATTGTCAAGGTTGTTCTTGAATATTTGATAGTCTAATATGTTTTCTCGTGTGAGTCATATTTTTCTGATTGCAAATCGTATGGTTTTGTGTTTAGTCTGACGTGTTTGGCTGTGTCTTAAGTCTGGTATATGTCGTTTGAGTATTTGATTCTTTTGGATGTGAATTTAAAGTCCATTATTCAATTGGATGTTACAGGTTGATATAACTCTTGTCGTATGAGGATCTTTGTTATATCAGTTTTGAATTGTTGTAGAATCATGTTATTCTAGTTCATACCAGATCTGATTTTGAATCGTGAAGGTTTTTTTAACTTTGTTCTGACTTCTGATAGTTTCTTAGATTATGTGAGTCATTATTTGATCAGTTTTATATGAATTGATAAATGGTTATATAATCTTTTGATTCTTTGTTAATCATATTGTGTTGTGTTATCTGATGTGTTTACTTTCTGTTATAGAAAGTTCTTTTATTTGTCTGTTTGCATTTGTTTTATTAATTCGAGAGCTCGCTTGTCTGATCTTGATGTTCGTCTGATTACTTAGATTGTTTGATTTGGGATTTTGCCTATAGAATTCCTATCCTCTTGGTTTATTTCTCTGTAGATATGTTATATCTTGTGAAATTGTAGATCCTTTGTCTTGGTAAAAGGAAAACTTGGAGGCGTATCAAAATATTGATTTAAAATGTTTGTTTTGTCCTAAATTCTTTGGTTTTACCTTCTGCCTTTACTAAACTTGTAATTTTAGGTTTTCATGAAAACTTGTGATTTTATCTAAATAAAAATGAAGATTTGCTCGAATTATTGGTTTGGGTTGTTCAATTCCAAGATTGTACGTGCTATTGAAATTGTGATTTTATTGTCTCATTTTTTTGTTTGTTTTGGGTTCTAAATTTGTTAAAAAGGGTTGAAGTTTTTTTTGTATCTTGTGATAATAAAGTTGCTTATTTTCAATTGCTGCAAAACTCGTGACTTCTTGGTTATGTTTGCCTATTAAATTGAGGGGGAATGTTGAAAATATACGGTATATATCTTCAATTCAATGTCAAACACATTAATATTTACTAATATTTGTTTTTGTTTTATTGTATGGGGTTGGCTTTGGAGCGTTTGGGCTGAAAGTTTGGGCTCACACACAAGGCTGGGCTTAAGGGAATTAGAGTTATGCCAATATAAAAGAAGTGATGCAGCTTGTTTGTTAGGTTAGAGAGTATGGAAATAGAGATAACAGCTTCCAGTTCGTTCCAGAAGACTAGAAGACTTCTAGGGTTTTATTATGCTGTTCATCCTTTCTTGCACTTGTCTCCGTATCGTTTTGTTGGCGATCAGATAAGTTATTTGTTGTTGATCGTATCTTACATTTTGTTCTCTCAGTCGTTGGAGTTTGTTGCGTTGATTGAATCCTGCGTGATTCTGGTTTCTTTTGTATGTTCATCAACTGATTGTTATCAGTTGATTGTATTGAACTTCTGTTCATTATTGATCTTACAAGCTGTAAGATCGAAAGGTTTCTGGGGGGAAATTATTTTGATTTTGGTTAATAAAAGTTTTCTCCAAGTTTTGTAGCTTCTTTTTGTTTTTTGTTGATTCTTTACATTATATTGTTGATCTTTCATACCATTTGACACTCATCTTTGGAGATATGTCGTATGCTAATAATTTTAATTTTTTTTAGCTATTTTAAAATATAAAATTGCACAAATATTATCTGCTTTTAATCATGTTTAATGAAAAATACAAAAACATTTTGATATATTAGTTTTTTTTCTTATAACAAAGATTTAAACAAAGTTTAAGTTGGTTGGTTTTCTTAAAGAATAATGTTCCTTCAAATTTTTTTGGTGCAACATCTTTTTACAACTTGTGACATCAATGGAAACACCATTTCCATATGATATAGATCTTTTAACAAGCATCCTAACTCAGAATATAAAACTAACTTTTTTTGTTTACCTTTTAATCTTAGACTATCTCCACCCATAAGGGTTAAAAACACATAAAAACAAGTTAAGTGAGTTGTTGCATTAAATTTATACTAATCCACATTAATCCTTCACAGACACTTATTTTATAATTTCTATCTGAAATGCCCCAAACCCGGGGGTCTCCTCAATTGGATTTACTCTTTAGCAAACAGTTCTTAAACTAGTAACTTAAAACTGACGCAAACATAAATCCATATAATCCAAACATTCAAGTCAAATACAACTATAGTCAAAATGCCTCAAAACGAAAACACAACAAGAGAGTATAGGATGCGAGTCTCTCGCCCCAGAGTCTCTCAAGGGCCACTCCCATCACCGAAAGCCCTCCATTATCAAAACTTTAAGTTGATGTGCATACTAAAAGTCAGTTACATCGAGTGAGTTTTCATTTAAATAAAATAATTAATGATTCCAGCAAAACATTTATTTAATAAATGTTTACATTACATATATTAAAATTTAACCTTTATCTTTAGCATTTAGGTGACACTCACCAATGAGCTATCATCATCACTTCTATCATATTTTGTACAACTATTGGTTGCCCCGTAAGTCACCACCCTATACTTGCAACCTCATAAGTAACTGCCTCTCTTGTAGCCTCGTAAGTAACTACCTCTCTTGCTTCCCCTTATGTATCTGCCCATGCAGCCTCGTAGGTAGCCTATCAAATGTTCCCTACGTGCTAGATTCACGATCGTAAGTTTTGATTGTTCCTCCACCTCCTTCTAAAAGAATTATACTTTTGAATGTTCTCGATTTGGATATTGAGATACATAAATCCAATCTTTAGCAAGCAAAACCTCATCGGCTTCGGACTATTTTTGTCTCTTCATATGTTCATTTGGCGATGAGGCAATTATTTTGCACTTCTTTTTTCTAGCAGTTTTAAGCTGCGGGGAAGAAGATTTATTAACAATTATGCTTCTTGATTATATCGGTAGTGAAGAATGCTTGAAACCAAGATTGTTGAACTTGAGTGAATGTAGGATTTTGAAAACCAAAGCACCCACAATTTTAAAGTTGTGTGAAGCCAAGATTCGAAAATGGTTAGATGGGGTATCCTTGTATTAGTGGGTTCCTAAAGTTTCGAAACTGGTTTTCTTTCGAGTTTGGGTTGTCCTCATTTAAGAATCACATAAGGGATTGTTGGTTCGGGTCCATAGTTTTAAATAAATGTGTAGATAAAATTTGAGAAATACCGAGAATTTTAAAAAAAGGGTCATTGGATTTTATCACCCCCAACTAACATTTTGTCGCCCGACACCCCCAACTTAATATTTAGTGTGTTCTGGCACCACACTGTTAACTGAGCACTAACTCAGTTAGGTTTTTTGCCTATGTGTCAACCTTTTTCCTACTTTGATATAATTATGCGGCACCTTTTCCTACGTGGATTTAGTTCTGAATTAAAAATCAATAAACAATATTCTCTCTTTACCTCCTCTCTCGTTCTTTCTCTCTCACTCTATACACACACATACACACATCTGTATAAATACAAACACACATACCATCTCTCTCCACCACCAACATACACCACCGCCACCACCCACTTGTAGCCACCGTTGAAAACCACTGCCACCACCTCACTGGAACCCTAACCGTCTTCGTCGTCGCCTTTTTCACCTGCCAATGCATGATGCTCCTCGTTTATACCAGACGCAAACTCGAATCCATCAATGGTTTCTCCAAAATCAACTCGTTCGGTGACCTAGGGTTTGTTGTCACCGGTCCTGTTGGTAGATCGTCTGTTGATGTCATGATGTTGTCATAGACTGAGTTTTGTATTAGTTATCTCATATTTGTGCCCAATACGTTGGTCAACATCTTCAATTTGAATCCAATAAGTCCAAACCCTAACCCTAATTCTACAATTTTAGGGTTATCAACGAAAAGTTTTTACATTTGGGCATGTTTTCTGTTTCAGTTAGGGTTAAATTCAATTCCAACATTGACACATTTAGCCCCTTTAAGTATATTTGTTAATGTGGTGGATATTGGGGGTACGGGGATTGTTATGGTGGAGGAAATGATGATATATTTGAATGGTAGACCGGTTTTAAAAGCGTTCGATGAGTTTTCGGTGCTTTTTTACAGAATCGGTGTGACAGTTTACGCATTAGAAGGGACCGGGATGGTATTGTCGTTCGAATTGGAGACAGAGGACAAGAATAAGTTTGGGAGGGTGTTGGGAGAGAGATGGGTATGTGTTTGTATTTATACAATGTCTGTGTATATATATATATATATATAGAGAGAGAACGAGAGAGAGAGAGAGAGTACAGAGAGAATATTGTTTATTGATTTTTAATTCAGAATTAAATCCACGTAGAAAAGGGTGCCACATAACTAAATTCATGATGGAGATTTTTTTACTGATTTTTAATTCAGAATTAAATCTGGTTTCACTCTTCAAGTGTATTTAAGAACTCAAGGGTTGAGATCCTGTACAAACAGTGCTAATTATAAGAACCGTAAGAACAGATCTGAACCGTTGTTAATTTAAATCAAGGGTTGATATTGATTATAAATAAAACTTTTATAATTAAAAATTACTACTAACAAATTAGGGGTAATTTTGTAAAATTGCTAGTCATTTGACCATTTTCTATTAAATACAAATTCCACCAAGGTTTTTTAAACTAAAATAACTTTTATATACTTCATTATTTTTTTAAAAAATATATACCATAAAATCAAGTATTTTTTTATCTTTAATATGAGTACCATATTGCTATACCTTTTTGTATTTATAAAAGTGTTTTTTAAAAAAAGTTAACAAAAGGTGTTTTATATTTGTGCTAATAAGGTGCTGATTATGTGTTAATTACAAAATAATACCAACAAACACCAAAAGTAGATATAATCAGCACATCTGGTGTGCTGATAATGGAGAACGATTGAAGATGTTGTGCTAATGTCGTTTATGTTGATAATGGAGAACGATTCGAGTACGATGTGCTGATAATGAAGAACGATTAATGATGTTGTGCTAATTATATAGTGTTGTGCTGATTATATTTTTTGTAATTATTTTTAATTAGTTATAAATAAATATGGTCAAAAAGTCTAAATTACCCCTAAACTAATTTTTTATTGATGGACACTTGTCAATTATGTATTGGTTCTTATGGTTCTTACAAACTTAAGTGTTTGTATTTGATCCCATTCCAAGAACTCAAACTTATACCATTGTTTTCCATTTCACAAAAATCCAAAGTTTTATATCAGGGGTGCTATAAGGTCCCCTGTAGTGGGGCGTTATATGCCCCAAAAAGCCGCCCATAGCGCCCAATGGCTCCCTCAACACCGCGACGAGGGGCTTTATCCGGCAAAAAAGAGATGGCAGCGCCATCACCATCGCGACGCTATTGATGTTTGGTTTTCAAACTTTGACCAATCAAAAGTAATTAAGGGTTTTTATAATTAATTAATAAAATTGAAAATTAATAATTAGGTAATGATGGGTAGGGGATTTATGACTACGGGCTCTAGTGATATAACGCCCATAAAGCCTCTGTGTGACGTGGCACGACACGTGTCGCATAACGCCCACAAAGGGGCTTTATGACTACGGATGGAATAACAATTAAAAAGTGCAATTGTGTGGCAACTTTGAGAGTATTGTTTTTTGGCATTTTATATAATCAAATGGTCCAATTTCTAATTGCCTACATTATGCCCTAATCACTCAGCCTAAACGAATTTTCTGAAAAAACACTCAGTTTCGTGATGAGTATGAGAAAATCAGTGAAGCTCTACTTCGTAGTACAATTCATATTTCCATATCAGCATAAACCTTTAGACATACATACCTTGCACTTACCTATACTAGCTTGTAGATTTTCCTTATCTTCCTAATGAGGAAAGTATTCTAGAACTGCTACACACAATAGGATATATTATTGGGATCGGTATGTTCGTTTTGAAATTTTATTTTGCAGCGGAAGATTGAACATACGACGATTTATGATAAAACATATGATCATGGATCTCTCACTAGGGTTCAATCGAAAGTAAAATATCTAAATTTATTTATTGAAAGAGCTGTTGTAGTAGATGACATAATCTTGTTGATTCCAGTAACGGTATCTGTAAAGGAAACCCCGGTGAACTTCTTGACTGAACCATTAGAAGGGAGGTCTACCCTATAGCCTGCTGACATTCTTGTTTTTGGATGGGAAGGAGGGAAACACGCGTGCGTCGATTTGACACGTGTGTCCCCCCTCGTTGGGCTTAGGGACCACGGTTTGTGGCGGGCCAGAAGATAACCAAGGCGGGGGCGGACAAAGTAGATAAGCACGAAAAAGCTTGCATCGAGAATCAGCACGTGTTCGTCCCGTTCGCTTTCGATACCTTTGGTGCTCTCGCCCCTGACGCGGTGCGGTTCCTCAAGCGGGTTCAGCAGGTGGTAAGCAGTAACACCGCACATGTTAAGGGGCAGAATTTTGTGTTTAGCAGGGTAAGGTTTGCTATTCAGAAAGGGTAGCGGCACAACTTGTTGCCCGTCTACCTGCCATTAGTTTATAATCGTCTCTGTTTTAATGAATATTTTAGTTATATATTAAAAAAAAAGGCTAAAATTTTGTGGTTAACAAAATAAGTTGACATATAAGAAAAAAATTGACTCCCATAGTTTTTGGCTGAAAAAATTGATTTGTAAGCTTGATCTTTTTAACTTTCATTTTCTTGTATTCATGTCATCATTACAAAGAATATTATTATGGTTAAAAACTATACAAAAAATCTGTAATTGAAACATAATCATCATATTCCTCTGTAAATGTTCTCAAGAGACAAAATATTTCTGAAAAAAGATCTTCCCGCTTTCTGAAATTGTGGATTCAAACATGAAATTTTAAATCAATAATATGCAACTTTGCGTAATATATATTCATATATATATGCAACCATAAAAGTGTACCAAACACTATCCTTTTTGTTATACAGGTGACATAATGAGTCATGATGTTTATTTAGTAAAGTAAAATGATGATATTTGATGCATGAGAATCCTGTGTTTGAATATAAAGCTGTCTCCTTTTCAGTTTATTACATTTTACGCATCTCATCATATACGATTATTATTTTTCTTAATAAAGATTAATTAGATTGTGACTTCATTATTCATGATTATGGTTTTAATATTTTATTATTCGGTTTAATGTGATTTAAGTCCGCTACTCAAGTTTTAATGGGGTTCAATTCTATCAATTATCACAGACTCTGAATAATGTCAAAGTATCAACGATCTGGATATAGTCAGTAGAAACAATATAATATTCTCTTTTTTTTAAAGGTGGACAAATCTGTAGCGCTCAATAAATTTATCAAATTTGTAAATGTTTTTTGTTTCTTTCTAAAAAGGGTTATGAAATTAAAACACTTTTGCTTATAAAATGTCACTGAATCTTACATAAATTAATAAATTAATAAAAAAAAGTTTGTAAAAGCTAATTTTAGTTTCATATCTATCTATAACCAATGATTAAAAATCTGCTGAAACTGGCAGATAGTACCGGTTGAACTGCCCGATACACTGTTAAACTATTTCTGAGTTCAATTTGGTACGATATGAAAACCGGATTTTAAAACATTGTCTATAACTACTCAAAGGTAATTTTTTTAAATATTCAATATAATCAATTATTCGAATTAAAAACGAGTTTAAAGCTTGTCAACAATGTTGTCTTCGTCTTAGGCTATAGGGTGTGGTCATGACCCTCATGGTCACCATGATCCTCCACATCGGCACCATGTCATTCACTTCTCATCCATCATTCAAAACCATTACCCTAAGGGTGTGGTCATAACCCAAACCACTATCTTCCTATTTTAATTTATTTTGTAGAAAAGGAAAATGAATCATTGAAAAAGGAAAGTAGGCTCATGGTTGTCATGGTTTAATCCATGCCAACCATGGTGGATGAAGGAAGGGGATGGTGTAACAATCCATTAATGATCCTATGTGGCATTAATGACCCAACTCATGCTCCCCATACCCTTTAGCCTTATAAATCTAGTTAATTGTCAATCATCTAATTCTAACATAAATTAAAATCATACCCTTTTATCAGGATGTAACAGGCCTTGTTATGTCCGTTGGGCTGCAACAACTAAGTTGGCCCATATATATACCCAGACTAAAATTAAATATGTTGTAAGATAAACTAGATCTTTAATAAAAGCGAAGCTATATATTCCATTAATTAAAATAAAAATCAAATTAAACGTCACGTGTTGTAAGATGAGAAAAAAATACAAAATGCAATATTAAACAAGTAAAATAAAATTAGATATACAACAACTTTTATATCAAAGTTTATAGTTTCCGTTTTCATGTTTTATTTATGTACGAGTTAACCTAAATTAATCTTTAGATATTTTGCGTTTGGCGATGTCTATGTTTTCTTTTACGGCATTCGCAGCCTCATCGGCCTTCTGAGGCACATTTTCTTTCACTTTCTGAGCCGCATCTTTAGCAGCCTTCCATGCATCTTGTGCTTTTTGTTTCGCTTTCTCGGCTATGTTTTCTGCAGCCCCCGCAACTTTGCCGGCTGCGTCTTTAGATTGGCTGGCAATCTTTTGAAAATGAGGAAAATGTTAATCATCATTGTTCAATAAAACAACAAATAAGTATTTCTTACATTTTCGGTTTGAGAAGAAACATGTTCTTTAATGTTGTTACTGGCTTTCTTCACCTCATCGACACCACGTTTTGCTGCATCTGATGGTGGTTTAGACGCCAGCAAACGCACCTTTTTACAAAATATAAATACTTCAAATAGTTGATTAAACTCAAATAAATATACAGTTTTAATTTCAACTCAAATATAAAGTTGTAATATTTAATTTAAACTCAAGTTAAAAATTCAAATAAGTTTTTTTTTCTCTAACAACTCGTAATATTTAACTTAAACTCAAATATACAGTTTTATTCCGTTTTTTTTTTCTAGATTTTGATATAATAACTGATTAAACATCGCATCCATTCAATATATATATTAACAGACTACGATATACTTTTTCAGATACAATTTAGTTTTTTTTAGAATTTATATTGAAATATAAAATTATATATCTAATTACTCATAATAATTTATAAACTGTTACGTGTTTATCATCGGATTCTTGCAAAATATGATGTCCCGAAGTTTCCCATGATATACATGCATGCATACTACGTATAGCACATGTAACTAAGTACACTACTGGTGGACTCAGGAATTATTTACTGGGATGCGGATGAAACGTTTAACCATATTTTCAACGGGTGCGGTCAAGTTTTTTTTTCCTAAAATATACACTAATTTTTTTAAGGGGTGCGGCCGCCCATCCACCCACAACTATGGGTAGTCCACCCCTGAGTAAGTATGCAACAATTTATATATATAAAGAGAGACCTGAACGTTTTTATGAGAAGTAGGATGAAAGACCCTGGAAAAAAAGGGGCTGCGGATGCATATTGTGCGTGAGGTTTGGACCATTGCAAGGCTAGTGGTTAGCGCAACTCCTGCCATTTTTTCGATTTATCTTTTTATTCCATCTCATATGTATATTGAATTTAAATGCAATTTTCTCATTGTGTTGTTGAAATTGTATGAAGATACACGTTTCTAGGAGCGGAAGATGAGGAAATTTGATGGACGTTGGCAAAATCTGTTTTTAATTAGGTGTCCAAAAATCGACCAATTAAAGGTGGATTTTTACTGCCCGGACATTTGTAACATTTTGCATGTGCGAGGTATGTATGGCCCTGGCTAGCTACCATATACATTTTTTTTGTTAATATTTTAATACACGTTCTTTATTTACTAAGATAAACATGTTTTTTTTATCATGAAGAATACAAAGCATACAAAAATCTAAGGTCGATTGTCCAAACATCGTCCCTGTTGAAATATATGCAATTCCTTAAATGGCAGCTATATATAAGTAATTATATTGGAAATAGTGTATAAATGTTTTGTTTTATTTTGTTTCATTGGGCTGATAAGGACTGGCTGGATTGGGCTAATAAGGACTAAGATGTTCGTGGGCTAATAAAAGTTAAAGGAGCTGGTGGACTGGGCTTTGTAGATGTGGATCAGGTGCTAAGCAGCTTAGGGTTCGGATCTTTTCGGCTCTCTATATAAGTGTGTCTTTTGACACCATTCAAGAATTCAATCATCAGTCTTTACTTGACACCTTCTTTCTCTAGGGTTTTGTATTGAGATCTTGATTTAGGGCGATTTAGATCTTTCTAGATTTTGTTTTCTGTTATATCGTTTGAGATTGTTAAACGGATCATCATGTGGGTGATCGGTGTGTGAGGTTGTGAGAAGATTTGTTGTTGAATTATTTGTTAAAGAGTTTTTTTTTTTTTTCTATTATCAGTTGTAATAGTCACAGTTTTGAGTTATTGATCCATGCAATTTGACATGGTATCAGAGCTTTAGGCTCGTGATCGTGTTCGAATCTATCTTTCATTCGTATCTGTTAGGGTTTGCAATATTCAAAGGGTCTGATACGAGTTGTTCTGTTCTTGAGATTAGGGTTTATCTATACCTTATTGATATTTTCGAAGACAATGGTCGCTCATAAATTCTTTCGTTTGATTGGTGTTTCCGCTGCTACAAGGCTCTGATATATCTGTTCTTCCGTTGTGGTTCATGCTCTTTCGTGAATTTAGGGTTTTGTATCTGAAACCCTAGTTTGGGTGAAGAATTTTTTTTTATCTAAAGTTGTTTCGGAAGGATAAATCCTAGGGGTTCATATGCGAAGAAGATTGAGGATTTTTGAAGTCAAGGTTCAGATCTACGTTTGAATATCGAGATTGTTCTTTCATCTGTTCACTAAAGATTCTATGCGAAGACTTCATTTGTATAGAGTTTGCTGGATTTGAAGCCCTAAGTGTTGCAATAAGCCTGGTTCTTGTGATTTACGGTTCATTGTGATTATCAGGATCATGAGGTATGCCCTCATCTTTCAGATACCACTGAACATCTCCTCACGCTTCTTTTCTGCACATGACTCATGTGGGTGTCTGGCTTCCGATTGGTATCTTTGAGAGCATGTTTATCTTTTACAACTTTTTGAAGTTCGAAGGAATTCTTTTTTGGTCATGACATGTCCTTTGTTTAGACCCACAAAGAGTCCTGTTTTTGGCTTTTATGGAGCGATTTCCGATAGTTTCTTTTGGGCACTTGCGTTTTACCTATTAGCGGCTGCAAACAGTTTGAAGACAAGATCTGCAGATTGTTCGCTGGTTGGAATGTTAAGACATCAGAATGTAATCTGGTGTAGGTAAAGTTGTTGTCGTTGTTGATCTTGAAGAACCAAACCCTATGGCTTCCGAAGTCGTGTAAGTCATCAGTCTCTAATCTCTTAATTTCTATTACACTTACATTGTTTAGGAATATTTGGGTCGGGTTAGAAGGACCGACGTTGGTATATTGATTACCGGTGACTGACCACTGGTTCTGTGTGTTTTTTAACTTTATCACTTATATTCATGTGCTACTTGTTTATCATTTGAATATTTGTTTTGAGTTAGGATTTGTCTACATAAGTGTTAATTGTCTAGTTTCGTTTTTTGTTGATATGTATCTGATTCTGTTCTAGTTGAATCGGATTGTTTTTAGGTATTGTAAGTTTTTGAGTGAATTAGTGAAGAGTTGTTTTATGCTTAGATATGTTATATCTTGTTAAGATTGAGATTTGCATTCTTGATATTGTGTTCTGTTTATTTGTAGTTCCATCTAAGTGTTCATATTTTGATTCTTTTGTGATTGCATAATGTTTACAATCAATCTTGATCTATCATCGTGAGTGTGAATTTTTGTCTCGAATCTTGGTTATTTTTTGTGCGTGTGGTTTGAGTTTTATTTGTAGACTTTCTGGTTATATTTTGTTTGCAAGAGTCATATCATTTATAAGTTGAATTCTCAATAATGTAGGAAAGTATCCCTGGGGAGACTTTATCAGATTGTTGGCAACTTGTTATCAGATGTTTATTTGGTCATCTTCTTTGTTTGACAATGATAACTGTACGATTGATTGTTGTTTGTCTCTTGAACTCTTTAGTTTTTTTTTGTAAGTTTGTCTGAGTATTATAACTGGTTTGTGGTAAATGCAAAATTCAAGAAGTCGTGATTGGTATATTGAATATAAAGGAATGACTCTTGATATCTTATTTTATCTTTGATTGGATTCGTAAGTTTTTTGATTGACCTGTTTTGGTTATAATAACATCATAGTTTCTTAGTGGCTACTTTTTTAATGTGTTATTAAATCTAAGCCTTCAATAATAAAGGCCTATCATATTGTACATGGAATCTTAAATCTGGTTTTTTAACATAGATTTTTTTTTAATAAAACAAGGTTCATGTTGTGTTCTACAAAAGGAAAACCAATGTCTTAAAAACCGGTTCAAACCGGCTGGTTGTACCCCTTGAACCGTTTGGTAGAACCAGTTAAACCGCCCGGTACACACAGTTGAACCGTCCGATACACCCGGTTAAACCGTTTCTGAGCCAAATCCGGTACGGTATAAAAACCAAGTTTTAAAACATTAAGGAAAATTAATAAAAATCTTTTTGGAAAAAAATAGTATTTTAAAAGAGATTTGTTTTTCTAATAGGTAAAAGATGTGTATTGGTTTGTTTTTTTGGCTGTTATACATTGGTGGGCTTTATTTGAATTTAGTTTTTCTTTGATGGCTGTAGCCTGGCAAAAGTTATGTTTTTAGTTGTATTAAAGAATGAGAAATTGTGCGTTAAAGAAGTTCAAGTGAAGGTTTTCCAAAATAAATGAAAAATAATAATATAATGAGATATCGTAAGTGTTGGATTTGTGTTTTTAACTGGATATATCTTGACAACGAAATTAAAAGAATGAAAAGGATGAAATTTGTGATGGCACATATTTGTATCCAAGTTTGTTGAAAATCCAAGTTGTTTTCGAACCTTAAAGTTTGTGTTTGGTTTGTAATTTTTGCATACTTTGTTTTCATGTTGGTTTGTATGTTCTCTCACAAATCAGTTTGTGATTTTGTCACTATTTTATGTGTTATCAGATGTGTATTTGTATCTGATGTTTCTTGAACAATCATGTATTCCTTTGGTTATTGGATTTACAGTGTGATTGTTTTTTCGTAAAGGTTATGCTATCTTGAAGTTGTATTCTTCGATAGTGTTTGCCTTTATCTCACTGGTCTTGGACTCTTCATGTTTTGAGTCCGACCGTAGTGAGGTTTGTGTAGGATCATCGTGTTGGTGATCTTATTTGTCTCTTTGAGACTTCATCGCCGATCATAGTGATGTTAGTTCATTGGTCTAGGTGATGCTTGTTTTTTCTTCCTCACTGGTCTAGGGTCGTTTGTAGGTTCTTCGTGTTGTTGAGTTTAGTCCCGTTAGATCGTAGTGTTGGTTTTCTATCAGTTATTCGTGTTGTTGATATGATTTTATACATACTTACGCCTGGATAAAACTGTAAAGTGAAACTTGGCGTTTTCTTGTTGTTTGATCCTCATGCTTATATGTCACGATTATGTTCCTCGTTCAAAGAGTGTTTGACTGATAGGTTGTTTTGATTGTTGAACCAAGTGGTTTGATGTATTTGTTCAAGTTTCTTGAATGTTTTTATAGCCTTGTGTTGTTTCTTGTGTAAGAGATAGTTTCTAGTCATAAAATCATGTGATTTTTTGGATTATCAGAATTTGTATAGGCTGTAATTGTTGTCTGATGAAGAGTTGTGTAATTCTTGATTTTCTGACTTGGTTTTAAATCATGAGACTCAAAATTTTTCGATATTGTTCTGAGTCGTTAAAGTTGTGTAACTCTTGGTCTTTATATGAGATATATAGATATGTCTCTGATGGTATTAGATAATCTTGTGATTCCTTGAGATCAGATTTGAGAGTTCCATGCTATTCGTTTAGGGTTTCAAGTATCGTTCTCTTTTACACTTTGTATCTCTTGTGTGCTAGATCTAGGGTGGATCTTGGTTCTATGTGTTGTAGAATCTGTTGTCATTCAGATTTAGTGAGAGGTTTGTTATAGATTGTCTCGTTGATGGTTTATGAGTGTTGGTGAGACTTTGTTATCCCTAAAGATTTAGGACTTGATCGTAGTTCTTCGTGTTTTGAAGAGCTGTTCGTCTAGTATATTTAGTGTGGTGAATGTTTGTTTCAAATCATATTGTGATTGATCTATGGGGGTTTCTTGATAAATTCTTGCTTTATTTGAGTTTATGTTGAGTTAAGTTTTGATTACCGTTTTTCACATATTAATCTGATATTGTTTCTGAGTCTATTGATTCTCTTATAAAAAAAATGGTTTTCCATTGTTTTTCGATGTTGCAGAAAGCGTTGTTGTATGTCTCAAGACGTATTGTCTTTATCTTTTCCAGTGATTGGTTTAAAATTTTTTGTATGATAAAATAGAAAAGTTTGTTTGATAAAGGATTGCTAATAAATCTTGGTTTAAAACTTGTCTAGGCTTGCTAGTTGTTTGATTTGAGCACACTTGAGCCAATCATGCTCATTTTTTATAATCTTGTTTGATTATAATATAATGTCTGTGTTTTTTGTGATTATATTTCTGTGTTGTGATCTCGTCTCACAGATGAGAGCCAGACTTAACAAGTGAGGGAAGCCTTTTTCATATACCAATTTATGAGCTTTAACAGTGAAAATGTTTGTAAAGTTTTACTTCTATACTTGTTTTTGTATAACATCTTAGGATCAATGTTACAATTAAAATGTTTTTTAATGGTTTTTTCATAGAAGTTGGTGAATAAATGTAATAAATTTTTTTCCCCATTTTGAAATACCTTGTGAACAACTCGATCTGTTTTTTTTATGTTTGCCATTTGAATTGTGGGGGGGTGTTGAAATATATGCAATTCCTTAAATGGCAGCTATATATAAGTAATTATATTGGAAATAGTGTATAAATGTTTTGTTTTATTTTGTTTCATGGGCTGATAAGGACTGGATGGATTGGGCTAATAAGGACTAAGATGTTCGTGGGCTAATAAAAGTTAAAGGAGCTGGTGGACTGGGCTTGGTAGATGTGGATCAGGTGCTAAGCAGCTTAGGGTTCGGATCTTTTCGGCTCTCTATATAAGTGTGTCTTTTGACACCATTCAAGAATTCAATCATCAGTCTTTACTTGACACCTTCTTTCTCTAGGGTTTTGTATTGAGATCTTGATTTAGGGCGATTTAGATCTTTCTAGATTTTGTTTTCTGTTATATCGTTTGAGAGTGTTAAACGGATCATCATGTGGGTGATCGGTGTGTGAGGTTGTGAGAAGATTTGTTGTTGAATTATTTGTTAAAGAGTTTTTTTTTTTCTATAATCAGTTGTAATAGTCACAGTTTTGAGTTATTGATCCATGCAATTTGACATGGTATCAGAGCTTTAGGCTCGTGATCGTGTTCGAATCTATCTTTCATTCGTATCTGTTAGGGTTTGCAATATTCAAAGGGTCTGATACGAGTTGTTCTGTTCTTGAGATTAGGGTTTTTCTATACCTTATTGATATTTTCGAAGACAATGGTCGCTCATAAATTCTTTCGTTTGATTGGTGTTTCCGCTGCTACAAGGCTCTGATATATCTGTTCTTCCGTTGTGGTTCATGCTCTTTCGTGAATTTAGGGTTTTGTATCTGAAACCCTAGTTTGGGTGAAGAATTTTTTTTATCTAAAGTTGTTTCGGAAGGATAAATCCTAGGGGTTCATATGCGTAGAAGATTGAGGATTTTTGAAGTCAAGGTTCAGATCTACGTTTGAATATCGAGATTGTTCTTTCATCTGTTCACTAAAGATTCTATGCGAAGACTTCATTTGTATAGAGTTTGCTGGATTTGAAGCCCTAAGTGTTGCAATAAGCCTGGTTCTTGTGATTTACGGTTCATTGTGATTATCAGGATCATGAGGTATGCCCTCATCTTTCAGATACCACTGAACATCTCCTCACGCTTCTTTTCTGCACATGACTCATGTGGGTGTCTGGCTTCCGATTGGTATCTTTGAGAGCATGTTTATCTTTTACAACTTTTTGAAGTTCGAAGGAATTCTTTTTTGGTCATGACATGTCCTTTGTTTAGACCCACAAAGAGTCCTGTTTTTGGCTTTTATGGAGCGATTTCCGATAGTTTCTTTTGGGCACTTGCGTTTTACCTATTAGCGGCTGCAAACAGTTTGAAGACAAGATCTGCAGATTGTTCGCTGGTTGGAATGTTAAGACATCAGAATGTAATCTGGTGTAGGTAAAGTTGTTGTCGTTGTTGATCTTGAAGAACCAAACCCTATGGCTTCCGAAGTCGTGTAAGTCATCAGTCTCTAATCTCTTAATTTCTATTACACTTACATTGTTTAGGAATATTTGGGTCGGGTTAGAAGGACCGACGTTGGTATATTGATTACCGGTGACTGACCACTGGTTCTGTGTGTTTTTTAACTTTATCACTTATATTCATGTGCTACTTGTTTATCATTTGAATATTTGTTTTGAGTTAGGATTTGTCTACATAAGTGTTAATTGTCTAGTTTCGTTTTTTGTTGATATGTATCTGATTCTGTTCTAGTTGAATCGGATTGTTTTTAGGTATTGTAAGTTTTTGAGTGAATTAGTGAAGAGTTGTTTTATGCTTAGATATGTTATATCTTGTTAAGATTGAGATTTGCATTCTTGATATTGTGTTCTGTTTATTTGTAGTTCCATCTAAGTGTTCATATTTTGATTCTTTTGTGATTGCATAATGTCTACAATCAATCTTGATCTATCATCGTGAGTGTGAATTTTTGTCTCGAATCTTGGTTATTTTTTGTGCGTGTGGTTTGAGTTTTTTTTGTAGACTTTCTGGTTATATTTTGTTTGCAAGAGTCATATCATTTATAAGTTGAATTCTCAATAATGTAGGAAAGTATCCCTGGGGAGACTTTATCAGATTGTTGGCAACTTGTTATCAGATGTTTATTTGGTCATCTTCTTTGTTTGACAATGATAACTGTACGATTGATTGTTGTTTGTCTCTTGAACTCTTTAGTTTTTTTTTGTAAGTTTGTCTGAGTATTATAACTGGTTTGTGGTAAATGCAAAATTCAAGAAGTCGTGATTGGTATATTGAATATAAAGGAATGACTCTTGATATCTTATTTTATCTTTGATTGGATTCGTAAGTTTTTTGATTGACCTGTTTTGGTTATAATAACATCATAGTTTCTTAGTGGCTACTTTTTTAATGTGTTATTAAATCTAAGCCTTCAATAATAAAGGCCTATCATATTGTACATGGAATCTTAAATCTGGTTTTTTAACATAGATTTTTTTTTAATAAAACAAGGTTCATGTTGTGTTCTACAAAAGGAAAACCAATGTCTTAAAAACCGGTTCAAACCGGCTGGTTGTACCCCTTGAACCGTTTGGTAGAACCAGTTAAACCGCCCGGTACACACAGTTGAACCGTCCGATACACCCGGTTAAACCGTTTCTGAGCCAAATCCGGTACGGTATAAAAACCAAGTTTTAAAACATTAAGGAAAATTAATAAAAATCTTTTTGGAAAAAAATAGTATTTTAAAAGAGATTTGTTTTTCTAATAGGTAAAAGATGTGTATTGGTTTGTTTTTTTGGCTGTTATACATTGGTGGGCTTTATTTGAATTTAGTTTTTCTTTGATGGCTGTAGCCTGGCAAAAGTTATGTTTTTAGTTGTATTAAAGAATGAGAAATTGTGCGTTAAAGAAGTTCAAGTGAAGGTTTTCCAAAATAAATGAAAAATAATAATATAATGAGATATCGTAAGTGTTGGATTTGTGTTTTTAACTGGATATATCTTGACAAAGAAATTAAAAGAATGAAAAGGATGAAATTTGTGATGGCACATATTTGTATCCAAGTTTGTTGAAAATCCAAGTTGTTTTCGAACCTTAAAGTTTGTGTTTGGTTTGTAATTTTTGCATACTTTGTTTTCATGTTGGTTTGTATGTTCTCTCACAAATCAGTTTGTGATTTTGTCACTATTTTATGTGTTATCAGATGTGTATTTGTATCTGATGTTTCTTGAACAATCATGTATTCCTTTGGTTATTGGATTTACAGTGTGATTGTTTTTTCGTAAAGGTTATGCTATCTTGAAGTTGTATTCTTCGATAGTGTTTGCCTTTATCTCACTGGTCTTGGACTCTTCATGTTTTGAGTCCGACCGTAGTGAGGTTTGTGTAGGATCATCGTGTTGGTGATCTTATTTGTCTCTTTGAGACTTCATCGCCGATCATAGTGATGTTAGTTCATTGGTCTAGGTGATGCTTGTTTTTTCTTCCTCACTGGTCTAGGGTCGTTTGTAGGTTCTTCGTGTTGTTGAGTTTAGTCCCGTTAGATCGTAGTGTTGGTTTTCTATCAGTTATTCGTGTTGTTGATATGATTTTATACATACTTACGCCTGGATAAAACTGTAAAGTGAAACTTGGCGTTTTCTTGTTGTTTGATCCTCATGCTTATATGTCACGATTATGTTCCTCGTTCAAAGAGTGTTTGACTGATAGGTTGTTTTGATTGTTGAACCAAGTGGTTTGATGTATTTGTTCAAGTTTCTTGAATGTTTTTATAGCCTTGTGTTGTTTCTTGTGTAAGAGATAGTTTCTAGTCATAAAATCATGTGATTTTTTGGATTATCAGAATTTGTATAGGCTGTAATTGTTGTCTGATGAAGAGTTGTGTAATTCTTGATTTTCTGACTTGGTTTTAAATCATGAGACTCAAAATTTTTCGATATTGTTCTGAGTCGTTAAAGTTGTGTAACTCTTGGTCTTTATATGAGATATATAGATATGTCTCTGATGGTATTAGATAATCTTGTGATTCCTTGAGATCAGATTTGAGAGTTCCATGCTATTCGTTTAGGGTTTCAAGTATCGTTCTCTTTTACACTTTGTATCTCTTGTGTGCTAGATCTAGGGTGGATCTTGGTTCTATGTGTTGTAGAATCTGTTGTCATTCAGATTTAGTGAGAGGTTTGTTATAGATTGTCTCGTTGATGGTTTATGAGTGTTGGTGAGACTTTGTTATCCCTAAAGATTTAGGACTTGATCGTAGTTCTTCGTGTTTTGAAGAGCTGTTCGTCTAGTATATTTAGTGTGGTGAATGTTTGTTTCAAATCATATTGTGATTGATCTATGGGGGTTTCTTGATAAATTCTTGCTTTATTTGAGTTTATGTTGAGTTAAGTTTTGATTACCGTTTTTCACATATTAATCTGATATTGTTTCTGAGTCTATTGATTCTCTTATAAAAAAAATGGTTTTCCATTGTTTTTCGATGTTGCAGAAAGCGTTGTTGTATGTCTCAAGACGTATTGTCTTTATCTTTTCCAGTGATTGGTTTAAAATTTTTTGTATGATAAAATAGAAAAGTTTGTTTGATAAAGGATTGCTAATAAATCTTGGTTTAAAACTTGTCTAGGCTTGCTAGTTGTTTGATTTGAGCACACTTGAGCCAATCATGCTCATTTTTTATAATCTTGTTTGATTATAATATAATGTCTGTGTTTTTTGTGATTATATTTCTGTGTTGTGATCTCGTCTCACAGATGAGAGCCAGACTTAACAAGTGAGGGAAGCCTTTTTCATATACCAATTTATGAGCTTTAACAGTGAAAATGTTTGTAAAGTTTTACTTCTATACTTGTTTTTGTATAACATCTTAGGATCAATGTTACAATTAAAATGTTTTTTAATGGTTTTTTCATAGAAGTTGGTGAATAAATGTAATAATTTTTTTCCCCATTTTGAAATACCTTGTGAACAACTCGATCTGTTTTTTTATGTTTGCCATTTGAATTGTGGGGGGGGGGGGTGTTGAAATATATGCAATTCCTTAAATGGCAGCTATATATAAGTAATTATATTGGAAATAGTGTATAAATGTTTTGTTTTATTTTGTTTCATGGGCTGATAAGGACTGGATGGATTGGGCTAATAAGGACTAAGATGTTCGTGGGCTAATAAAAGTTAAAGGAGCTGGTGGACTGGGCTTGGTAGATGTGGATCAGGTGCTAAGCAGCTTAGGGTTCGGATCTTTTCGGCTCTCTATATAAGTGTGTCTTTTGACACCATTCAAGAATTCAATCATCAGTCTTTACTTGACACCTTCTTTCTCTAGGATTTTGTATTGAGATCTTGATTTAGGGCGATTTAGATCTTTCTAGATTTTGTTTTCTGTTATATCGTTTGAGAGTGTTAAACGGATCATCATGTGGGTGATCGGTGTGTGAGGTTGTGAGAAGATTTGTTGTTGAATTATTTGTTAAAGAGTTTTTTTTTTCTATTATCAGTTGTAATAGTCACAGTTTTGAGTTATTGATCCATGCAATTTGACAGTCCCCAATTCATGTCAATGTATATGCGGTGAGGCATGAATCGGGATGTATTGAGATACATAGTTGCAAATCACAATCTAGAGTTTTATGAAGGTAGCACAAAATGCACTTGACAACATTAAAGTATAGCTCTCCAGGCTCGTGAATGTATAAACAAATTTGCTAAGCTAAATAATTGTCTGCCACTGAACAAAAAATACATAGATTCAATAGGGGGGCTTAAAAAAACAACCGTACTCAGTATATCCCACCAATAGCAGAGCTAGTGGTAGGGTCAGGGGAGGGTGAGATATAGGCAAACCTTACCTCCATCCCTTAGGGGTAGAGTGTCTGCTTCCAGAAAGACCCCCGGCTCAAAAACAAAAGCATACGAACAAACAGACGTGATACAACAGAAAAAAGACAGGTACCATAGTGAAATAAAACTACCAAATAGCAACAACAGTGAGCATATACTACATAAACATTCAGAGCATCATAAAACAAACCAATGCACATGTTACCTAACGACAATCATATGCTAAATCCCCCCTTAACCAAAAACTAGGCTACCTATACGTCATCCCTTAATAGTCCTTTATCTTTATCCTATGTCTCCACGAATCCCTATCCCGGGGGGTTAAAAAACGTTAGTTTATGATAAGCACATTTTATCCACATTAGGGGGTTAAAAAACGTGAGTTTATGATAAGCACATTTTATCCATAATTAAGAATGAAAAACATGGTGATAAATCATTTTCGGATCGAACTATGGTATTTTTCACAACATGATTACAGTGGCGAAGCTTGAGATTTCCAATCGGGGAGGGGAGAGGGGGGAAGTCACCGGACCTAAAAATTTCTATAAAACCGGGAGGTCAAAAACGTATATACCAAAAAAAATTTATACGAAAACTATATACTCTCCACTACTGAGTGAAAACTTCGAGGGGTCGGCCGCCCCCACCCGCCCCTTAAAAGCTTTGCCCATACATGATTAGATCTCTTCTCAACACTACAATTATGGTAGAGATGATTTTATAGTTTTCTTGAAAAAAATAAAGAATTAGAGACAGGGGCAGACCTACATACAGTGGGTTGGGGTCTCTGGACCTTAATATTTTTAAAAAAATTAGTAGATCTGTTATATTAAATTTATAAGGACCATATAAATATAATTAGGTGCACATTATAGAAAGAAAAGAAAAGTTGGTGTAGTGGTAAACCCCTCTCTTTACCAACAAGAGGTCTTGAGTCCAATTGTTGTATAGTCTGTTTTTTTTCTTTTAAATCTAATTCAAACTTCGCTCTGACCGACCCGAAAATTTTAACGTTTTGTTATGAAAATTTGAACGCCAAAAAAAATAGGCCCTATTAAAAAAAATACTGAGTCCACCATTAAGTGGAGAAGAAACAAGTAGAGGTGAACACACAATTTTTCCCTAATGAGTGGGATAACAACTCTCAAATCAAACACACATCTACGTTAACAAGCATTACAAAGTACCAACTAATTAATATTAAGTGTGTAAGTAGATTTATAAAGTTGTCTTATGTTAGTGAGCATAAAATAATGATTTGTAAGTATTTCTATTAATTTTGTTACGATAGTAAGGTAATTTAAATTAAAAGATATTTAAATCATAACTATGTACATTTTTATTACGAAGATTTGTTCAATAGTAATTTTAAAGTTGTAGGTATAATAGTTGTCCTTAAATATATAGTTGTAGGTATAATAATTGTCCTAAAACATATAGAATATATATTGGGGTAGGCTAAATGTACCCTCTCTTATTACTTTTTATACTCCCTTTCCATAAAATTACATTTAAACTTGTCATATTTACCCCCTTAACAAGTCATCAGTTTATAAAAATATTCTTTTTTGTTACAAAACAAATTCGAAGTGTAAAAATATATTATAAACGTTTTTTTAATTGTTTATTTTTTATGTTTATTTAAAAACCATATTTTTTTAAAAAAGTTCAAATATTTTTTACACTTTCTTAAATAGTATTTTGATTATATTTTCTTTTATTGAACATCTTTACAAATTACTAATAACGTTTTTCATATAAAAACAATAATAAAAAAGTTTCGAATTTTGTTTTTGAAAAAAGTCTACATTATATTGGAACGACTTGAAGTGGGTATTTGATACGTGGTCGATAACCGATGATTATTCGTAAATAAGTTTATGCTTTTACGTGACTTTTGGTTTCGAATAACCTACTTTTGATTACAAAAAAAATCCAAATATATTTTTGAAATCAACCAGTTTAATATATTTTTTAAATGAAGAAGAGAAAAATATGTGAATCAACCCTATCCATTTGCTTTGCTTTAGAAAAGTGTTCGCTTCGATCCAAGTCATAAACTGGTTTTAAGTTGTTTATAACATACTCTTTACACTAATTAAATTTGAATTTATATAGATTGTTAATTTATAGTTTGATAAAATAATTTTAGTACCTATTGTTTATTTGTTCACTTACATAAATGGTTTGAATGATTAATATGTGCTAGGGCTGTAAACGGTATTTTAAAAGATTTTTTTTTACTTTTTTGAAAAATAAAAATTGTTAAATATTTTATAAACACGTATAAAGTATTAAAAAAAATATAAAAGTAACACCTATAAAATACAAACTAGACGAGGAAAAACATAATATAGACCTTTTCCAAAAAGAAAGTTCAAAACCTAATATTTTATTATTTTTAAAAGAAAAAATATTATTATTTATTTGTAAAGATGTTCAATAAAAACATAATCAAAATACTATTTGAGAAAGTGTCTTTAGAAACAATATATGAAAACTTTTAAAAATATGATTTAAATAAAATTAAAAAATAAATATTTAAAAAAACATCAGTAATTTTTTTTACACTTTTAAATTTGTTTTGTAACAAAAAGAATATTTTTTTAAAAAGATAATTTGTATAGGGGGTAACTATTACAAGTTTTAATGTGATTTTATGAAAAGCGGATATAAAAAGTAACAAGAGGGGATACATTTAGTAGCCCCCTATATATTTTACGATAGAATATACATTTTAATGATATTTCGTGGTGCTTAGCATTTTCGAAAGTGATATTACAGTTTCATTAATTAAACATCAATAAAAAGTATACCATTAGATTAAGTTATTCACGGCTTTATACACTAACACATAAAATGAGTTAATTACATAAATGGACCATGTGGTTTATAGCAAATTTTATATTTGAGTACTAACGTTTCTTTTAACAGGTTGAGGTTCTGTTGTTTTGTTTTTGTAACGCCTTCGGATATTAACATTAAATTTATTAATTTTTCTGTTTGATCGAAGGGCATTTCGGTCATTTAACATCCGAATGCCCAATTATGTAACTTTTTAATATTAATGAACTGTTTATGTATGTAACTTTTTTATATTAATGAACTGTTTATGTTTTATATATACACATACAAAATTCTTGATAGAATCTCCATTACACATCAAGATTTTTTTCGAATCTGCTGTGTGTAAACATATCATGGAAAGGCACCATTGAATCAAGTGAAAGATATGCTATATAAAACATGAAAATTCATATCAACAGAAACGTGATCATCTGTATGCTCTTAAAACAAGAAAATTACTTTAAAACATAAAAATTCATACAACAGTGTTATATATTTAATCTAGAACAAGTAATTTCAAAAAAATTAACAAACCTGGAACCCGAATTGAAATTGCAAAATTATGATGAAACCTGGATTAATCTCTAAATCGTATGAGAACTATCAGATAAACCTATCTACAGGTTACACGCAATGATTTATCAGATTAGATAGAGATCACTCTTGAAGGAATTGGGATTTTATGAATCGGTGATGTTGAATTGTGATACCCGCTGTAGTAACCGTAAGTTTTCTTTTTGTGTATCTGAATTAGGATCGAGAGTTCTATTTTCAAGTAGGGGTGTTCAAAAAACTCGTCGCTCGCAGCTCGCTCGAAACTCGCTCGAAAAAGCTCGAAGAAAGCTCGGGTCGAAATTGGCTCGGTTGTAAACGAGCCAGCTCGGCTCGGCTCGGTTTGTAAACGAGCCGAGCTCGAGCTTGGCCTGGTTCGGCTCGTGAGCTGGCTCGATAAGGTTTACATCCTTCGTTTTTTTTTGTCCCACATCGTTTAGAAAACAAAAACTAAGAGAGTATCTCCCCTATAAAAGTAGGTAAAGACAATGTACAAAGTGAATTAACTATTTATACTTGCATATTTAGCTATATGGTTAAATTAAATGATAATTATGGCCTTAGTCTATGAAGAAGTTCATTTTAAGAGCTTTTTAAGTAGTAATTTTGCGGTTCTTTGTTAGTTCGAGCTAGATCGAGCCGAGTCGAGCTAGCTCGAATTCTAATTGAGTCGAGCTCGAGCCTAAAATCTAAGCTCGTTTTAAAATTCGAGTTCGAGCCGAGCTCGAGCTGGGTCTAGCTCGGCTCGACTTGGCTCGTTTACAGCCCTATTTTCAAGTCTAAACAGACTTTTGGGGCCTTTATCAAAATCACGTGTTCGGCCTTTGTCATTTAAAATCTAATAAAACTAGTTGATTTTCCGTCCGCGCGTTGCGGCAGGGACCCAATGTCTGCAAAACGTGTGTCAGCAACAGCAAGCAGATATCGAATATCAAAACATAAATAAAAATGGCGTGGTAAGGGTAGTCACTCCGTCCAAAAAAGCGCTTTTAAATAACCTAATATATAATAGTAGGACCCACACGTCCTACACGTTGGAAATTCAGTTGTTTTCAATTCAGTTATTACGATGCTAACACGTTAAAATATGGATGAGCTCGGTACCGGTAACGACATCGAAAGTACCAATCCGGAAAATCATCGAAATTATGTATCGGCACCGAAAATGCTCGGTACAATACAGTATGATATTTGAAGGTAAAAATCAATAAATACAGATATGGTGGTAGACCGTTGTCGAACCGAATGTAACGATTCTGAAAACGCCAAAAGGTGGGTACCAACTTGGTACCGAAAATGATTTGGTATAGTAAATTTGGTATCGATACGATACCGGTTTGATTAAAGGATTTGACACGATTTGCTCATCAATAATCTAAATATCCAAGTTAATTTACATGCTACAATTCATCCCCATTCAAACGAATAGAGTTTACTTACTGTGTGTATGAAAAGTAACCTAGACGGTGCAATTACTTGCATTGATACGTTGCTATAGAATTTGATGAGCTCGGTACCAACCGTTACCGAAAATACCGTTACCGAAAATACCGTTACCGAAATCCCCAAAAGTGGGTACCGGTACCGAATATACCTGGTATGGTTCGGTACTGGTACGGCAACGGTATTTGAGGGTAAAACCGGTGAATACCGGTGCCGAACCAGTACCGAAAATACACCCGGTTTAGTAAATTTGATACCGGTGTTCGGCACCGAAAATACACCCGGTTTAGTAAATTTGATACCGGTATCTGTACCCGTACTCGATACTGTTTGCTCATAACTTGATGATGTCACTATTTATTGGATTGATGATGTTACTGTTCATTTGATTGTATTTTTTATATACACCCGGTTTAGTAAATTTGATATTGGTGTTCGGCACCAAAAATACACATGGTTTAGTAAATTTGATATCAATACCCGTACCCGATACTGTTTGCTCATAACTTGATGATGTCAGTATTTATTAGATTGGTGATGTTACTGTTCGTTTGATTGTATAGGTAATTGTGACTTATCAAAAATTATGAAGCCCATTTAAAACATAACAGTGTAATGTATTTTGTGTATAAAACTTCAAAAGTCTTTTCCAAAGTCAAGATGGCCATTATTGGCCCAGCACTATAAGATCACGTAATGGATATTAATCCATAAATCAATGGACTTCTAATAATTAACTAGTTTTTTTAATTTCACGCGTTGCGAGGAAACCGAGCAAATGATAATGTAAAACAAACGTAATTTGAAACTAAAGCATTTGTTTAGAAAGTCAAACAATTAGAACGATTTAGTTTATCATCGTACAGTTTTATGATACCAAATAAATACTTTATTTTGAGTATAACCTCGTTTTAACAAAACTTATAACAGAATGTCAAGAAAAGAAATCAAACACAACTACGTACTTAAGTTTTTAGAAAAAAGTTATAAACATAACTTATTAAAGAAGTATCAAATTAATCGATAATTAACATATGTTAAAAAAGAAAAAAAAACAATTATTCAAAAAAGGTAAAGGAAATAGATTATTAAAAAAAGATGTTGTTAAAAGTAAATATAATAATAAACTATTATAATATATTAAATAATAAAAAAAAATATATATTATTATAAAAATAAAGTTACTATTTATCGTCCTTCAAAATCAATATATATATAATTTATCGTCCCTCAAAATCAATATATATATATATAATGGAATTTTAACAAAAACAATATCAATATAATATCTATATTAAGTCCAAAACATTAATTAGATACTAAGTATTAAGTACAAGGCCCATGTAAATTAATTACATAAGGAATTCAAATAATATTAGGATTAATCGAGCCCGCACTCCCGCGTCATCTAACTCGTTTAATCTCTAACGTTATTTCCTCGACCTACAAGTTAATCCAATACCCTAAAATCCGTTGATGATAAAATTACCAACAGTTCTCCTCATTTTAGTGATATCCATGATTAACTTAATCATTCTGACAGAAACACAAACGCATGCATAATGAAAATGTCCCGAGGATTGAATTTTCACTTAGTATATTACACGATACAAATATTAGAATAACTGGGTGTCTCTATGGATTGAACCCATGTTATCCATTTAAATACATGTAGGTAACATACACACACGTTTACCAAACTTTCTATAATTTGCAGTTTGACCCCCAAAGTTTGATAATTCCACTATTTTATGCTAGAAACTCATAATTAAGCATGTTTTTAGGTATTTCAAGTGTATCAAAGTAGTGTATGAGTATAATGCACGTATAATTGATGATTTTAAGTATTTCATTGTTGGTTTTTGCGTATAAACATGTATTCGAGATTGTAGCGTATAACAAAAGTATGTAACATGTATAAGTATAAAAGTGAATTCCATTATGATCAAAGTCTCGGATTACAATATTGGAAAGGAAATACGAATACGATACGATTACAAGTTTCCAAAAATAGAAATACAAATACATTTTCTAAATAAGGAAAATATATAGATGCGAAACGTTACAGTGCCCATACTTTAGGAAATTTCGTCCTGAAATTTATTCAAGAGGAAGACTCGGCAAATAGATGCAGATGCTTGGTCTTCATATCACTCTCGAGTTTCCAAGTAAATTTAACGCCAAGTTTTCCTTCCCATCGCACCTTGACTATGGGAATTCGACTACGCCTAAGCTGCTTGGTTTCTCGGTCCATGATTTCGACCGTTTTTCAACAAAGTGCAACGACTCGTTGATTTGTAAATCATTAAGTGGAACTTGAAGTCCTTCTTCGGCTAAGCACTTCTTGAGATTTGAAACGTGAAACGTTGGATGAATGTTGTTGAGTTCTTGAGGTAAATCTAGTCGATACGCTACCTTGGCAATCCTTTCGAGAATCTTGAAAGGACCTATGAAGCGAGGAACGAGCTTCCCTTTCTTACCAGATCGAACAACTCCTTTCCAAGGGGATACCTTGAGGAGTACGTAATCACCAACATTAAATTCCAACGGTTTGCGACGTTTATCGGTGTAACTCTTTTGTCGGCTTCTAGCTTTGAGAAGGTTATAGCGGATTTGTAGGATCTTGTCCGTCGTCTCTTGTATGAGCTCGGGACCGGTGATTTGTGCCTTGTCGATCTCATGCCAACAAATAGGCAAACGACACTTATGACCATACAATGCTTCAAAAGGAGCCATTTGAATACTAGAGTGATAGCTGTTATTGTACAAGAACTCTATCAATGGTAAATGTACATCTCAGTTTCCACCAAAATCAGTTACACACGAACGAAGCCTATCCTCGAGGGTTTGGATAGTATGTTCGGTTTGTCCATCTGATTGAGGATAAAAGGCCGTACTAAGATTAAGTTGTGTACCCATCGTGGTTTGAAACGTTTGCCAAAGGCAAGAAGTGAAAAGACTATCACGGTCAGAGATGATGTCAATGAGGATACCATGACGACAAATGACTTCATTCGTGTAGATACGAGCTAATTTCTCAACTCGATAATCTTCATGAATGGGGAGGAAGTGAGCGGATTTGGTCAAGCGATCGATGATCACTCAAATACTATCGTGACCGGACGAAGTTTGAGGAAGCTTGGTTATGAAATCCACATCGATACTCTCCCATTTATAGACTGGAATTTCTGGTTGTTCGAGTAACCCAGAGGGACGTTGATGCTCGGCTTTGACTTTGGAACAAGTGAGACATTGGGACACGTAAGTTGCGATGTCTTTTTTCATACCGGGCCACCAATAAGATGTACGAGATCTTGGTACATCTTGTCGGCGCCAGGATGAATGGAGTATCTAGACTTGTGTGCCTCTTTCATCAAAAGATCACGAAGATTATCACGGTTCGGAACCCAAATGCGACCGAGATAATAGAGAATTCCATCAGATTTGATACGAGTTGGCTTTCGGAACCACACTTCATCTCGTTGTATAGGTTACCCTCATTAATTGATGAGTATTGCGTCTCACGGATCTGGTTTTGAAGGTCGAAACAAAATATTAGTAAAAAGTTGAACAGGTTAAAAACGTTCGTAAAACCATGCCAAGTAGCACCAATGCCACACCACTGGCAGCGACCCACAACATCGGAAAAGCTTGTAAAAATAAAATAGATAAGATGGAAAAAATACACCGAACGAAAAGTAGACGTAAAATCATTTAACCACGCACACCCATTAGGATGTGTTAATGCGAAAAAATAGGCAGAAAGGTAAAACGTAGAAAGGAATAACTAAGTCGATCTAGGACCCGCCCGTTGCGGCGAACTTGCCAAATGGGAAAAATAGACACGTTGACATACCTGTCAATTATGAAAAAATAGACCAAAAACGTTGAACCCCACACGCACGTTAGACGTGTTAACTCGCAAAATTTAGATCAAAACGTAAAACGAAAAACTTGCAAAAGATAAAAAGTATGGGGGGACCAAAATTGTAAATAAAAAAGTGTTTAATTAAATTACAAAAGATGAAATCTTTTGGATTAAAAATAAAAAATAATAAAAGGGTTAAAATACAAAAGATAAAAACCTTTGGGTTAAAAATGAAAAATCAATTTTTTTGAAAACCTCCCCATGCTTGGGCTACAACATCACAATACAACAAAGTGTTGGTAATTTATATTATGGAAATTATACACTAATTACAATAGCAATAAAAATGTATTTGAAAATCTCAATTGGTATCTTTTAACAAAGTAATGGGTATACCCGATACCCATGGGTATGCCCGATACCTGACGAGTAATTGCCCGACAAAAACCAGACGGGTATTAGGCCGGGTATGGGACACGATTTCACAATCGGGTATGGGTATAGGATTATCAATATCCGACCTGAACCCAACCAATTACCATCCCTAGACGAGGTTTATGTAGATAAAAAAAAGATTCTTTATAGCCAACCGTTCACTAACATTTCATTTTTTGTTTTTCTTCTTTATATTAGATCTTTTAACTTATGGTAGCATTAATTGATTTAGGATGTGTTAATGAAATTTAAAATTTGTAGTTATCTAACTTAACAAATATAAGGCAATCTCATTCCTTTGGTTAAAAGACAGATCTAATATAAAAAAATTGGATTGGGTAGATGGTGTGATTTCAACGTTCGAGATGTCATAATATAGTAATTGTTGCTTGCTGTTTTTTGTTTCTTTTTTCCTCTTGTACTTTGTTTGCGGGTTTTATAGCATTGATCGCCCTCTTTTATAATTGTAAAATCTTCTACCGTTTTAAAAAAAAGTCTAACTTAACAAAAAAAAGACACTGTATTAAAGTTTGTTTTAGGCCCCGACAATATTGAGTCGTCCATGACTCCTTGCTATTGTATGCCATGCTGTAAAAATGCTAAATTAGAAAAGTTGAAAAACTCGTATTGTGGCAATGGCCAAAAAATCCCTATCAAATTATGTGCAATTTTAATAATGTTTCCCCTCCTTTTCATTCTTTTAAAAGTATTCATATTGCGCAACCTTTATATCTATCATTTCTTTAGAATATAAAGGAAAAATAGAAAACATAACTAAAACATTACTACATTAATTCTCTATAATAGAAAATACTTGAGAGAAAACTAAATACACCTCTACATTTAGAGGCTTTTGAGAGAAAACTAAATTACACCTCTACATTTAGAGACTTATATAGTACACCTCTATATTTTGTTGTGAGTGTATAAGAAAGATAAACAAATAATAAAATAAATGTTTGTTAGTATAATAGAGATAGAGATAGAGAGTTGGACGTGGAAGGTTTTTGAAAAATAAACAAAATTTAAAGAAAAGTATGTTTTTAATAAAATTATATAGATGGAGATGAAGGCTCAAATGTGAATGCTCTAAGATGAGCATGAACAACATAAACTATAAAGTTACGAACCAAGTGTCTAACTAATGGGCCAACTAGTGCGCTCACATTTATTAATCCATATACATTACAATCAAAACGTGGGAAGCAAAACATTTCGTGAAACACTTATGAGAATAATCCATTGTTGAACACGTTAGATGACCCACGACATCATCTTTTTCGAGAAAGTCGATATCCATCTCAATATACTTGGTGCGGTGATTTTAGAGGAGATTGATATATTTACATTGGATTGGATGAGGAGATGATAGCTTTTGTCAATTTGAAGACACCATCATAAACTATCCATACATAATACACAATATGCAGAAGTCTGTCGTCAATTGTCCAAATATCCTTCTCAATCCATGTGATCAAAGTACGCAGTGAGTCGCCAGGTAGTTGAGTTATATAGATGCAAACCATAACCTAGAGTTTTACGAAGGTAGCGCAAAATGCACTTGAAAGCCTTAAGGCCATGGGGTATGGGGCTTGGGTTGGGGCGTGGCCCTTGGGGTTTGGGTTTCAAGCCGGGCGTGGGGCGGGGAGCAAGCTGACATGGCGGGCTGTGAATAGTTATAAATGTGTATATACATATTAAAAAAAAAAAAAAAAAAACTGAACTCAAACCCCAACCCAAGCCCCACCATACCCCCTTCAAAGTGTGTTGAAGACTTGAGTTTTGAATTTCCACGTGTCAACCAATGCCTAACCCAAGCCCCAATCCAAACTCCACCATACCCCATAGTCCAAAGTAAGGCTCTTCGGGATCGTGAATGTATACACAAATTTGCTAAGCTATATATGTTATTGTATACTACTAGAAAAAAAAAATACTTAGATTCATTAGGGGGTTTAACACGCACCAATCATTCTATTTGTAGACTTAGAAAATGTAACTTTAGTCCATTATCTTTGAACTTTCAACCATGGAGGTCCTCTTAATCCAAAACCACAACACCCTATTTATAAGGTGAAGGATTTAAATTATGTACGGTGTTAAGTATAAAAGTATTTATGAGTAGTTTAGTTTGCTGAAGCTATACTAACAATTGCTTACATCTCTTTCCCAAATTAGTTTCTTTTCTTCTTTTTTATTTGTATCTAATAATAACATGAGAAAATTAAACATAGTGTAAAAATGGTATTAACAGTTTTATGCAAAATAATCAACAACAATAACACCAGAAATAGTGATAAAACGGTGACATAAAACTTTTATTATTTACCAACCCAGAAAAACACCCAACCACCCTTGATCTTACAAAATGTAAGATCGATGAACAATACAAGAACAATAGATCAACTGATGATAAATCAGTTGATCATATGAAACGATACAACCAAAACAGATGAAGATCCACAGGATCTAACTATACAACAAACAACTAAAAGAAGATCAACAGCAGATCTTCAACAAGCTCCAGATCTTCAACACGAATCCAGAGGAACAAACGAACAGGAAAGTGAGATGTGAGAGAGTGAACAGAATGATCTGGAAACCCTAGATCAACAATAACCAGCCTTTTATATAAAATATCTAGCAATGTTACACATAAGTCCCTGAAATCTTCCACATACACCCCTGAACAATGTACAAAATACAAACTTGGAAACAGAATTAGTTGTAACAACTTTTGAGCCCAAAACCAACAACCGACATAGTCAGTTGAACAACAGGCCCACAACACAAGCCCAACAATAACATCAACGAGCCCAATAACTTAAACATAACTGTATGAATTAAAAAGAGAAAATAATAAATGTAAACTTGTTACATTTTAACATCCCCCCTTCATTCATACAGTTTAACCAGCAAACAAGTCCAACATTCCCAACTTATTACACAAACTATCATGCTGCAAACTGTTTAACCCTTTGGTAAACAGATCAGCCAACTGATCTTCAGACATAACCTTTTCAGGAATAATAACACCATTTGCAATTTTTTCTCTCAAAAAATGCAAATCAATCTCAAAATGTTTTGTCCGTTCATGAAACACAGGGTTAAAAGCAATAGAGATGGCAGATTGACTATCACAAAATAACTGAACAGGCAATTTACAATCAACACCTAACTCTTTTAACACATTTAAAACCCATATCACTTCACAAGATGCAGAACACATAGCCCTATATTCTGCTTCTGCAGTTGATCTAGCAACAACACTTTGTTTTTTCGATTTCCAAGATATAAGTGAACTACCTAAGAAAATCCCATAACCAGTAACAGACTTTCGAGTGGCCAAAGCCCAGTCAGAATCCACAAACCCCTTTAAAACCAAATCATTTTCCTTTCTAAACAAAATTCCTTTACCTGGAGACATCTTCAAGTATTTTAACAGTCTAAGTGCAATTTGCAAATGACACTCTTGAGGGGAATGCATAAACTGACTAAGAAATTGAACGGCATAACTTATATCCGGTCTGGTTATGGACAGATATATAAGCTTACCAATCAATTTCTGAAAATTCGTGACATCTTTAACAACACTTTGATTTAGACTCAATTTATTAGCAACAATATGACTTTGTTCTATGGGTGTGTTAACTGGTTTAACACCAAGATATCCAAATTCACTAAGTAACTCAAGGCAATATTTACGCTGATTCAAACATACACCATCATCAACATACATCACCTCAATACCTAGGAAATACTTTAACACACCTAAATCTTTAATCTGAAAACTGTCACTTAATTGCTTTTTAATTTTAACAATCTCAACATCAGAATTTCCAGTGACAATTATGTCATCTACATATACTAATAGTACAACAAACACAGACTTAGCAGACAGAATGTACATAGAATGATCACACAAACTCTGCACAAAACCCATTTTAAACAAGGTTTCATTCAATTTTTCATTCCACTTCCGAGGGGCTTGTTTCAGCCCATACAAAGATTTAACCAACTTGCAAACCCTAGTTTCATTTTCAGGAAAGTATCCAGGAGGTAACTTCATATATACATCTTCTGTAATTGAACCATAGAGAAATGCATTATTAATGTCCAATTGATACATTTGCCAATTATTCTTAACAGCCATACTTAATACACATCTAATAGTGACCATTTTTACCACAGGAGAGAAAGTTTCTCCGAAATCAATCCCTTCCCATTGACTATAACCTTTGGCCACTAATCTGGCCTTAAACCTCTCAACCTCACCATTAGATTTGTATTTAATTTTGTAAATCCACTTGCAACCTATGGCTTTTCTGTCCTTTGGCAAATCTACCAAAACCCAAGTACCATTTCTATATAATGCCTCCATTTCCTTATTCATTGCATCTACCCACCTAGGATCTTTTATTGCATCAGTAAAACATGCAGGTTCACAAGTTTTATTCAAGTTTGACACAAAACAAAAATTATCAACCGACAAACTAGAATAATTCACAGACTTTTCTATACCATACTTCACTTTGCCCTCTACAACATACTCATCAAATCTTTTAGGCAAATTAACACTTCTAGAAGAACGTCTAACATATGGTGTGCCCTCAGATTGGACAATGTCACCATGCGATCCTGAAGTGTCCTCTACCCTACCACTGTTACCAACACCACTACTGCCAGCCTGTTCTGTGTGTTGTCCAGGCTCAACTCCAGAAACAGGGGCTGATGTAGAGGGTGACAGTGGTTGCTGATCATCACTAACAGGATCATGTGCACCACTTGTACCCTCTTCATCATTGGGCATGTTAGGAACTTCAGATATTGTATTATCAAAAAAATTTAAATGATTCAAGTTCAATTCAAATACTTGTTCTTGATTATCAATTGTTTTAAGTTTAAAAGGGTATATATTTTCATAAAATTTTACATCTCTAGAAAAATAAATTTTCTTATTATCTAAACTCCACACTTTATACCCTTTTTTTATGTTAGAATAACCAAGAAAAACACACTTGTCTGCATGAAATGCAAACTTATCAGGTTCATTTAACACAGTACTGAAACACAAACATCCAAAGTTCCTTAGATGAGACAAAGAGGGTTTAAATCCAAACATAACCTCAAAAGGACTCCTACTATTCAACACAGAAGAGGGTAACCTGTTAATCAGGTATACAGCAGTTAGAACACAATCTGGCCAAAACTTTAAAGGAACACCACTCTGAAACATCAATGCCCTAGCTGTGTTTAAGAGATGCCTATGTTTCCTTTCCACCACACCATTTTGCTGTGGTGTATAGGAACATGTGGTTTGATGTAAAATACCATTATTTTTACAAAACATATTTATGTTATTATTTACAAACTCAGTCCCATTATCACTCCGGAACACTTTAATTCTCTTTTTAAACTGAGTTAAAATCAATTCATAAAACCCTTTTAAATTCTCAAAAACTTCAGTTTTACTTGCCATAAAATAGCACCATACAGACCTGGAAAAATCATCAACAATTGTCAAAAAATACTTAAAACCTTCATAACTTGTGACTTTGTATGGACCCCATAAGTCCAGATGTACTAAGTCACCTACACATTTGGTTTTATGCTCACTTAAAGGAAATGGGACCCTAACTTGTTTTGCCCTATGACAAATATCACAAGGACTATGATCACTTGAATTCAATTTAAGATGTTGTTTTAACACAGCCAAGACTTGTTCAGAGGGGTGCCCTAACCTAGAATGCCATGTGACAGACTTCACAGAACTATTGAAACAAGCATGAGAAAAATTACCATTATTTCCTACAACATACAGACCACTATCTTGTCTACCACTCATCAGGACTTTCTTTGACTTGGAATCCTGAAGTAAACAACACTCCTCATTAAACACAACAGATACACAATTATCCTTAGCTAACTTGTAGACAGACAACAAGTTCACACAATAGTCTGGAACATAGAACACATCTTGTAAAACAACACCTTCAGTTAGTTTAAGGTTACCAATTTTCAACACTTTAACCTTTGTACCATTAGGATGACTAACAGTAATGTTAAATTCAGAAACATCAACACTATTTATCAAATGTTTATCAGAATTAACCATATGTTGACTCGCCCCTGAGTCAACAATCCATACATAACTATTGTTAAACACATTGGAACTTGAACAACTCACAAAATTAGACACATTAAAGCACTCACCTCCTATATTAGGATTTTGTGACTCTGACTGAGAACTTTCACCAACAAGATTTAACAGCTTGGTAATCTGCTCAGAAGTAAATGGCAATCCAGACACAGAAGAAGCAGCAGATTTACCAACAGAAGAATTAGACTTATTATTACTATTATTAACACTAGTGGAATTAACTCTATTAGAAGAGTTATTATTAGTATTATTATTATTTCTTCTTCTAAACCCTGAAGGATAACCAATAATCTCAAAACATCTGTCTATGGTATGACCTAACATATTGCAGTGAGAACATTTAAGATTGTTAGGTCCTCTATTTGATCTTTTCTTATTCTCAAAACTTTGGCTAGCCTTAGAGACAAATGACACATTCTGACTTTTAGAACCATTACTAGAAAGCCTGTGTGACTCTTCTCTAGATACAATAGAGAAGGCCACTTTTACTGAGGGAAATGATTCTCTTGTCAAAATATTAGTTCTCACAGGCTGATACACATCATCAAGCCCCATGAGAAACTGCATTAACTTTATAAGAGCTGAAAAATCATTGTAATCCTTAGCAGCTTGACAAGAACATGAAGGCAGTTGAAGCATTGCATCAAACTGCTTCCACATTGTTGTCAACCTGTTATAATATTCTGCAACTGTACTACCATTTTGTGAAATACAGTTTATCTTTTTATACAAATCATAGACAACTGACCCATCAATCTTATCAAAGGATTCTTTTAAATCAGTCCAAACTTCAGAAGCAAGTTTAGAAAAAACTTGACCAAGAAACAATTCTTCTGAAACAGAATTTAATAACCAAGTAAGTACAACAGAATTGCATCTATCCCATTGGGCTGCCAAAATTTCATCATCTTTAGATTTTTCAACCTTACCATCTATAAATCCATACTTGTTTTTAGCTTCTAAAGCCAATTTCATGGCACTAGACCACACAGCATAATTCTCAGATCCTTTAAGTTTAATACTAACAATAGTTAAACTACTGGAATCACTAGGATGTAAGTACAACGGATCTCCTATATCCAATTTACTAATCAACGTCTGAGAAGTACTAGGAGCAGTTTCAGCAGGCATATTGACAAGCAACAAAAGACACCAAATATACAAACAGACAACAACAGGTAATCAACAAAAACACACACAAAGAACCAAGCAACCAAAGACACAGGCGAAGCTGAGTCAGGGACCAGATTCCAGGTTCATCACTCAAGGTGCCTGGACAAGCCTTTACTCAGGAGCCGAACCCTAATAGTAAACCAGCAGCTAACAAAAAACAACCAAAAACAAACCAAGACAAAACAAATATGTGCCGGTCCTCACTACCCCGACTTCAACTATCCAACAACAGAAAAAAAATAGGATAGAACGATCTTACAGAGGGTGCAAATCCTTGAATATATATCAGATTCGTAGTTTTCAAGAACTACTAAACCTGATGTCCAGAAGACCAAGTGTCACACAGGTCAGTTTGCCCTAAAACTTTCAAGAGTTTTAGAGACCAACACAGTATGAACACCAGCAGCAAACAAACCCTCACACAAGCCAAGAAACCCTAAGATAGGGTTTCAGAAAACAGATCGGAACTAATATGCCCAAGATCAAGCCGATCCAAACCCTAGAACACTAGGGAATAACCTAAACACAAACATCAAACAAAAAATCAGAATCGATCAGCGGAAATAACAGATCAGGAGCGATGAAGCTCTGATACCATGTAAAAATGGTATTAACAGTTTTATGCAAAATAATCAACAACAATAACACCAGAAATAGTGATAAAACGGTGACATAAAACTTTTATTATTTACCAACCCAGAAAAACACCCAACCACCCTTGATCTTACAAAATGTAAGATCGATGAACAATACAAGAACAATAGATCAACTGATGATAAATCAGTTGATCATATGAAACGATACAACCAAAACAGATGAAGATCCACAGGATCTAACTATACAACAAACAACTAAAAGAAGATCAACAGCAGATCTTCAACAAGCTCCAGATCTTCAACACGAATCCAGAGGAACAAACGAACAGGAAAGTGAGATGTGAGAGAGTGAACAGAATGATCTGGAAACCCTAGATCAACAATAACCAGCCTTTTATATAAAATATCTAGCAATGTTACACATAAGTCCCTGAAATCTTCCACATACACCCCTGAACAATGTACAAAATACAAACTTGGAAACAGAATTAGTTGTAACAACTTTTGAGCCCAAAACCAACAACCGACATAGTCAGTTGAACAACAGGCCCACAACACAAGCCCAACAATAACATCAACGAGCCCAATAACTTAAACATAACTGTATGAATTAAAAAGAGAAAATAATAAATGTAAACTTGTTACATTTTAACACATAGAAATATGCGATTGCGAACATCTTGTTAAATAAATTGTTAACTTTTTATTGATATTATATATTTCTCGATTAGTTGCACAAAATGAAGGGAAATGCTGGTAGGGGTCTACACTACAGGAGGTTAATGTAGATGAAAACTGAAAAATGATTCTTAATTAGTTAATTTACAGCCAGCCACCGGTTCCCTGACATTTCAATTACTTCTTCACCAACCGTGTGTCTGTGGTATATTTACATATTTACCTTTTCCACATTCATATTTACCTTTAATTGTTTGACCCATTTTCAGATTCATATATTAAGTCTCCTGATCATATTCATATTTACCTTTAATTGTTTGACCCATTTTCAGATTCATATATTAAGTCTTCTAACTAAAAGGGCCTACCATCCATTTACTAGTTAATAAATATGTAGGTCTCTACTGCTAAAAATTTCCATTATCTTGTTTAAATGGGCAATTTGAGAATATATATATAGTTTAAAAGTTTGTATTTAGGTTTATTGGATTTGTTTATATTTAGCATTTTGGTTTTATTTGAGTTCGTATCAGGTTAGGCTTGTTTTGTTTTTACTAGGATAACGAGGAGCCAATGTAGTTAGTTTATTAGTGCTTGGAGTTTAATAAAATTAAAAAAGAGTCGTAGCTAGTTCGCTAATCGCTACAAAATTCATTGATCAAAATAAATTCACATGTGAATTATGACTTGTGTCTCAATTTTAAACAATGTTATTTATCATATGAATTCACATGTAAACGAGCAGGACTGGCCCGTTAGGCTTACCAGGCACGGGCATAGGACCATCAAAAATAAATGGCCTCCAATTTTTAGTAAAGTTTTATATATATTATATATGTACCACATACATAATTGCAGGTTGTAGCAACCATCTACCACTCGACTTCATCCGAATTCCGTGAATCAGCGCCAAAAATCCCTAAAATTGAGCCGCAGTCATCGTTCCTACCTCCTATCGCAACCCGCTCTTTCGATTTTCTAGGTTATCGGCTATACTAACGGTAATCACTCATGGCGTCGGGTCTGTTGGGATTGGAGAAGAATTTATGGGCAAAATTAGGACTAATTATTAAACGTAGGTTAACTTTAGCAACTAATTTTTTTATTAATAATCTCTATATACAAAAACGTTGAAACGGCCCTGACGAGCGTTGATTCATTTGAAACACCATCAAGTGCGTTAACTACTAAACTAAACCAAACTACATGTGAGTTTTGCTTCCATTGGTCACGTGCTTAAGAGGAATCGTCCTGATCATGAGCAGGAAGTAAATTATTTTTCATTATTGTGGGGATGGCAACTGACGCCTTATTGCCTTGTAAATTCAGCCATTTGAAGTTTGCATTCATTTTGAAAGAAGCTTGACCATTTTCTCTCTCCTAGACCTAACGGAGTAGGTCGCGGAAACCACCGATGTCCGGAAACAGATAACCGCTCACCCGTTTTTTTCCCATATCGGGGAAACTAAAATCTAACGGCGGAGCTTGACCTAAAGTTCAACGAGGGGTGAGGGGAAGTCATGGGACCAATTTTTTTTCCTATCGCTATGTTTCGGTTTACATGTTCGGATTGGATATTCGATTCGGGTCGGGTCAAACAATAATAACTCAAAATAAAACCACATAATCTTATTCATTCAAAATAGATCTTACACATAAAAAAATGCTAAATATTGTTTAACAAAAATAAAGACCAAATATTTATAAGAGAAAATTACGAAATAGCCAAGAAAAAGGTTGACTTACCAAAATAGCCACCTCATGCGTCTTTGGAGAGGGGCATCCCACATCTTATGCGTCTGCCATTCTTTATATGGATGCGTGTATGGATGAAGCAACAAGTACGAAAATAGGAGGCATGGGATGAGTCACAGAGGCATGGAACGAGTCACGGACGCATGGGATGAGTCACGGACGCATGGGACGCATGATGTCATTGAGACACATGTCACTTCTACATTGGTGGACGCATGAATGAGCCCTGCAGACGCATAAGCTCTCTAGTAATTAGTGATGCCCTGCTCCAAGGACGCATGAGGTGGCTATTTTGGTAAGTCAACATTTTTCTTGGCTATTTTTGTAATTTTCTCTATTTATAATGTTGTAAGATAAATGTTTAGTGACTAGACGAATAATTACAAGTTAGCCCAACGATCTTTAAGATAAATGTACCTTTCAGACCTTTAAGATAAAAAAGAACCCTCAACTTTGATTTATATATAAAGTAGTAACAACTTTATCTAAAGTTTATAAACATTATAAAACTTACAAATAGCCCGTTCTTCACATCTTTTAACTAAATACGAAAATATGTATAAATATTTGTGACAATAAACTTGATAGGGGCATGAGATTTTTAGGCAAAATAATTGGCGGGGGTACACCTATATAATTTAAAATTTTCGGACGAAAAATAAAAAGTATTACACTTCTAACTGAAACATTGGGTGGGGGTGGGGACCTTCGTAACTTAAAAGCTAGGCCACTAACTGTAATTTGTCCAGGGATCCGTGAGACCTTATCGATCTCTTCAAACTGCACACAATGTTTTATATGGTACACATTATTTTATTTAACTCTTGTTAAATTTGAACAAACGGGTGTTCAAGAAATGGAGCAAGAAAACATATATATTAAGTTAGAGTTAGATATGTAATGATCAGATTGAGTTCTAAAATTAGAATTGAATAAATGGGGTCAATTGGTTGATGGAGCTAATATTGATGAGGTGGGGCTTCTGGTCACCTGCATGTGGATGCATCAGAGACTCAGAGTATAGTGTACACAACTCGTCAATGTCCATCAGACCATCACCACCCCTGCAGCTGGCATGCAACTATTGATGCATCAAGTTTTTATGAAGGGAAGATAAGAATACAGCCATATTGACTGTATCACTATACCACACAAGCATACTTTGATCAAATAGAGCCTTTCACCACTTGACCGCAAATGCCAACTCCACATTCATGATGGTTTTTAATGGTGTTTTCAGAGAGAGTGTGAGATTTAATTCGAAGAAAAAAACACATAGGTAATGTGTCTTAAAAACCACTATCAATATAACTCTTCATTTTTATTTTTTTTTATTCGGACTTTGAACTTTTCTCTCTTTTAGTACTTGTATTTCTTACGACATGAACCCATACACAAACTCGTTCATGTAATTGCTTAACGAAGTCACTCCTGATGGATTCCAAACCCGCAACTCTAAGGATAGCCGAACCTAAACTTTTTAATCAATTTTGGATATTTTAACAATTCCCACAACCATCTAACGTAATTTTCTATTTAATATAATATTAAAAGACAAATATTTGCTTTACATTATGATCATATGTGATATGGATTATTGGTATATATCATTTTATTTGAATTTTAACATGTGATCGATCATATGTGATTTGGATGATTGGTATGTATCATTTTATTTGAATTTTAACATGTATATATAATGTTATTGTTAGAAAAGAAAAAAATAATTTAGAAAAATTTATGGATTCCTCAAGATCTCTCCATATTTTTCAAAGTCTTTCCTTTTGTATTCTTCTTGTAAAGCCTATAAATAAAGGCTAGTTTTTATGTTTTTGTATGAGAGAAATATATCAATAAAATTCAGTTCCTTTTGATTATTCTTTCTCATCTCTGATTATCAATTCACAACATGGTATCAGAGCAGAGTTTCTGATCCCTGAAAACTCTGTTGATTTCCTACAATTTATCCCAGCCAAATTCAATCTCAAAACAAAACCAGAAAATCGTAAAATTTGCTGCGATCAGCCACAACGCCGCCAAAATATTGGTCGCCTTCTCTTCAAACCCCAATCCAATCAAAGCCATTTTTTTCATACCAATATCATCCAAAAAGAAAAAAATTGAAACCTCAAAATCGACTCCAAAATCTGACCTGAATCCACCGCCGCTGCAAGAAACCCTAGCCGTCGTCGTTCATTAGTTCTGGCGAATCAGTCCCACCGCCGTGCAAGAAACCCTAGACGCTCAGACCTTGTTTCAGTTCGTTCTTGTTGTTTGAACCCTAACAGTTCTGTTCGGCACCACTAAAAGATTGTTCACAGATCGAAAAACAAAGGAAACCAACCATTGTGACCAATGTATCCCCACTTTCGCAGAGGCCGGCACCTCACCGATCACCACCGCAAATCATGTCTGGCGGCATAGCTCGTGGTCGTCTCACCGAGGAACGCAAAGCATGGCGAAAGATTCACCCTCATGGTTCCGTAGCGAGGCCAGAATCTCTCCCCGATGGTACAGTTAATTTGATGGTCTGGCACTATACTATACCCGGTAAAGCTAGGACTGATTGGGAGGGTGGTTTTTATCCCCTCACCCTTAATTTCATTGAAGATTATCCAAGCAAGCCACCAAAGTGCAAACTCCCTCAAGGGTTCTTTCCTGTTTTGTACGGTGAAGGCGGAGTGCCTTAAAAGGAAAAAAAAACCTTTTTTAAAACTGAAAAACAAAATCTTTTAAAATATAAAAAATCTTTTTTTTCAAAAAAAAAAAAAAAAAAACCAAAACCCAAAACCAAAAACCCAAAAACTCAAAAAACCTAAAAACCAAAAACCCAAATCAAAACAGAATGCCAAGACCCAAATGGCCAAGTTGAATTTTTTCAACTTGAGGGGAAACCAAAACCCAAAAGTTACCATGTCGAAAGGTGGTAACTCAAGTCAAATCAAAGGTTACCATGTCTAAAGGTGGTAACTCAATAGATCAAACTACCATGTCAAGAAAACGGTAGCCAAACCAAAAATCAAAACCCAAAATCAAAACCAATCCAAGTTGAACCGTGGCAATCCCACAATTCAACTTGAGGGGGAGTGTTAGAAAAGGAAAAAATAATTTAGAAAAATTTATGGATTCCTCAAGATCTTTCCATATTTATCAAAGTCTTTCCTTTTGTATTCTTCTTGTAAAACCTATAAATAAAGGCTAGTTTTTATGTTTTTGTATGAGAGAAATATATCAATAAAATTCAGTTCCTTTTGATTATTCTTTCTCATCTCTGATTATCAATTCACAACAGTTAATAGGGTTTTATAGTGTTTTTTTCTAGTCACATAAAAACGATTACATTGTATAATTTGTCAATTCAATTCTGTTTTATTAAGTCATATGTTATTAGTGGTATTTGTTATAAGTTGTGTTTTGAAACACCTCAACCCAGGGAACTCAACTGTTGGATTAATTATTTGATACATAGCTAAAAAAACTTTTTCATTACAATGCAGCAGAAAATAAGAAATCAGTCCATTTCAAAAACATAGGAACATTATCTTAATAAATTAAACATTAAAATGGGATGTCAGCTGCTAAGGGATCTTTATCGCACGCTAGCCCTCTCTCTACCGATTAACCTGATGTGCATACTAAAACTAATCTACATTGAGCGAGTGTTAGTTTAAATCAGGTATTCAAAAACTTTAACAGGCACTAAACAAATTTAGCAGTACATCTCATAACATTGCCATGCATGCTATTATCACATATAACAACATTCATAACACATAACATCACCCAAATACTAACCGTAGTTATATAACCATTGGCAAGCAACAAATGCACTGCCAGTGTCATACGACGTTTTAGGTGACCGCCTATCGCACGGGCGCATAGGTAACCATCTATCATACGACCTTGTAGGTAACAGCCTATCCTACGTCCCGGTAGGTAAACCACCTATTATCTGGTCACGTAATTAACCGCCTATTCAGTGCAACATGCATACTAGTTATGACACTAACATTTTATCATTTTAATATTCTATTACTTTAAAAATGTAAACTTTACTTTAGCAAAATAATTTCATAGTGTATCAAGGTTTTAAGGAAAATATCGTCTCTTTACTTTGAAACCATCGTGAGTATGCACATCGCCCCAAAATGGTAAAGTAAGAGGGGCCTTGAAACTCACTTGATAGTGGGTAATTACTGCGTGTTAGAGTGCCTAGGTTTGAATACGTGTCACACGATTTGCATGAAAGTTAATACATGAGAACCCATCACAACCTTCACGACCAAAGCACAATGTCACCGGGTACAGTCACCAATAGTATCACCGGGTATCATTTCCTAACTTGTGTTAGGACGTTCACAATGTTGCCATTTTTTAGTGCCGCTGTCACACCCGCTCATAGGCGGAAGTGCAAGGTGGATCGTGATTAGTTCACATTGCATACGATGTAAGTAACAATCTATATGAAAAAATACATACGATGTTCATCCATTCATAGATGTGAAAAGAAGTTTACAAGTCACAAGTTGTTCATAAAAAGACATTACAAAGTTATATTGTTTCCCAAAAGACTTATTACAAAATATAGTTTTTAAACCAACAAGGCTTTGCATTCTATGTCTCGCTCGAAGGCGAGATATATGGATCAAACCCTTCAAAATAGGATGACATCGCATTCTTGACTATCTTGACTTCTTGAAACCGTACCGTGCAAGGATCCACTTAATTGCCTGAAATACTTGTAAGTTTGAAAAGTCGACATAATGTTGGTGAATTCATGAGTTTGTGTTTGTATTAAATGAATCTTACAAACATTTGAAAGTTCTTGTATACAAAACTGGTATGTAAAGTGTCTATGAAATCGTTGATTATTAATGTTTTGCAAGGACATTAATATGTGTGCCGACATAGGAAGCAATCCAACCCTTGACGATTTTTGTGTCGATTACCCTCGACTGGGACACAAAAGCACTCTAAAAGGTCTCATGGACCAAGAGTGGGGCTCGCCAACACCCGATAGATCTACCCCTTTCGTTCCTCGGTTTATATGTGATTGACGGTGCTTATGTTCCACCCTATTCACACATGATCTAAGTGTGTTTCATTCGTTAGCTTAATCATACCATTGTAGCATGTATCTCCCCCAATAGTTGTAAAACTGAAAAAGCATCTAAAAAGGAAAAGGGGATATGAACTCACTGCTTGCGTCCAAACACGAAATGTGCTAGCAAGCTCAGGTGTCCGTACAAGTATCGTAACCTACAAGCGTTCTAATCTCATTAGACACTTAGGTCTTTACTAGACCGTGTACAAGTTGCTCATCTTGAATGTTCGTTAAGACTTGTATGTGTTTGTGTTTTTGGAAACCCTAATTTGCTTTTTATACGTTGGTATTTGTATATCGTTCGTTGTTAATATATTTCATATATATATATATATATATATATATATATATTTGTCTATTCTTGTCATGTATGAATGGGCCTCAGCCTTCATATGCCTTCGCGCCTAACACGAGTGTAACAGGCCTAGCCCTTATGTGTCTTTGTGCCTCGCACGAGTGTGAATGGGCCTATTCCATATGCGTCTTCATACCTCACACGACTGTGAATGGGCCAAGCCCATATGCGTTTTTGTGCCCTGCACGAGTGTTCCGTCGTTATGAATTATATATATATATATATATATATATATATATAGAAAGTGTACTATACAAATGCCCTTATCGTACAATACGTACGCGTCAATCTCAGCCATCAGATCTTTCATCCCGCATTGAAATTGCATGTTGTTTTTTTTGTAATAGTTTCGCATGTGATAATTTTTGATGAGATCGCATGTTGGTTTTTGTAACAATTTCGCATGTGATAATTTTGATGAAATAGCATGTTGTTTTTTTGTAACAATTTCGCATGTGGTAATTTTGATGGAATCGCATGTTAAAAAAACAACATGCGAAATTGTTACAAAAAACCAACATGCGATTTCAATGCGGGATGAAGATCTGACGACTGAGATTGACGCGTACATATTGTACGATAAGGGCATTTGTACGTTAACCTGACCCTATATATATATATATATATATATATATATATATATATATATATATATATATATATAGGGGAGGGTTCAAATAAGAAGAAATTCTTTGTAAGAAGAAAAAAGAAGAAACTTCAACCAATAGGAATGCTTCATTAGACTTCATTTAATATTTGTACTTAATGTAACTATAAGGGTATATTAGTAAATTTACATACATCATTAATTGGTAGTTTCATCTTTAATAACTAACTATATTAAATTTGTAACTTATTTTTAAGATATATATTTTTCACAAAAAATAAAAATAAAAATTCATTTATAGTGTAGGATAAATTACGAGTTGTGTAGGATAAATTTCAATATGTGTAGGATAAATTTCGAAATGTGTAGGATAACTTTTGATATGTGTAGGCAAAAATATTTAGTGTGGAGGATTGTAGTCTTAATGACTAATTAATTAGTCAAACATAATAATAAATGAGATGAGAAAAAAATTATTTAATGTTTTACAATTGTACCCTTTTATTCTTTTTCTTCTCAATAAAAATTTCTTCTCAAATGAACCCTCCCCTATATAGGGTATATATATATATATAGGGTCAGGATTTAGAAAAAACGGTGGAAAGTGTGAGAACGGTTATGGATCGTCCGATCAAAACAATCTATGGACTAGATTGGCGCGGTGGCATTTTCGTAATCAATTTTATTACGTGGACGCGCTTCATTAAGGGTAATAAAGGTAAAACATCATTTCTCACATAAAACGCCGTTGAAATATAAAACGCCAAATAAATACAAAACGCCAATTTTATCACTATGTGGTTTTTTCTGTGTTTTTATTTAAGCTCTTAGGCTACAAAAACGCCACAAAATGTGAAACGCCATAATATATAACGCCAAGCCTTACATCCGGATAAATGTTAATTACATTTTTTGTTATAAAAATAATATCCCGCCTAAACTATGCACAAAAAAAATCCTATTAATAGAAACGTCTCACCACCTTCCGTTTATCACACCAAAAAAAAACACACAAAAAACAGAGTGGTTCCTAAAAAATACAACTCAATGTAAAACGCCAAAAAATACAATGATGGCATACATCTTTTCTTTGATACTCAGTAAGGTTCTGCATTAAGTTTCGCTAAATGATTTGTTAGGTGGGTGGAGTAAGATTTTCCTGCATGAGATGGACAAAATTCAAGAAAGAGGGACTGATGACACCCATATGTCATTTTGTCTTCTTTGTTCTTGAAGAAGGTTTGGATGATTAGAAGAGACCTTTCCCAGTGTAAATGCCTCGATGATTATAAAGAATGTAGCACCCCGTGTTTTCCAAAAGTCAAAGTCAAAGTCAAGTGTTGACTGTTATTGGAATTAAAGATTAATAAAGATTAATTTCATTTTAGTTTCATTTTGATTTTCGTATTATTTGGAGTAAGTGTTGTATAATCAAACTAATCGACCGATAATCGAACTGTGAATCAACGACCGACTGTGAATGATAGGAAGTAACAACGCAATAAAGCTAGTCAATCAATAATCAAGCTAATCAAATCAATCATCGAACTCAAGTGTGGATAATTTTAATGCTTTTATACGTGTGTGTGTGCCTTATGTGTTACTTGTGCATGTTTACTTTTATGTTAAAGTGTGTGGTGAATCAATCAAATCAATCAAGACTCAAAGGTGAATCAAACTCAATGGAAATCGAACCCGAAATGGTTGTAAGGATGCTTGTATGTTAGATATAGTAGTTAGGACTAAAAGTAATTTGATTAGGAATTCTATCATTCTCAAATCATCGTTCATCGAACTCGAAATATCGAAAATCGTCGCGAAACACTCAAAACTAGGCTAGCCGATCGAACAGGGCAACCTGATCGAACAGGCTAGCCGATCGAACAGGGCAACCTGATCGAACAGGCTAGCCGATCGAACAGGCTGTTCGATCGAGCAGCTGCTCGATCAGGGATGCTGTTCGATCCGCTGACCCTTTCCTCTTTTGGAAGCCTATAAATAGGGCTGTCTTTGTCAACCTTTCCACTTTTGGAAAAGCTCTGACCGACCAGCCTCTTCTTCTCACTAAATCTCAGATTTCTCTCAAACCGGTAAGTATTTCGCTCTAATCCTTGTACGTTTTTGTTCATTAATCGATTCTCCATCTTTCTATCTTTCAAAATCTGAATTTCATCCATGAAATCACCAAGATCTAGGTGTTCTTGAGTGATGTCATCATGGTGTTCTTGGTGTTCATCAAGAACTTCATGTTCTTGACTTCATTCAACCATGAATAAGCTAGATCTAACCGATTTCCACATAAATAACCTAAAATCTTCCAAAGATCTTAACATTTCACGGTGGAAAAGGATTGGAAGATGGGTTTTCATCTATCTTTCAACTCTTTTACACTCAAAAGGGTGAAAACGGGACTTGAACCGATTTACAAATCAACCTAAACAAACACATGGTTCAAGATCCGGGTTCTACCTAGAGATATACCGATTCCGGGTTAAACGTTAAACTTAGGTTCCAAACCGTCTCTGACCGAACTGGGTGATTCCTGCTCGAGTCAGTAGGCTAAGTGGGGGCTTCAGTTTTGTGGTTCAACTTGTAGTCACAATATCTCTAAAACATCAACAATTAACGGGAATAACCAAGTGTTAAGTGGTAGGTTAACCGAATCGAGAAGCTGGCCGAACGGCTAGGCTGTTCGATCGAACAGCCCAACCGAACGACTATGCCAGCCGATCGACTAGGCTAACCGATCGACTAGCACTTAGTCCCACAAACTCATGAAGTGTAGTATTGACGAGGTACTGTTCGATCGACTACGCCACTCGATTGTAATCATTACTGCTCGAATCATGAGATACTATACTTCAAAACACTTAGACTTTTCGAAACATTGGAATGTCACCCGATCGAACATGCCAACCGATCGAGTGACATATTTGAAAACAATGAAGTGCTAGCCGATCGGTTGGGCTAACCGATCGAACAGCTGTTCGATCGACCAACTTGAAAGGTAGTACAAACCATCATACACAAACACATCCTTCACATCAAAGGAAGAAACAATCCACTTGAAGGAACCAGCCGATCGAGCCAGCCGGCCGATCGAATGGATGTTCGAACGGACTTTCAAACCAATCGAACAGCCCACTCGATCGAACAGCTGTCCGATCGATTGGTCTATCCGATCCAGTTTCCACTGTTCACTTTTCCGCGTTACTCATCGTTGTGTTATCGAACTATTCAGGCTAACCTATTCTCAGTGCTCCCTTCAATCCACGATCAACCACGGTGAGTATACTCGATCCCTTTTTGCTTTCAGCACTTTTGGGTGTTACATACGTAATCTATCAAATTCACAAACAACACAAACTATTTGAACGCTAACCTATTTGCATGTATTACTTGTCTAAATGATTGCTGTTTATTATGTTTACACGTGGAGTGCTATCTGCCTGCTTTAGCAACGTAGTACTATAGTTTGGACTCAGCACCCGTTCACACGGGGGTTGCTAAGGACAATTACTTGCATGGATTACGGTGGTAATCATGTATCGCGAACTGTCTCGGACAGTCAACCCGAAGTCATTGGTATCGATGGTCCCATGTTGATAATTTACATGCATCGTTTGCCCTTGTGTACGTGCTTGGTTATGCGTAAACTATTCGAACTTTATATGCTATATCAAACTTGTGTACTCACCTTTACATTATATGTATTGACTTTTATTTTAACGTATGTGACAGGTGTTTAAGCTACTAGCGTGCTAGGGAAGCGAGGCAATAATAAGCTTCTAGGAGCCAGTGACCTTAGGACAGTGTCCATATACCTGCTCCAGGGTCATAATTATCTGTAGATCTTGTACTGGCACCTGTAGTCAGTGAGATCTATAGTTAGCCGTCTAGAAGTCTTAAAACAATATTTAAATTCGGTTTGTAATAATTAAGAATTTGAGTTGTCGGAACAGTTCCCATATTGTTTAGTTGATTTCTATGATAACTTGTTATTATTTGGGACACGGTATGGGACGTGTTATATAACTGAATTGTATGATAGTTGTTGTGGAGACTTCTGAACAATCTGTTTCGCTCAGTGCCGCGCCCCGATGATTCCGCCATCGGTTGGGGTGTGACAAAGAAGACGACAGGCAACGGCGTCGATCTATATCTCCAACATCCACAAAGACACTTCAACACATGAACAAAGAAAATAAACCACGCCAAACTCAAAACGCCATTTATTTGTGACAGTTCTTGTAGTTTCAAAAGAAGAAAGAGACTGATGACACTGAAGATTTAGATCATAAATTGCTTCTATTTGTTTTTTTTAATTTTCTTTATCTGTTGTTTGTTATGTAATTTCAGCTAAGAAACAACAAAGTACATTAATCCTATAATGAAAAATATAATTAAACGCCGAACGGGCAAATGCTTATAAAACGCCATCATGCCATAAAACGCCCCAAAAACTACCAAACTATAATAAAATTACTTTGAACAAGTACTATTATAATATATCTAAAAAAAGCTTAAAACAATGTGCAAAGAAAATAATACATAAAAGTCCCATCGTTATCTAAACGCCATTGGAAAACAAAACGCCATAATTACAGTCGTCAAGATTAGATGTGTTACACCATAAAAACAGATGAATCTGAAAACAAAACACGAAAACTGCAAAAATAGTAAAATGAAAATACGGAAACATAATTACTAACATTTATTATATTAAAAGCCAAATACTTGGGGAATTGAATTTATTTATCTTTTTCAAAACGCCATTATTACCTGTCAAGCGCGGGAAAAAAGTCAATATAAAAGAAGACCATGAGAACACAATCTCAAACACGCCAAAAACATTGACTAAAGACGTCACATATTGTCCAAAACTCCAAAAACTTCAAAAATGGATAAGATTATTGCATGGAAGTTTGAAAGGAAAGAGAAACGATTCATCATAAAGTTCTTTGATATGAGAAGGGTAAAGGTAGGACAATCAAAGTCATGCTTGGTATGAATGAAGGGGTTCAGAGGGATATCCTGGCCCTTGGGGTTCCAATGGCCAACGATTGTGAAAGAACCCGAACTGTAATAAAAAGATTGAAGAGAAAATTTCCAGCAGAATATGATGATGATGATATTGACGATACTCCTCTACCAACACTTAGCAGTTGGGTGATGCATGAAGAAGCAGGAATGGTTGAAGTGACTTATCAACACGGGGTGCAATATTCATTGCCAATGGAGGAAATGTTGAAGACAAGGAGGCTATCTCTCATTGAACAACTCTGTGATTTAGCACCTTCGAACGATCCAAAATCCAGGGTTGCAATGATATTCAAGAATCGGCTGCAACAAAGAAGAGACGAGCTAATGGCGTTATACGCCAATCTAAAATTTGATGATGATGAATCTGAAGAAAGTGATGAACAAAGCGATGGGTACATCTCTGATGTAATCCCATCCACAGAAGACTATTAGTTTATTTTGGTTTCAGGTTATTGTAATTTTATAAAATATTAATCTATGGTAATCAATTATTAACAAAAAGACCCAGAACGCCAAAAAAATGACCTGGAAAACGCCATAACGCCAAAAAAATTAACTATGTGACACAAAAAGAATTAATTCAACGAGAAGAAATATGGGAAAAATAGTAAAACGCCAAGTAATTAATGATTCAAGTTAACGCCAAAATTATCTTGCACGCCAAAAATGAAGTAGCATGTCACACGCGAAAATTGGGAAAGGAGAAGAATATTGAAAAGACAAAAAAACCCCTCGGACCCTGATCATGTCCTACGCCACGTGTTGGGCCAGGATGCGTTCTCACCGTTCTCACACTTTGGGGCGTTTTCTCCTGATCCCGTTTATATATATATATATATATATATATATATATATAGGGAGGGGTTCATGCGAGAACCACCCTTATCGAGAGAACCGCGAGAACCAATGTGAACAGGGGGCAATTTTGTAAATACCAAACAACTTTAAAAAACCCCGCTTACCTGCTTCCCTTTACTCTCGGAATTCAATAATAAATTAAATCACGTTTAATTTAAACTTTCATGTCCATTCTTCAAAACTCTGATTACATTCAAGTTTCTCAACATTTCTCACCCTGAATCTATCAAAAATTCATCGATTACAATGGATTTCATCATCGTCTCGAATACATCATCACTTCACCATCATCAGTTCACCATATCGAAGCATCTGGACTGAGATATTATCTTAGATTTAAGATTTTACCAGCAAATATTTCATATTTCGTCATATAATCGAGGTTAGTTCCCAAAATTCGTCCAGTGATTATAAGAATAGATGATTCAATGAGTGTGTCACTACGACGGTATCGTTGGAAATCAATCGCCGTCGGAATCGTCGCCGCCAACCGAATCGTTGACGGATTTGTAATATAGATGTTGTCATATAAATCGAGACACAGTTTGCAAGTTTATACAATTCTTTTATACTGTTATATGATAGATAATTTGTCGTTTGCACTTTTATATGATATATAATTTGTCGATTGAAATTTCGTTTTGTATTGTGTGATATATAGTTATGCATATGTGCATATTTTTCCATCATAGGTTTAACATAATTGGATATTAAGGTAATTTTTGTGTAATATGTAGTTATGCACATGTGCATAGATTGTAATAATAAGTCAATATGCACATGTGCATAGTGTGCAATAACATGTGAATAAGGTAGTTAATGTTGATGCAGATGACATTGAAGGAGGACAACTAAGGGGAAGTATACATTTAGAAAGGACAAAGGAAACAAATTGTAACATCCCAAAAATCAGATTAAACCATCGTAACATGATGCTACACAGTTATGTGAATTTGTAAGTTTATACAATTTGTTTTTGCACTTTCACATGTTAACATGATGCTTAATTGTCGATTCAGATCTTTTAAATCGTAGTTTCATATCTGATTAGCAAAAATGGTTTGATGTATGTGATGTTTAAGGGATTCGAGGTGATTGTTGTGATACACCAAATTGTAATGTGGTAACTATGTGTGTGTGTGTGTGTGTGTGTGTGTGTTTTGTATGTAGGTTTTGTTACTGAACAAGTTTAAATATATTTTGTGGTGATACATAATTTAAGTTGGTAATGGGTAGGTTGTTCAATTGAATCAAACATTACCTGTTGATACTGTTAGTCATGTTAATGCACATGTGCACATAGTTATGCACATGTGCATAGTTAATATGGTGATGATAAAGTTGATGCATAGGTTGTTAACAAGGTCGTTTATGTTGATGCACGTGTGCATAGTTAATATAGCGATGATAAGGTTGATGCATAGGTTGTTAACAAGGTCGTTTATGTTAATGCACATGTGCATAGTGTATATGGTGATGATAAAGTTAATTTTAATGCACATATTCATTGATAATTTATGTTTATTGATCTTATTTTTTATTATTTTATTATTTTTTGTTGGTGTTTTAGTTAATTATGGAATAAATTGTTTTTTTTATCATTGATGATTTGTTGTATGTATGAGTTGTTGCTTTGAGAAACTGTGTTTTTGATTATGGATGATTTGTTGTATGTATGAGTTGTTGATTTTCATGATTTGTTTTATGTATGAGTTGTTGATTTCATGTTGTTTTAGAAGTTAGGGCTTGGATTAGAGTTGGGAAATGATGAGTCGGTTCAAAGAGGAAGAGAGAAATGAGAAAGCCATAAGCAATCTGCTTAAACTTCCAGAGAATAGGAGGTTTATTAACTGCAACAGTTTGTTAATTTTCCAATTGTGTTATTGCCTTTGTTTTGAGTATTATTGTACTAGATCGCCATTTATACAGAATTTTGCTACCAATATTCCTAATATATCTCATGTTATTTGCTAAACAGGGACCACACTATGTATGTACAAACCTATGGACATTCGTTTGCACTAGCAGTGGAATCCAGTAAGTACTTACATGTTTTTTTTAGAAACTAAGTGCATTAATGTGAAATTTTAGTTTGTATGTTAAGTATGTCACTTAAAAATCCAGCTTTTATTGCTTATAAAATTATGTTATCTATTCCAGTAACTGTTACGTCGGCTGAAAGAAGTTTTTCTCAAATTATTTTCCTTTTTTTTTGGAAAAAGGCCACAAGCTTTTAATTCGCCTTAGGCCACCAAAATCGTTGAGCCGAAACTGGTAATATGTTTACTGCACATGTGCATACATGAAATAATTGATGTAATATATGTAATGTATGCAGGAAAAAAATATTTGAAACTGCTCATGGATTGACAACAAGGACGTATTTGATTAATTGGTTGACCGATGAAAAATATCAGGGAAATGATAGACAGCATAGGCGTTGAAACATGAGGAGTGTTGGAAGATGGTTAGTAAATGGAAAGAAGATCAGAAGGTGTGAGGTTGTGAACTAATGCGAATGTTATATGTAGGTAGTTTGTGGATATGCAATTCACAAAGACAATTTTTTTGTTGTCTTGATGTCTTTTGATGGTAAGATGTAGGTAATTTTTACGATAACGGTTAATATAAAAATTTTGACGTATACGATGACTTATATGGTGGTTGATGGGTTAAAAATATTTGATTGTTCAGGTATATTGGTAATGTATAACGTATTACGGATGATAGTGTTTGTTAATATATGATGTATTATGTTGTTTGGTAGAGGAAATGTTGGTATTGCACATGTGCGAAGTTTGATATAACATATCATATTACGTATGTGGTACCATATTACGTATGTGGTACCATATTACGTATGGGGTACCATATTGCATATGATGATGTATATGTAAAGGAAAACGTATTATATGCAATTAAGATATTCGTGTATGCACATGTGCATTGGTCGAAACAATAACAATATGTAGTGAAACATTAAACATGTATGCACATGTGCATTGTTCGAAAGAATAACCATGTGGATTGAAATAGTAAACATGTATGCACATGTGCATTTTTCAAAACAGTAACCGTGTTGGTAATATATGTTAGGTGGTCAATAATGAAACTACATACGCTTATGTATAATAAGTAATTGATATCAAAGTATCATGATCGCAATCATAACCTATGAATACATATACAGACAGTGCTACATGATTGTAAACAAAAAGAAAAATGCTTAGAAACTGTTTGTAATTATATATAGGATAATCAAGAATCGTTGAATGTTTTATGACGTCTGGATGAATGTTTATGAGGTTGATCAGGTTCATATATATATGCAGGGTCTTTAGCATCATCATCAATATCTTCATCAGTATCATTGGAATCAACATCCTCCCAACGGTTAAACGTAATGTTTATAATAGGCATGTATTCAGCATCAACATCGGTATCCAATATGGTGTGCCATTAGGTGTAGAAGTCATAGTTGTGCCTGTATAAAGAAAAAGAAAAACATATAATATTGTGATTAATATGGTATATGGTGTGTATACGCACGATGTATAAATGTTTAACAATTTTTTTTTGGTGATGAGTATGAGGTGTCGGTAATTTGATGCACATGTGCATAACTATGTATCGATGGTTAATAGTTTATTTGTGATGATTATGGATTGTTGGCAACATAATGCACATGTGCAGAATCATGTAATGTATGGAAATAAAAGCAATGAATGTAAAAAACAGTGATTTGTTTAATGCTTATTAGTGATGAATATGGGCTGTTGGTAATGTGATACACATGTATATGTTGGCAATGCACATGTGCATAATGTATACATTGCAATGTATAATAGGTGTGTTGAAAATGGAGTACATGTAGTTAAAACATAATGACAATAAAAACTATGCATCGATAAGTTTAGAGGGTATGGTTTCAATGTTGAAAACGGTGCGAACATTATGAAAACAAACAAGAATTGATGAAGATAGATAACGGTGCAGGCTTACCATTTGGGTTGACGTTACCCCAGTAAGTCTCAGGTTGAGGATGCACAAGAGGATCACCGTATACCTCTAGTAAGTCTCAGGTTGAGAATGCACAAGAGGATCACTGTATACCTCTGAGGTTGAGGTAAGCAAAATTCAATAACCAAAAAAGTTTAACAAGATAATCTAAAGTTCCAAAATTATAGAACAATCTTTGTACCTTGCGCCAACTCTCTTTGCAAGACCAAGCATATTTAGCGTGCCAATCACGTTCGTCTTTATTGTCTGTCAAGAATTACACATTCCTTAAGGTTCCGTTATAATCATTTTTGGAGGCATTTAGTGAAAGGGACATAACAAATTGTTGTAGTTACTAGCTGCAATGAGGATGAGGACGAATACACACCCTTACAGCATTGTATTTATAGAAAATCGATGAAGCAGGGCATACAAGATGGTATATCTGATCGACCTCAACCAGCAATGGTTCTGTGACATCTAAAAAGTGTATATAATATGATTACTTTATAAGTAATAAAGATCTTGTATCAATACAAAATCGTATGATTTATGTATATATTTTCAGAATAATATTACAAGTTAGCACAACTTCAGAATCATATGTAGCAAGACAAATGTAATGGTTTGACTTTATGGTCAACTCTGTTACAGAAAACTATATATGAACAGCTTTAGTTGATATGATCCCACAATTTAATGTCAATCCACAAGTTGCAAACTAGCTTAGAAGAATATGGGTTGAAAATGTATCTATCGCACATAAAACCTTGATTTATAAAAGTTATCCATTTTGACCCATTAACAACCCGCCCACTAAATGAAAATCGAAACTGTTACCATACCTTACGTCACTTAAGTCGGGGTATTTCGTTATGTCATCTGTAATGTCATGTTCTGCGGTTGAAGATGTGTAGGTAATCACACAAGACATTCCAGCTTTTGTTGATGCCTGCAGAGTTTATTCGGTTTGAATCCATTATTCATTGAAAAAATAGTTGTAAGCAATCAATATTGCAGACTGGATATGGCAAATGGTCAACCTGTAGGCCAATAACACTATATTCCACCACTAAGCAGGCTTTCTCAGAAACACCTAGCATCTGGCAAGGTAAGAAAAACATTCAATCAAATGGAAGCACAAGTCCTGATTACATTATTAACAAAAAAAGTAATACAATGATGCACATGTGCATAAACTCAGATTTAATTACTATAAAATGTAATAACAATACTAAATAATCAACAACTTCTAACATTTTTATTTAACATTTACATATTCGTCTTCCGTTGCACATGTGCATGATGGTGTAATTATACAAAAATCACATTCGACACTTGAATTGCATCAACAGTTATCAACTCACAGGCATCAGCAGTTCTTAGTAGTTCGTCTTCGTCCCGATTACATCAGCAATTCGTCTTCGTCCTTTTAGTAGCGGTACACCATAAACCTCATATCGATTTTACCATCTGATATTCCAAAATTCATCGTATATATAAAGTTAGTGCTCCAAATTTTGTATTGTATTCGATGTTATTGCAGTAAAAACGTAATCATAGATCATATATTCTTCATCCATTCGTAATCGAGTAGTCCATTCGTAATTAGGGCAACACGATCAGAATCATTGAGGAGTGTGGCACGATTAGGGTTACAATAGGAACAATGGTAGGAGGAACGGTGGTGAGGAAGCACGACGGTGATTCTAGTCGCCGTGACCAACGTAGACGGTGGTGATTCAGTGATTCTCGTCGCTGATACCAACTTAGGGTTACAGTACAAGATATTGGAGAAGCGTGTTATTGGAGAAGTATAATATAATTACAAAATTGCCATGCGTTCACATTGGTTCTCGTGGTTCTCGCAATAAGAGGTGGTTCTCGCATGATCTTCTCTCTCTCTCTCTCTCTATATATATATATATATATATATATGTATATATATGGTAGGGTTCCAGCGTGAACAACCTCCCAAGAGTGAACTGCGTGAACAGAACTGGACCCTTGATTTGCTTTTTAGTTGTTAAGGGTAGGATTGTAATTATATAAAAATTAGATTTAAATCATTATTTTAATAATTGAATTAAGTTACATCTTTCCTATTTTAAATTCATTATCCTTAATATCTTTTATTTTTTAAGAAGATAATTATAAAAACAAATAAAAAATCACCAGATTTCAATTTCAGTTTTAAGATTAATAGTAACTTTCAGATTTCATCACCAGAATTCAAATTTTGATTTTTAAGATCCACGTAAGTACGTAACCTTCATATTTCAACGGTATACACATGTGTACTTGGATATGAATAGAACAGTACGCATGTGTACTCGGCATCGTACATATGGGTATCTAGCTACATAATACATACATAGAAACAATACATGTAAAACTATTTTATATTTAAGAAATTACAAGTTCCATAATGTTTGTCAAACCAAGCAAAAAAACATACAATTACAAAGTTCCAGTTTCGTAAAAACAATAAACCCAACATAATCCGAAAAACAGAAAACATAGTCTTTTACAACTATTCGCCACGTTGTATGCTGAATCATTCTTGTCGTCCAAGCAAACAAACATACCATTACTCGTTAACCGGGTCACATCAGCCAAGCTCATACGTGAATCATCCTTATCGACCTTCCATCTCCATTTTTCTCGTTAACGACATCTCCTATAATATCACAAAAAAAAAAAAAAAAACTCAGCAACTAATATTTTGCATAATTCACAAGTGTACACCAAACAACTATCTTCATTCAATACACAAAAAAATATGAGATATCACAAAAACAGACGTTATACACATGTGTACATCGCATTAAAAACAAAGCAAAATCGGAATACACATGTGTACACCTGCCTCAAAACAAAGCATAATAAACAAAAAACACACTGTACATATGTGTACAACCCAGTGTACAATGTTCATCACATTTTCCCAAAAAAACAATACCAATAATTGGAATACACATGTGTACACCCGCCTCAAACAGAGTATAATAGACATAAAACACCCCTGTACATATGTGTACAACCTAGTGTACAATCTTCATCACATTTTTCCCAAAAAAACAATACCAATAATCGTAATACACATTAATCATATAATAAAATCAGAAACTTACCGCAGCAAAAAAAAAGAACTATGTAAAAAAAAAAAAATCCCAAAACCGATAGATCGCATTCCGTTCAGTCATCCGGCAACGATCGATTACGGTGATCGATTCGGATATGAAAAACAAATTGCGGCTGCTGCCGGTGACACTCAGTCGTTTCGACTGCATTTACGTGTCCGTATCCATTCTCAATGTTTCCGTTACCCGAACGGCACCTGCGAAAAATCCCATACGACGGCATAATTCAATAAAAATATAAAAAAAAATCCTTTTTTGGTAAAATGATATTCATGTTTTTTATATGTTTATGCCACTAATGCACCCCACTAAGATTTATCTTTCTGTTATTGGTTGAAATTGTTGTATAGAATTGAAAGTGACTTACAGGTGTTTGACGAAATTTATACAAGAAATGAGATCACTTTGCTTTCATGTCCTATATTGGCAATGATCGATACTCCGACGGTCATCGAGAGGCACAGAGAGAAAGAGGATCTGAGTTTATATTTTAAAGGGGAAATCAAAAGATTGATAAACAAACCTATAGATAATTACGGGATTTAATGAATCGGATAATATGGAAACAATCTAGTTTCCTGATTTTGAATAACCAATAAATCTAATTACACTTTTACCCTTTTGATTTTAATAAAACAATAAAAACTAACCTAATAATTACAATCATGCCACTTATTCAAAATATCAAGATCATAATAATCAATGGTCCAGATCAGTTCACGCAGTTCAGTCTTGGGATTTTGTTCACGTTTGAACCTAATCCTACACACACACACACACATATATATATATATATATATATATATATATATATATATATATATATATATATATATATAAATATCTTTACGAGATATGTTTGTTATAAAATAATCATTTTTAACGTCGAACTTGTGTCGATGTACATGTATAATGTTCTCTTGTATTTGTACACTTCATCAAATGTATTTGTGTACATCAATTGAACTTGTGTATTTATATGTATACGTATACCATGTATATACTTCAATTGCATACTTTCATTGTAGGTATTTGTGTCGTATTTATACGTATGTGTGTACATGTACATTACTTGTAATATTGTCTTTCACTAAGTATTATAGTGTACGTCTTTCTATACGCATAAGTATACTTATATACTTGTATAATTTCACTCAGTTGGTTTTATATATAATACTTTCCGGATTGAATGGTGAAAATATATATTAACTAAGTGTATATATATATATATATCAATTTTAGAACTCGTCGATGAAGTCGTTTATATATATTTTTCGCTGGCGAAAACGCCTAAGTGTTGTGTCGGTAGAAATATATGCTCCTCGTCGTGATGATATGTACGATTTTTGTCGGTGATATATATATATATGTATATATATATATATATATATATATATATATATATATATATATATATATATATATATATATATATATATATATATATATATATATATATATATATATATATATATATATATATATATATAAACGGGATCAGGAGAAAACGCTCAAAAGTGTGAGAATGGTGAGAACGCTTCCTGGCCCAACACGTGTCACGCCGCTTAGAGAAGGGCGGAAGGGCTTTTTTGTCCTTTCATATTTCTTTTTTTAACGCGTGTCACTTCATCTTTCTATTTTTTTAGCGTTTAATAAATACACCGCGTTTTTATTATTTTTAGATCAGAATCATAGTAAATATTTTTGCGTTTTAAGTATTGTTTTGGCGTTTTTATTGTTTTTTAGATCAGGATGCAGGCCTTTAATGTAAAAAACATCAGTAATTTTCTTGATTTTATTATATCAAGTGTTTTGCCATGTAGGATACAGGCCTATAATGTGTCAGACAATTATGGCATTTTGAAAAGATAAATAAATTTCAATTTTCCATGTAGTGGCATTAATATAACTATAATGTTTGGCAATAATGATACCGTCTGTTTATTTTACTGTTTCTTTCAATTTTCATCTGTCAATTAGTGTTGATTTTTCCAGTAATACTTTGTTTGCATTTTTGGCCTTTTATATAGCAACATCTTGCTTTGCTAGCATTTGTTCTCACAGTTTTTCACACTATTAGGCGTTTTGGTGTTTGTATTTTTGGCGTTTTATACTCAGTTTTTTTAAAATAGTAGAGAATTAGATGATAAACAACAGAGAACTAGATAACAAATAATAGAAAATGAAAAAAAAATTAAAAATTATATTCTAATTTCTCATCCAAATCTTCACTGTCATCAGCCTCTTCTACTTTAACCTTTTTGGCGTTTTGAACCTGTTTTTGAATACCATATGTAGATCCTTATTTTCCTACATAATGGTCGTCTTTAGAAGATGCTTATTTTTTGTGGCATCCATTATGGTGGGTGGATATATACTTGTTTGATGACATGATGAAGACCAACGCCTGCTCTAATGTATTGATACCTTTATGCCATCAATATATCCATTAAGAACAAAGTGACATGATGTCATATCAGTGTCATCAGTCTCTTTATCTTGAATATTTGTCCATCTCATTCAGCAAAAGATTATAGAGATACCTAACTCAGAGAAGAATCCATTCAGTGAAACTTCATTCAGAACAATACTCAATAGGGCTGTAAATGAACCGAACGAACACTAACGAGATTTTATGTTCGTGTTCATTCATTAAGGAAATGAGCGTGTTCACGAACACAAGCGAACACAAATAAATTTAGCGAACGCGATGAAGGATAAAGGTGGATGGCCCAAAGAGTAGCACTAGAACTTGAATCCCTTATTTTGGAACGGAGGTAGATCATATTCATCGATGTAAATAATAAGAAAAGAAGGGGAAATGGTGCATAAACAAGGTGAAAGAGGGTTTCCTAGTTTAATTGTAGGGTAATGATATAAATAAAAGTTTAATAGGATAAAAAGTATAGACAAAATATATGAAAGTATAAAAATCGTTAATTAAAACACGAACATACGAACATAAACGAACGGAAATGAACGAATGTTCACGAACACCTTACCGAACGTTCACGAACACCTTACCGAACGTTCACCAACACCTTACCGAATGTTCACGAACACAACTGAACGAACGAGACCTTTGTTCATGTTCGTTCATTTAACTAATCAAACGGAATTTCTTGTTCATGTTCGTTCGTTTATTAAACGAACGAACATAAACGAACTTCCTGCCAAACGGTTCACAAACTGTTCGCTGAATGTTCGGTTCATTTACAGCCCTACAATATAGAAGAATTGAGGTTCTGCATCTATGACTTTTTTAACTATTATTTTTGGCGTTTTTAAAGTGAATGGTTTCTAGGAAATATGGCGTTTGTTTCTGGTTTTGTGATCAGTTGATTGTGTAGAGACGTCTCTCTTATAGGATGTTTTTGGCGCGTAGTTTAGGTGGGATTTTATTTATAATAAATGATATTAATAAAGTAGCCGTCTTTTCAGTTACTGTGTATTTTTACTTTTTTTGTTCAGCTTTTTATGAGTTTTTAGGGTCATAGACTTTCCATCTCCCAAGTTTGGCATTTTTGAATGGGTTTAATTAGTTTCTGGCGTTTTTTTCATTTTTAGCTTTTATTAATTAATACTTCTGCAAACTACTTTCATTACAGTTTAGGAGTTTTTGGCGTTTTTACTGCATTATGGCGTTTCACATGCATTATGACTGTTTGGCGTTTTATTAATATAATGTATTTTTTTATTCTAAGTTGAAAAATACATAACAAATAACAGAAAAAGAAAATTAAAAAATAAAAATAGAAACAATTCATCTTCCAAATCTTCACGGTCATCAGTCTTTTTCTTCTTTGAATGATGTTCGCTGGCGGTTTGGCTTAGCCATGCTTGTGTGTTTGTGGCCGTTTGGAAAGACAAAATGACATGAGTTTTTTGTTTGAATATGTATCTTCAAACAACTCATTAGTGCCATTCGTCTTTTCATGCCATTATAATATTCATCAATAACAAAACACAAAAAATGACATAAGTCTGATACCAACATCTTTTTGTTTATGATTTGTCCATCTCATGCAGCAAAATGTTATTTGAGCCACAACACCTCAGGGAAGAATGCATTCTCCGAAACTTTGGCGTAGAACAATATTTGAATATACAATAAACGATATTTGCCATTTTTGGTGTTTTACTGAGGAAATAGTGTATCTGAAAGAACTGTCGATTTTTTGGAATCTTTGATGTTTGAGTGTTTTGGCGTTTTCTAAGATGAATGGTATATAGTAGAAAATATGGCATTTTGTGAGTAGGTGTTTTTGATGTTTTGGGGATTTTGGCGTTTGTAAGATAAATGGTATATAGTAGAAAATATGGCGTTTCAGGTTCTGGGGGGTGTGTTTTTATGTCTGGGATGTTTTTGTTTATATAGGGATATGTTTTGGTCCGTAATAGCGTTTTATTCATTAGTATGGCGTTTTGGTATAGAAATGTAAAGACCTTTTTACCCTTAATGAGGCGCGTTCACGTAATAAAATTGATGTTATTTACGAAAACGCTACCGCGCCAATCTAGTCCATAGATTGTTTTAATCGGACGATCCATAAGCGTTCTCACCGTTCTCACACTTTCTGCCGTTTTCTCTAAATCCCGACCATATATATATATATATATATATATATATATATATATATCGTAGGGTTCATTTGAGAACCACTCTTATTGCGAGAAGCACGAGAACAAATGTAAACACAAAAAATACCTAAAAACACACAATTTTTTTAATTTAAAAAAAACTGCCATATTTGGTCCATAAAAAAATTTTCGGGTAACAATTTGGGATGCACATGTGCATATGTATCATTTCTTTGACAAGTTCCGTAATATATTACCAGTATTATACAATTTGACTTTCATTTACATTACCATCTTTAATACACTACTTTTTACGTTACCAATATTAAAAATGCACATGTGCATCTATATGTATGAACATGATATAACATGTTTTTGTACAAAAAGTTAGTGATTTTGAATGACGAAGTAGGCCCATATACATGTTTTTGGTTAGTTATATCTAGTGGTTGATGGTTTGGTTATATTTGTCACTTTATGATGTAATTTGTTGTTTTGTATGGTATGAAGGGTGTTGATGTACATGTGCATAAAGTGAAATTATTATAATATTGGTAATGGTAGTATATTATGGATAGTAGGAGGTAATGGTAGTGTATTATGGATGGTATAATAGATGAAAAGAAAAGTGTATTCAAAGTAGTGTACAAAAAAAAAAAACACGTTATATCATGTTCATACATATAGATGCACATGTGCATTTCTAATATTGGTAATGTAAAACGTATTGTATTACGGATGGTAGTGTAAGTGAAAGTGCAATTGTCTAATTGTAGTTCCCAATATCAATCCGGATCACAGTGGTTGGTTGTTCTAGCCCAAAACACCTATTGATTAAGTGTTTGAACTACGAAAAGTTAAGAATGATCAAAGATGAAGGTGAAGCTAATGGATTAATGAATACAACGAGTGTTGTATTGAATCCAAATAATAATATAAATCAGTAGAGCACCTTGGATATCAGATTAGAGCACAAGAACAATGATTGAATGTAAATGTCACACCCCCAAAATCCACCTCGCGGAGCACCACCGCTTGGAGGCGTGACTGACCAGGATCAAGCCATCAATCATATCAAACCATAGCAATTAATGATAAAAGTAGTTAACACAATTCATCATTACATGATTGATGTTCAAAAACCAAATATTGTTTAAGTAGCGGAAGCAATATAAAGTAAACCCAAATTAAGTTATAATATTCAGATAGCATTCATGATCCATCTGCCCACAACGACCTGCTCCTTCCTTGTGCAAGCTCCATAAGTACCTAAGGTCCTGCAAGGCATGCAGCAGAGAGTCAACAACTAGTTGAGCGAGTTCACAGTTAACAGTTCAGTAATAGTATAGCGTGAGTAGTAGTATGTTCGTTCGTTATGTCATGTATCGTATTAGTTTCCATCGCGGCCTCCCAGGCAGGTATGCGAAGATATTAGGGGGATGTTCATCCCGTGTATTCTAGACTAGGTTTACCTGTATCGCGGCCTACCAGGCAGGTGTGCGAAGATTAGCATATTCAGTTCGCGGCCTTCCAAAGGCAGGTGTGCGAAGTCAGTCATAATATCGCGGCCAACCCTTGGCAGGTGTGCGAAGATCAGTTCAATAAGTGTTACTAGTCTAGTAGAAGTTCTAACAGTGGAGTATGTACAACAGTTCATCAAATCACATCACTACGTTCCCGTATCGATAAGTACCAGTAAATAATCAAATCCCTGGGAACCCCATGCCTTGGCTGTGTGAACTCACCTTGGGTTGCTCGGTAGATAAAGCGTTTGTCCTAAGTTGGTCAACCACACCCTATTATGGTTACCACTTGTTAGGATGGTATACAAGAAATCACGTAATAGCTACACGTATCTAACACGCATTCATCAGGTAGTGTACAAGTATCAACTATTGTAAGGATTGTACGTCTTTAAAAGTGTGCGACGAGAATCAACAACTAGTGCACAGATTATTATCTGTGCTTTTAAATCACACAAACATTTCCTGTTTACTATCTTTCATATTATTCATCCTAAATCACAATCAATCATTATGGCACATATTAAGGCATTTAAAAACTCTATTCTACTTAACATCATCTACTCATTAAATAATCATAAATCATTAAAATACCCACATGCAAGATCAAGCATATAATCATTCGTCCATTTTAAACAAAAATCTACCTATCATAATTTCAGGACCATTCCAGTGAGCATCTATTCTTTGTCAAAACTCATACAAGAATCCTTATTTACAAAATCATTTAGCACAATTTACATCAAGGAAGTAACCCGGTTGGCACCCTATTGGGCCGTTAAATTCAGCCAATGGCCCTCATTGGGCCACCCATCCCACCAATCGGAATTTATGGCCGCCCAACTCACATGCCTTCCTGCCACTTACTAACTTTTGTCCTTGAACTCTACACCCCCATGTTGCTAGCCGCCAAGTATGAGTTGGTTCCTTGCACTATTTGGCCGATCCCCACAACCAATGATTCTCTTTGGCCGACCAATACTACCAATCAAATAAAATCACACTCAATTCAAGGGAAACCATGCTTGGCCGGCCACTTGCTTTAACTCACATGTATTGTTTGTAGAATTAAGATGTTATTATTATTTGTGTAGGGTGCCACCAATTAGGCCAATGGCAGCCGACAATTAGGCCAATGGCACACCATATTTCAACAACAATTTACCACAACTATATCACATAGTAACTGACAAAAACACATGCAATCATCACTATCCTATCAATCTATCATTCAAAACATCCATCATGGTCGACATCTCCTCAAAAGGTTATTGGACCACTTTAATTTAGGTGGGTTTGACTAATTATTAGATTGAAATACGAATCACATGCACACCGTAGATTAGGTACCAACTATGAACTCATGCACTTTATTTATTCATCATAATTTCACATAACTGACACACCACCTAATGAGATCGCATCATGTTTTTTTTTATAAGCATACACATACACTTTTGTCGATCACAGTCACACATAAAACAAGATCACCATTACGAAATAACATATATGATAATTACTAACCAATGAGCTCGATCTAATTGGATGATGCCTCGAAAAGGGGAGGGTGTCCACTACCGTCGCACATCAAGTGAGGGAAATAATTTCTAGGGTTTACAATGTGGCAAGGAGTTGTGGAATATGCCTACATGTTCACGTATACATAGAAAAGAGGGTGTTGGGCCGAACCCTTGTATGGGCTGCCTCTTGTCTCGAGTTCAATCATAGTGGGCCGTGTGGGTAAAGACATAGTGTACGGCTCAAGAGATGTTGTGCGACTGGCTAGTGTTGCGCGACCAAGAATTATTTAATATTCTTACTAATAATACAATCACACAAAATACGTAACGTACAATTTATAACTATTCATTAAAACTAATATATCACATAGTCGCACAAAATTCGCATACGCTACATTAAACACAAGGATAGGTTCTGAGATACGAGTTGTCACATTATCCCCAACTTGAAAGAAATTTCGTCCCGAAATTTAGCATGCGGTTACTGAGGAAGCTAGGTAAGTTGTATTGTTCACTGGTTTTCCTGGGGTGTCACATCATCCCCCCGTTGATTTGGAATTTCGTCCCGAAATTCAGTAGTAGTAGCTTCCGCCTCAGTAGTGGTTGCATTGGTTTCGAATAATTGGGGGTACCTTTCTGTCATCTGGTCTTCGCGTTCCCAGGTGTACTCTGGGCCACGTTTGGAGTTCCAACGAACTCGAACAAGAGGGATTCTCTTGTGTTTGAGGACCTTAACATCCCGGTCCGTGATTTCAACTGATTCCTCGACGAACTACAACCGCTCGTCGATAGTGAGTTCCTTAAAAGGAACTATGAGGGTCTCATCTGACAGGGACTTCTTCAGATTCGACACGTGAAATACATTGTGAACTGCACTGAGTTCAGCTGGTAGGTTTAGTCTGTAGGCTACCTGGTCTATTCTTTCAGTGATTTCGAACGGTCCAACATACCGTGGATTGAGTTTGCCTCGTTTACCAAATCGAACCACACCCTTCCAGGGTGAAACTTTAAGTAAAACCCGGTCCCCGACCTGAAATTCCAATGGCTTCTTACGCTTATCCGCGTAGGCTTTCTGACGGTCGCGTGATGCCGCCATACGTTGTCGTATTTGTGCGATCTTTTCCGTGGCGCCCACTACAACCTCTGGACCCGTAATCTGACTATCCCCCACCTCTGCCCAACAGAGAGGTGACCGGCATTTACGTCCGTACAATGCCTCGAATGGAGCGGCTTGTATGCTGGTGTGATAACTGCTATTATACGAGAACTCCACTAACGGGAGATGTTTTTTTTTTTTTTCCAGCCGTTGCCGAAATCGATAACACATGCCCGAAGCATGTCTTCAAGATTCTGGATCGTTCGCTCAGACTATCCATCCGTCTGAGGATGATATGCTGTGCTCATGTCTAATCGTGAGCCGAAAGATTTATGCATCGCTTGCCATAGCTCTGACGTGAATCGTGCATCACGATCCGAGATGATAGAGATGGGCACCCCGTGCCTTGAAACAACTCCTTTGAGGTAGATGTCTGCGAGAGTGGAGAACTTATCCGTTTCCTTTATCGCTAGGAAGTGTGCAGACTTGGTGAGTCGATCCACGATCACCCATATCGTATCGTTCCCACGCTGGGATCTAGGTAAGCCCGTAACGAAATCCATGGAAATTTCCTCCCATTTCCACTGTGGTATTCTGGGTTGCTGAAGTAGGCCTGCGGGTTTCTGATATTCAACCTTGACTCTGGCACAGGTCAAGCACTTGTCAACATAGGTGGCGATGTGGGCCTTCATGCTAGGCCACCAATAAGTAGTTCTGATGTCGTGGTACATTTTGTCCGACCCTGGATGTACCGAGTAGCGAGACTTGTGTGCTTCGTCCATCACAAGCTCTCGTAAACCGCCATAAAGTGGGACCCGAATACGCCCCGTTACATAGTAGGCGCCGTCTTCCTTTTGTTCCATTCGTTGCCTTGAACCGCGTAAGGCTTCTGCCATGACGTTTTCTGGTTTCAATGCTTCTACCTGAGCATCTTGTATCTGAGCAGGGAGGCTAGACTGAATCGTCAGCTGTAGCGCTCGCACGCGCCGTGGTAAAGTGTCTTTCCGACTGAGGGCGTCAGCCACAACATTGGCTTTGCCTGGATGATACTTGATGGCGCATTCGTAGTCGTTAAGTAACTCGACCCATCGTCGTTGACGCATGTTCAAATCCTTCTGCTTAAGGATATGCTCGAGACTCCTGTGATCGGTGTAAATCGTGCACCTGGTACCGTACAGGTAGTGTCGCCATATCTTAAGCGCGAAAACATCAGCTCCCAGCTCTAAATCGTGCGTCGTGTAGTTCCGTTCGTGAACCTTGAGTTGACGAGAGGCGTAGGCAATCACTTTATCACGCTGCATCAATACGCATCCCAGACCCTGTGTTGATGCGTCACAATAAACTACAAAATCTTCCGTGCCCTCTGGCAATGAGAGAATAGGCGCACTGCAAAGCCTATCCTTTAAGTACTGAAAGGCGGTTTCCTGGGACTCTCCCCAGCGATAGGTGACACCTTTTTGTGTCAGTAGCGTAAGTGGCTGAGCGATCCTTGAAAAGTCTTTGATGAACCGCCGATAATAACCTGCCAAACCCAAGAATTGGCGTATTTCTGTCGGTGTACGCGGTGCAGGCCAGTTTCTGATCGAACCTACCTTGGATGGATCAACATGGATCCCCTCCCTGTTCACCACATGGCCTAAGAAGTGGACTTCACGAAGCCAGAAGTCGCATTTAGAAAGCTTGGCGTACAGCTGTTCCTTCCGAAGGAGTTCCAAAATAAGGCGAAGATGCTGCTCGTGCTCCTCCTGACTCTTGGAGTAAATCAAAATGTCGTCGATGAAAACAATGACGAACTTGTCAAGATAGGGTTTACACACCCTGTTCATAAGATCCATGAACACAGCAGGTGCGCTCAATAATATCAACCCATCCATCATATCAAACATAAAGTATAGTAGTCAAAATAATTCATAAAACCCAATACAATTAATGTTCAAACCAAACTTTGTTTGAGTAGCGGAAACATAATAATGAAAACCCAAAATAGGTTATAAGTTCAAATATCGTTCGTTGCGTCTCCTCGTCCTAACACGAAAGCTTGACCTCTTGCCTCGTTGCCATTGTTGTTGTTGTTGTTCCCGTTGCCCTGGTTATTGTTGTGGTTCTGATTCTGGTTCAACTGAGGACAATCGCGTTTGTAATGACCTTCTGCCCCACACTGGAAACATCCCCGGTTTCCACGCTGTGGTTGCTGCTGCTGGTTCTGTGGAGCTGGCGGTGGGAGTTGCTGGTTCTGATTTGCTGGCCGAGAGCTTCTACAATCCTTTGCCTCATGACCTATTTTGAGGCATCTTTGACAACGTTCCCTGCGATATCTTCCGCTGTGGTGTCTGTTGCACTTATTACACAGTGGGTGAATTCCCCGGTATCCACCCTGCCCCTGACTGCCAGATGATTGCTGACTCGAGTTCTGGTAATCATTGGTGCGACGCTGCTGTGCTTGAGACTGAGCAGAAACTGATCCCTTGCTGGAATCCCCATCCCACTTTCTTTTGTTCTCGCTGGGTGTGGTTGAAGTAGTAGCTGGGGTAGCTGATAGAGTGACTGTAGCAGTAGCGCTGACACGCTTAGGCAGTTTATTCTGATCCACTGCCTGGTCGGTGATGCGGTGAGCGAGGCGTTGAATTTCCTGGATGTTGTTGAGATTAGCCGAGGTAACATGGCTCTGGATCTCTGGCGCTAACCCCTTAAGATACATCTCGATGCGCTTGTATGGAGGGTCCACCATAGTTGGACACAGCACAGCCAGCTCATTCGACCGCTTAGTATACGCTTCAATTTCCGATCCAACCATCTTCAAATTATAGAGCTCATCCTCCAACTTATGAATGTCTTCACGCGTGCAATACTCCCTTTTGATAAGTTCCTTAAAATCATTCCATGGGGTGGCGTTAGCAGCTGCCAACCCAAGAATTTGCACCTGCGCGTTCCACCAGGTGAGCGCGATTCCTTCCAAGGTGCCAGTTGCATACTTGACCTTGCGAGCCTCAGGGCACTCGCACATTTCGAATACTGACTCTAGCTTTTCAAACCAATGGAGGAGTCCCACTGCCCCCTCGGTGCCACTGAATGAGCTTGGACGACAGTCCATGAAGTTCTTGAAAGTGCAGACAGGCTGCTGCGCGTGTTGACCTGCTTGAGCTGCTGCAACTGCCGCAGCAACTTGAGCCTGAACGAAAGCCTCTAACTGGGCTTGTGTCATGCTAATTCTTCCAGACATGATCTCCATAGTAAAAGTAGCATACGTAAGAATGGTTCGCAAGTAAGGCGATGACAGAAAAGTGTAGGCATATAGGCGTTCTCATATAACAAAGGCATGTGTATCTAAGCGTAATGCGAGCAATGTTCTAAGCAGTTCTAGCAAACAGGCAATAACATAAACCTTATTACCTAGGATGTCGAGTCTTGCACGTGGAGCGAAGCGTCGTTGTGGATCGTTGAGAGCACTGTTCTGGTTATAGTCTGGTTTTAATAAAAACGTTTTCCCATATTAAAACCAAGTTCTCTATAACCAATGGCTCTGATACCAATCTGTCACACCCCCAAAATCCACCTCGCGGAGCACCACCGCTTGGAGGCGTGACTGACCAGGATCAAGCCATCAATCATATCAAACCATAGCAATTAATGATAAAAGTAGTTAACACAATTCATCATTACATGATTGATGTTCAAAAACCAAATATTGTTTAAGTAGCGGAAGCAATATAAAGTAAACCCAAATTAAGTTATAATATTCAGATAGCATTCATGATCCATCTGCCCACAACGACCTGCTCCTTCCTTGTGCAAGCTCCATAAGTACCTAAGGTCCTGCAAGGCATGCAGCAGAGAGTCAACAACTAGTTGAGCGAGTTCACAGTTAACAGTTCAGTAATAGTATAGCGTGAGTAGTAGTATGTTCGTTCGTTATGTCATGTATCGTATTAGTTTCCATCGCGGCCTCCCAGGCAGGTATGCGAAGATATTAGGGGGATGTTCATCCCGTGTATTCTAGACTAGGTTTACCTGTATCGCGGCCTACCAGGCAGGTGTGCGAAGATTAGCATATTCAGTTCGCGGCCTTCCAAAGGCAGGTGTGCGAAGTCAGTCATAATATCGCGGCCAACCCTTGGCAGGTGTGCGAAGATCAGTTCAATAAGTGTTACTAGTCTAGTAGAAGTTCTAACAGTGGAGTATGTACAACAGTTCATCAAATCACATCACTACGTTCCAGTATCGATAAGTACCAGTAAATAATCAAATCCCTGGGAACCCCATGCCTTGGCTGTGTGAACTCACCTTGGGTTGCTCGGTAGATAAAGCGTTTGTCCTAAGTTGGTCAACCACACCCTATTATGGTTACCACTTGTTAGGATGGTATACAAGAAATCACGTAATAGCTACACGTATCTAACACGCATTCATCAGGTAGTGTACAAGTATCAACTATTGTAAGGATTGTACGTCTTTAAAAGTGTGCGACGAGAATCAACAACTAGTGCACAGATTATTATCTGTGCTTTTAAATCACACAAACATTTCCTGTTTACTATCTTTCATATTATTCATCCTAAATCACAATCAATCATTATGGCACATATTAAGGCATTTAAAAACTCTATTCTACTTAACATCATCTACTCATTAAATAATCATAAATCATTAAAATACCCACATGCAAGATCAAGCATATAATCATTCGTCCATTTTAAACAAAAATCTACCTATCATAATTTCAGGACCATTCCAGTGAGCATCTATTCTTTGTCAAAACTCATACAAGAATCCTTATTTACAAAATCATTTAGCACAATTTACATCAAGGAAGTAACCCGGTTGGCACCCTATTGGGCCGTTAAATTCAGCCAATGGCCCTCATTGGGCCACCCATCCCACCAATCGGAATTTATGGCCGCCCAACTCACATGCCTTCCTGCCACTTACTAACTTTTGTCCTTGAACTCTACACCCCCATGTTGCTAGCCGCCAAGTATGAGTTGGTTCCTTGCACTATTTGGCCGATCCCCACAACCAATGATTCTCTTTGGCCGACCAATACTACCAATCAAATAAAATCACACTCAATTCAAGGGAAACCATGCTTGGCCGGCCACTTGCTTTAACTCACATGTATTGTTTGTAGAATTAAGATGTTATTATTATTTGTGTAGGGTGCCACCAATTAGGCCAATGGCAGCCGACAATTAGGCCAATGGCACACCATATTTCAACAACAATTTACCACAACTATATCACATAGTAACTGACAAAAACACATGCAATCATCACTATCCTATCAATCTATCATTCAAAACATCCATCATGGTCGACATCTCCTCAAAAGGTTATTGGACCACTTTAATTTAGGTGGGTTTGACTAATTATTAGATTGAAATACGAATCACATGCACACCGTAGATTAGGTACCAACTATGAACTCATGCACTTTATTCATTCATCATAATTTCACATAACTGACACACCACCTAATGAGATCGCATCATGTTTTTTTTTTATAAGCATACACATACACTTTTGTCGATCACAGTCACACATAAAACAAGATCACCATTACGAAATAACATATATGATAATTACTAACCAATGAGCTCGATCTAATTGGATGATGCCTCGAAAAGGGGAGGGTGTCCACTGCCGTCGCACATCAAGTGAGGGAAATAATTTCTAGGGTTTACAATGTGGCAAGGAGTTGTGGAATATGCCTACATGTTCACGTATACATAGAAAAGAGGGTGTTGGGCCGAACCCTTGTATGGGCTGCCTCTTGTCTCGAGTTCAATCATAGTGGGCCGTGTGGGTAAAGACATAGTGTACGGCTCAAGAGATGTTGTGCGACTGGCTAGTGTTGCGCGACCAAGAATTATTTAATATTCTTACTAATAATACAATCACACAAAATACGTAACGTACAATTTATAACTATTCATTAAAACTAATATATCACATAGTCGCACAAAATTCGCATACGCTACATTAAACACAAGGATAGGTTCTGAGATACGAGTTGTCACAGTAAACAACACCAATATTCATTAAGAGAGCCAAAAGCTTGAGGTGGTTACTATACAAAGGCTATTTATAGTGTTCCTGACTTGCCAGCAAATTTATAAATTTGCTGGAATCTTAACTACACTAGGTCAGGAATCCTAATTCTATAGAATTACAAAATAAGCCCTTATACTATCAAAATAGCTCCAAACCACTATAAAACTAATCCAGCACAAGTATGAACAATCTTAAAAGTTCCAACAATATCCCCCCTAGATCGTTGCGTACTTGTCTTTTCATTCTTCAGTTGTTTCCGCTGGATTCTCTGTATCTGACTTTTCCGGATCTTTGGGATTGTCTTCGTTTGATATCGTTTCGGGTGGTGCTTGGGTTTCGATTGGTGCAGTCTGAGTTTCTTGAGTAGTTACAGCTTCACTAATTGGTTGATCCTCCATAGTGGCCTCATATGTGGATGAGGCCGGAGGTGATGATGTTGTGGTGGGTTCAGTTGTTGAAGCAGGGGTCTTTTCTTTCTTACGTTCATGTTTCTTTTTCTTCCTTGCTTCCTTTTTCTTTTCTTCTGTTTCTTTTCTTTTCTCAATCTTGTCTACCAGATCCAACATTTCCCTCATTAACTTCCAGGCTCTCTCTACCGCTCTCTGAAATAGCATAGCCTCCTCAAGATTTGCATTTCCAGCTCCCACGTTTATGCGGCTTGCATTCAACACCGCCAGATCGGAGAGCCCAAACATAAACACGTCCATAGGATCCAAGATTCGAATATCCACATTTTCGTTGGATCTTATCACAGCTTCGCCAGTCTTGCTATCATAGAACGATTTCTTGAAATCTTTGAGAGCAACAACAATTTCTTCAGGAAGCATGATCCTCGTGACAATTTTAGCAGGGTTGATCACCCACGTTGTCACACCCCAACCGATGGCGGAATCATCGGGGCATGGCACTGAGCGAAACAGATTGTTCAGAAGTTTCCATAACAACTATCTATATAATCCAGTTAAAGATACGTCCCATAACGTATCCCGAATAAACAAATACATTATTACAGATAACATCCAAACAAGTAGTTCTGTTCTGACAACTCAGATTTAAATTAATACAAAACATAAATATTGTTCAATGCTTCTAAGACCTAGCCTGACAAGATCTACAGACAACTATGCCCTAGTTGCTTGTTCCTGACAGACAACTATTTGTTGGGGGCCTCTAAAGCTTTATTCTAGCTTCACTTCCCTAGCAAGCAAATATCTTAAACACCTGTCACATACGTTAAAATAAAGTCAATACATAAAATGTAAAGGTGAGCATACAAGTTTAATAATAGTATATAGAGTTCGGATAATTTACGCATAACCAGCACGTACACAGAGGGAAATGATGCATGTTAATTATCGACATGGATCTATCGATACCAACGACTGCGGGTTGACTGTCCGAGACAGTTCGCAATACATGATTACCACCGTAATCCATGCAAGTAATTGTCCTTAACAACCCCCGTGTGAACGGGTGCTGAGTCTAAACTATAGTACTACGTTGCTAAGGCAGGTAGACAGCATTCCACGTGTAAACATAACAACAAGCATTCATTTAGTCACGTAATACATGCAATCGGTTAGCGTTCAAATAGTTTGAATAGTGTGTTCGATTGTGATATTGATAAGTAACGTATGTAACACCCAAAAGTGCTAAAGCAAAAAGGGTTCGAGTATACTCACAGTGATTGATTATGGATTGAAGGGAGCGCTGAGAGTAGGGTTAGCCTGAATAGTTCGATAGCAAAATGATGAGTAACGCGAAAATGTAAACAAGTGTGAATGGATCGAATAGCCTGGTCGATCGAATAGCAGGTTCGATCGAACGGGCTGTTCGATCGGCTTGAAAGTCCGTTTGAACAGTCCTGTTCGATCGGCCGGTAGGCTCGATCGGCTGGGCCATTTGAGTGGATTGTTTCTTCCTCTGATGTGTTTGTGTATGATGGTTTGAACTTTTGAAGTTTTCGTTGTAGTGTTTGAGAACACTGAAGTGTTCTTACCTTTCAGGTCGATCGATCGAACGGTCTGTTCGATCGGCCGGCTTAACCGATCGGCTAGGAACTTCAGAAGTAGTTCTCCGCAGGATGTCACTCGATCGAACAGTCTGTTCGATCGGCTGGCACTCCATACTACGAACGAGTTGCAAAATCGATTAAGTGCTGAAGCATAGTATCTCATGATCTGAAGAGTAATGTTTACCAATCGATTAGCATATTCGATGGTACATCACCTCGTCAATAGCATACTTCATGAAGTTTTGGAAAGTGAAAAGTGTGGAACCATGTGCTAGCTGATCAGCTGGCCCGGCCGATCGGCTGGTATGTCCGATCGGCTGGGCTGTTCCTTCGACAGCCTAGCCGTTCGGCCAGCAATTCTGACCTGGTCGGCCTTTCATCTAACACTTGGCTGTTTGATTATTTGTCATGATTTTAAGGTATTTTGACAGCGAGTTAAACCGTAGAACGTGGGTTCTTACTTGCTTCACCGGTTCGGACAGGAATCACCCAAGTCCGGCCGGTGAACTGTTTTTTTTTTTGGGTAAAGGGTTACCCCGGTGATTCTATATATTCACAATCAACAAAGCACAAGTAGTGTAGAGAACCTACACTAGTTCAAACATGGGACATGCCCCATGAAAGTAAAACAAGATGAAAAACACATAAACACCACCAAACTGGAAAACAACTAGACTAAACTCTAGCACAAAGCAATCAAAACGACTCAATCAGCCACCATCTTCATGAAGTTTAGCTCCAATGATTCCCCATTCGCCAAGAAGCCTTCGAACATTTTCACAATTCTTTAGCTTCGCTCCCATCAATTTATATCGGACCTGTTGGAAAATAAGATCAATAATAGCTTCTGGTGGTCTCAACTCATTCTTGAATAACCTCGCATTACGTTCTTGCCAAATGAGATACGCAGTGGCGGCTACCAATAATTTCGCAACATAGCTTCCAGCTGATTTCGACATGGACCGAGTTACAAGCCAATTAACAATGTCATCCCACTTAGAAGCAACCGACTCCATACCCGCTTTATGTCTGACTTTGTGCCAAACCTGATCCGAGAATTTACACTCGAAGAACAGGTGGTTATGTGAATCATGATTTGCGTAACAAAGCAAACAGCACATCATGTTCATGTTTTTTCTCCGCGAGATATCCCAGCTTAAAATCTTATCTTGAGTGAGTAACTTACGTCTCATAATAAGCCACATTAAGAACGCATGGCGAGGGATGCATTGACTGAACCAAACAATACGGCACCACTCTACCTCCACCTCTCGATGTCTAAAGGAATCCCAAGCCCGAGCCGTTGAAAACTCATGAAGGTGATCCCCTTGACGCCACAAAAACTTGTCTTCCTTAGCCGGCTGAATAGATCGAGTATCAATCTGATTAAGAGCCGGGAGACGATGTCTCCATTCAATCGGCCAACCCCACGAAGAATTTAACCATAAATCAGCCACCTTGGCATCCAAACTGAAACCCGCATTTGCAATTTGTCTCGGAGTAAAAAATTGAAACAACGGACCTATATTGCTCCACGAGTCGAACCAAGCTGAAGCCGATAAACCATTCCCGATCTCGGCCCAAACAAAACTCCTCATTTCCGGCCGAAGCTGAATAATTTTCCTCCACGACCAGCAACAAGAAGAAGGGGTATTACAAGCCCAGAAACTTTTACCTCGTAACCTGAACGCTAGTTTGATGTTTAACCCGAAATCGGTGAACCTCGTAGATAGAATCCGAATCTTGAACCTCTTGACTGTTAGAATGATTAGTTAGTTGGTTCGAGCTCCGTTTCTATCGATTTTAAGGTTTTGAGTGTAAAAGAGTTAAAAGAAAGTTGGAAATCCTTCCATGAAAATGTTAAGATTCTTACAAATCCCAGTTTGTTTATGTGGAAATCGGTTAGATCTAAGCTATTCACGGTTGAATGAGGCCAAAGTTTGATGTTCTTCAAGGACACCATAATGACATCACCCAAGAACACTTAGATCTTGATGATTTCACGGTTAGAAATCAAGTTTTGAAAGATAAAAAGGTGTAGAATCGTGTAATGACAAAAAACCTACAAGAATTAGAGTGAAAACTTACCGGAGTTGAGAGAAATCTGAGAAAAGGTGAAGAACAAGGGCTGGTTCGGTCAGAGCTTTCCAAAAGTAGAAAGAGTGACAATGACAGGGCTATTTATAGGCTCCAAAAGAGGAAAGTGGTAGCCGATCGGCCAAGATCTCCGATCGAATGGTCTGCTCGATTGAACAGCATGTTCGATCGGCTGGCCTATTCGATCAGGGTGTTCCCTGTTCGATCAGCAACCCTTTTCGAGTGTTTCGCGACGGTTTTCGATATTTCGATTTCGATGGACGATGATACGAATTCGATAGAGTTCCTAGTCAAATTACTTTCATTCCCAACTACTATATCTAACATACAATCATCTATAAGTCACGTTTCGATGTCGGTTCCGATTGAGTTTGATTGCTTTTCGAGTTTCGATTCGAGTTCAGATTGATTCGATTGAATGCCACACAAAACATAAAGTAAACACACACAAGTAACACATAAGGCACACACACACGTAAGTATTACCACACCAGTTTCGCATAGTTCGAGTCTCGAGTTCGATTGATGAGTCGATTAACTTGATTATTGATTGATCAACTTTATCGCATTGTTACTTCCTACTATTCAGAGTCATAAATCGGTCGCATTGATTAAACATTCGATCATTTTATTTAGACAACACTTACTCCACATGATACAAAAAGTAAAAAGAAACATTAACAGTCAAAGAAGTCAAAGTTGACTTGGACTTTGACTTTGACTTTGACATTCGAAAACACGGGGTGTTACAGCCTCCCCTTGTTTAGGGAATTTCGTCCCGAAATTAGGCTCGAAGCTGCACATAACCGTGAGTCGTTTACCAATTTTGCATTTCAGATCTTTACTCAAACAGTTGCGGGTACCTGGCCTTCATGTCGCCTTCGAGTTCCCAAGTGAACTCCGCGCCTCGCTTGCCTTCCCATCGGACCATCACGATAGGGATGCGTGAGCGCCTGAGTTGCTTGGTTTGGCGATCCATGATTTCGACAGGCTTTTCCACGAAGTTTAAGGTTTTGTTGACCTGAAGATCGTCGAGCGGTACGATTAGATCATGATAAGCAAGGCATTTTCGGAGGTTATACACATGGAAAGTCGGGTGGACGTTACTGAGTTCCTCCGGTAGTTCGAGTCTGTAGGCAACTTTTCCGATCCTTTCCAGAATCTTAAAAGGTCCAACATATCGAGGCGCTAGTTTCCCTTTCTTGCCGAATCTGACTACACCCTTCCAAGGAGATACCTTTAGGAGTACGTAGTCGCCAACGTCAAATTCAAGGGGCTTGCGTCTTCTATCGGCGTAACTTTTCTGTCTACTTCGAGCTTTCTCCAAGTTGTCTCGAATTTGGTGGATTTTGTCAGTCGTTTCTTGTAGAATCTCGGGACCGGTTAGTTGCGAGTGACCGATCTCGTGCCACACAATAGGCGTTCGACATCTCCTTCCATACAAAGCCTCGAATGGTGCCATTTGGATGCTGGCATGATAGCTATTATTGTACGAGAATTCGACTAATGGCAGATGTTTGTTCCAACTACCACCAAAATCTATGACACACGCCCGGAGCATATCTTCAAGAGTACGGATCGTTCTTTCAGTCTGTCCGTCGGTTTGTGGATGGAATGCATTACTCAGATTAAGCGACGTACCAAGAACCGCTTGAAAAGTTTCCCACAATCGAGAAGTAAACCGAGCATCACGGTCAGAGATGATGTCGCGAGGCGTACCATGATTACAAATGATCTCGTCGGTGTAGATCTGGGCTAGTCGTTCCACCTTATAGTCTTCTCGTATCGGCAAAAAGTGGGCTGATTTTGTTAGACGATCAACTATAACCCAAATACTGTCGTGACCTGATGGCGTGGGCGGGAGTTTCGTTATGAAATCCATAGCTATACACTCCCACTTCCATATAGGTATCGGCGGTTGTTCGAGTAAGCCAGAAGGTCTTTGATGTTCAGCCTTGACTCTTGCGCAAGTTAAGCAACTTCCAACGTAAAGAGCGATATCACGTTTCATACCTGGCCACCAGTACTTGTAACGAAGATCCTGGTACATTTTATCGGCACCGGGATGAATGGAATATCGGGAGTTATGGGCTTCATTCATGATAATCTTTCGCAAATCGGTCCGTTTAGGGATCCAAATTTGGTCCAGATAGTAGAAAATCCCATCTGATTTGCTTACTAACTGAGCTCCATCGTGATAGATCCTCTCTTTCTTCAATGTACGCTCGTTAAAGCAAGCATGTTAAGCTTCGTGAATAAGGGCTTCGAGGTTATGCTGGGCTTGAACGTTTCGGATACTGAGCACATAACTCTTTCTGCTGAGCGCGTCGGCAACCACATTCGCCTTGCCTGGGTGATAACGAATCTCACAGTCGTAATCGTTGAGGAGTTCTACCCATCGGCGTTGACGCATATTAAGTTCCCTCTAATTGAAGATATGTTGTAAACTCCTGTGATCATGGTAGATTGTACACTTAGTGCCATACAGGTAGTGTCGCCAAATCTTTAATGCAAAGATAACTGCGCCTAGTTCGAGGTCATGGGTTGTATAGTTCTTCTCGTGGATCTTGAGCTGCCGAGATGCGTAAGCTATAACCTTGTCTCGCTGCATGAGAACACAACCAAGACCAAGGTTGGAAGCATCACAGTAGACAATGAAATCGTTGCTTCCGTCGGGCAGCGTAAGAATCGGAGCGTTGCACAGCATGTGCTTGAGGGTTTGAAAGGCAGACGCTTGTGCGGTTCCCCACACGAAAGGCTTGTCTTTATGAGTAAGAGCGGTAAGCGGCACAGCGATCTTGGAAAATCCTTCAATAAATCGTCGATAATAGCCCGCTAGTCCAAGAAAAGAACGAACTTCAGACGGGTTCTTAGGCGTAATCCAACTTTTGACGGCTTCAATCTTCGCGGGATCGACGTGTATTCCCTGACTATTCACGATGTGACCCAGAAACTAAACCTCCTCTAACCAGAATTCACACTTGGAGAACTTGGCATAGAGTTGGTTCCCCTGAAGTAACTCGAGAACCAAACGTAGATGTTGCGCGTGTTCGGTCTTCGATTTGGAATAGATTAAGACATCGTCAATGAACACGATGACGAAACGGTCCAAGAAGGGCTTACACATGCGATTTATCAGATCCATGAAGACCGCGGGTGCGTTAGTTAGACCAAAAGGCTAACAACAAATTCGTAATGGCCATATCGGGTTCGAAAAGCGGTTTTGGGGATGTCTTCCTTTTGAATCCGCAATTGATGATAGCCTGAACGTAGATCGATCTTCGAGAAACACTTGGCACCTTGTAGTTGATCAAATAGGTCTTCGATTCGAGGCAAAGGGTATCGGTTCTTGATGGTTAGCTTATTCAACTCCCGATAATCGATGTACATCTGGAACGATCCGTCCTTCTTTTTGACGAAGAGGACTGGCGCGCCCCCAGGAGAGGTGCTCGGGTGAATAAAGCCTTTTACAAGTAATTCCTGGAGTTGGTTTGAGAGTTCCCGCATTCTGGATGGAGCGAGTCGATAAGGAGCTTTGGCGACGGGGTTAGCTCCAGGAATGAGGTCAATACGAAAGTCGATATCACGACTTGGCGGTAGTCCAGGGAGATCATCAGGGAACACCTGAGGAAACTCACGGACCGCTGGGACGTCTTTGACTTCGGCTTTCTTTTTCTTTTCCTTCTCCGCTACTACAATGTTGGCCAAGAAGGCTCGGTATTCCTTGCGGAGATACTTGCTGGCTTGAACACATGACATGAGCTTGAGACCTTTCGACGCTGTTTCACCGTATACACATAGAAGATCACCATTTGCGAGCGAGAATCGAATCATCTTTTCAAAGCACACAACTTCAGCATGGTTTTCGCGAAGAAAGTCCATACCTACTATGACGTCAAAACTTCCGAGTTGCATCGGAATAAGGTCGATTGGAAAGATGTGATTGTTGAGCTCCAGAGTACAATCACGTAGAACAGAGTTAACGGTGACAGTTCTTCCAGTAGCGACTTCGACTTCGAATGACGAGAACAGATAAGAGCGCTTACGACTAAGGAGCTTCTCGAATTCAAACGACACAAAGCAGTTATCGGCTCCAGTATCAAACAAACATGATGCATAAATACCATTCACAAGGAACGTACCATTACCCACATTGTTATCCGCCTGAGCCTGACGGGCATTGATGTTGAAGGTTCGAGCATGGGCTGCTTGCTGCTGTTGCTGAGGCTGTTGTTGTTGATGCTGGGGCTGCTGGGGCTCTTGCTTAAGCACCCTGTTTGGGCACCTGTTTGCAAAGTGGTTAGGATCGCCACATGCAAAGCATACTCGAGCATTGACCGCAGGTGCTTGAGCTGCTTGTTGGCCTTGAGGGGCGGGGAGCAGAGCTTGGTTGACAGTAGCTTGCACTGGGGCTTGACGGGGACCAAAGCGACAGTTCGCAGTGAAATGACCGTAAAGGTTGCAGTGAACGCAAAAACGACAGGCTAGACCCACTGGATGATGATACGAGCATGTTGGGCAGAGCGGGTGAGGGCCTGTGTATGCACGCTTCGCTGGCGGTGCGTTAATCACTGGAGCTGAGCGGTGGTGCTGTTGCTGCTGAGCTGGCACAACTTGTAGAGGAGCAGCAGTTGTTGCGGCAGCACAACTCTTGTTGCTGGAGCTGTTGTTGTTGTTGTTCTTCTTCCTTCTTCTTGATGACTTGGAGGGTTGAGCAGATGAGTCGGTGGGTGCTGCGGTGGTGGCTTGGTGCAGAGACTTGGTATGCTTATCCCAAAAGCCAGACTTCACTCGCTTGTCATTGATCTCAGTGGCGAGTAGGTAACTTTCTTCAATGGTTGCTGGCTTGGCGGCGTGAACAAAGTCGGCTACACAATCGGGCAGAGCTCGAATGTACTTCTTGATGGTTTGATCTGGGGTCTTGACCTGATCGGGACATATGATGCTAAGCTGCTTGAAATGAGCAGTGAGAGCAGCGTTGTCTCCATCCTTCTGCTTGATGGTCCAAAACTCGTCCTCCAGCTTTTGGCGTTCATGAGGAGGGCAGAATTCATCGATCATAATTGCCTTCAACTCTTCCCATGTTAGCTCGGAAGCTGCATCATTTCTGCGCTTGTTTCGTTCGGCCGTTCACCAGTCTAGAGCACGAGACTGGAAGACGCCTGTTGCGTTGAGAGTGCGGAGATTTTCAGGACATCCGCTTTGTCGCAGAGTGACTTCGACTGAGTCGAACCAGTGAAACATGGCGGTAGGGCCATCTTCTCCGGTGAACTCTTTGGGTCCGCATGCTTTGAACTGCTTGAAGCTGAAAGCAGCCTTGCTAGCATCTTTGGGTGCGTCTGTTCGCGATTCTTCAGACGACTTGCTGGCGTTTTCATAAACGTTGCTCACAGCTTTTGCCACGCTTTTGGTGATGATAGCGGCAAGACGCTTATCTCTCTTCTCTTGACGAGTCAGATGGTGTCGGGATCCAGACGACGACATGGTCTGCAATAGACATCGTCACAGGACTCAACATAACGAAGTCGAATCTCACCTCACACGTCTAGACTACTAAAGCTTAGGAACACGTCAAAACACATATCACATAAACAGATAAGCACATAAGCACATAACCACAGGTCCACGTAATCACAGAAGCACATAGGCACGTAGAGCACAGAGTCACATAAACACAGAAGCACACATAGGCATTTAATCACAGAGGCAGTTAAGCACGCAGTTCTCCTATAAGCACACAGAGTATTCTGACTACCTCAAGATCCTATCATTCAAAGCTCGCGTGTTGCTCGTATATAGTGATCGCGTGTCGTACTTCGAATAGCATCGTATAGTCTTATAGCGTGTCGAATAGTATAGTATAGTATAGCCCAACTTAGTTGTATAGTGTAGCATAGCATAGTATCGTCTAGATTGTAACTGAATATCGAATTGAGATAGAATAGCAATGCGAGTCGTGTGTGTTGATCTAAACAGCATCAAAATCGATTAATATCCAAGATATAAACACATAAACAGATAAAGCACACATAAACACATAAAATCAACGAGTCATCAGAGTACACGGCTGCGGTTCTCAGAATCAAAACACATAAAATTGAGAGGTAGATTGTCTGCGGCTACTAGACATCGACTACCCAAAGCAATCCGACTATTCACAGTAGACTTGTCGTCACTTTCGACGTTCAGGATCGTGCTTCTGCCTCGATTCTTGGGCATTCCACACGCATTCCCTAGGTCATACTTGTGAGTTCAGGTCGTTGGAGTCCGTCGAATGCCTTGGTGAGATGAAATAATATTCGGAACAATTTGCCAAGGTTAGGGTTTCACCCCTGGCTTAGCAATTTCTTCCTTGTTTTAAGAAAATCTAAGGAGAATTTTCCTCAAAATGGGGATTTCACTCCTGATTTGGTATAATTCTCCTCGTATGTTATTGAGAATATCAGGATAAGCATGAGTAAATGGATAAAATCATCATAAGTCAGGCAATTCAGTCGGGAGTTTGCGGTTTTCACACCTATTCCTGACTGAATCGCTTGGCCTTAAACTGAAAATTCGGGTGCAGTGATAGCGAAGAATTGCAGAATAGAGCACATAAGCTTGGTCAGTTGGTTCCTAACTATAGTCTAGGTCTCTATGACAGCGACGCGGACTAGGTCGTGTCTAGCCTAATTCCCTATAGTTATGGCTCTGATACCAATTTGTCACACCCCAACAGATGGCGGAATCATCGGGGCATGGCACTGAGCGAAACAGATTGTTCAGAAGTTTCCATAACAACTATCTATATAATCCAGTTAAAGATACGTCCCATACCGTATCCCGAATAAACAAATAAATTATTACAGATAACATCCAAACAAGTAGTTCTGTTCCGACAACTCAGATTTAAATTAATACAAAACATAAATATTGTTCAATGCTTCTAAGACCCAGCCTGACAAGATCTACAGACAACTATGCCCTAGTTGCTTGTTCCTGACAGACAACTATTTGTTGGGGGCCTCTAAAGCTTTATTCTAGCTTCACTTCCCTAGCAAGCAAATATCTTAAACACCTGTCACATACGTTAAAATAAAGTCAATACATAAAATGTAAAGGTGAGCATACAAGTTTAATAATAGCATATAGAGTTCGAATAGTTTACGCATAACCAGCACGTACACAGAGGGAAATGATGCATGTTAATTATCGACATGGATCTATCGATACCAACGACTGCGGGTTGACTGCCCGAGACAGTTCGCAATACATGATTACCACCATTGTGACACCCCACGAAATTCCTCAGTGAGTACGTACCAAATTTCGGGACGGAATTTCTTTTAAGTTGGGGATAATGTGACAACTCGTAATCCGAACCTATTTTGTGTGCTTTGATGTAACGTATGTGAACTTGGTGTAATTATGTGATATGCTAATTTAATGAACGTCATGTTTGTTATGTGTTTATGTGTAATGTGTGTATGTATGTATATATATAAAAACGAACCAATCGCATAACACAACCATCACTCGATCGCACAAGCCCATTTGGGCCGTATTGCTTGTAACCGAAACCAATAGGCAGCCGAGTTGGGTTCGGCCCATCTTGTTGTTCACATAACACTTAGGGGTAGTAACCATCTCTCACTTTTATCAAAAATCACAACACTCACAAAACCCTACTTGCTCTCTCTTCTCTCCCTCGAAGCCGACGGCACCAAGGCTCTCTGTTTGGATCGTTCTTGCATTACCTACAAATCGGTTAGTGTTTTTTTTGTGATTTCTTGTTGAATGATGTTATGATTCCATGCTTAGATTAAACCAATTAGGGTTGTATATGTGATAATAAGCTAAAAACCGTATGTGATGTTCTTGTAAATTGTATTGCATGATAATAAGCTAGAACCGATTTGATGTTACTAGGTTGCTATGCCTTGTTTTCGGATTGATTGGTGTGATGATTTAAGTTTTGAATGAATGTAATCGGATAGGTTATTGTTGTTGTTCGGCAATCATGAATTGATGTTTAAGATTAAACATGTGTAACCGGGTGAATGTTCATGAAATCGGACCGAATCATAAAGAGTTGATTAGATATTGTTCATGCTATGATTTGATTAGGGTTTAGGTGAATTGGTTGTAACAACCTTGTTTGATCGAAATCTAGCATGTTTTGAAATTGATTAGTTGTTGATTGATATTCACATGTTTGGAAACTATTGAATGTGTAACCGAATAAGCATAAAAATCGGGATTTAAAAAAAAAAACCAATCGCACAAGGGGCCTTGATCGCACAAGAGCCCCCATCACACAAGTTAGTCAATCTCACAAGGGAGTCCATTCGTACAAGGCTCCTGGTCGCACAAGGCCTGTTAATTGGGCCGTGTTCATAGTTCATGTTGGACTGTTATTGTTACTGGGCCGGACCGCCCAGGACCCCACTCGCACAAGACGTATCAGTCGCACAAGTCACTCGGATCGTACAAGAGGAATTTAATCGCACAAGCTATTTTGTATTTAGTTATTTTTGGGCCGCAACAGGTTTGGGTCGGTTTGCTAATGGGCCGGGCATAAGGCTGATTGCACAACCAATTGTGGATCGCACAAGTTGTGCTGATCGCACAATCGGTTGGGCCGTCTATTTATTGGGCTTTATCTTTGGGTGTACATGTGTTAGTATGATATGATTTTGACTACTAATGTGTGATACGGGTTTGCCATGATCGTTACCTGATCATAACCTGTTAGACTATGTGTAACCTATGTGCTTTACTTGAACCTAGACCTAATCCGTATGGTAACCCTGTTAGGAGTGGTTGACCACTCTTAGTTCAAGTGACCTTTTTGTGTATCTGCCGAGCAACCCAAGGTGAGTTCACACAGCCAAGGCATGGGATTCCCGGGTTGGGAATGGGTTGGAAGTTTTGAAATGGATGATTACTCGTACTTACGCTATTGCTAGACTATATACCATCGTCCTCAGGTTAGTCAGGACACTTACGTAAAACCTACGTAAACTAGTACATACCACTGTCTCCCGGGTCGGGAGGACACTTACGTAAAACCTACGTAAACTCATACCCACTACTGTCTTCCGGGTCGGAAGGACACTTACGTAAAACCTACGTAAACCCCACGCGTACCACTGTCCTCGGGGAAGGGCACTCACGTAAAACCTACGTGACCTTGTACGTATTCCTGTTCTCGGGTTAAGAAGAACACTCATGGTTACGATAGTCTAGTAAGGATAAACGTGGGAATCCCCCACTGGAAATAAATGTAATCATGGGAAACCCCCGCTAGTAATACATATAATCAGGGGAAACCCCCCTCCCCTCTAGTAGTACATACATACATGGGAAGCCCCCACTAAATGAATATATGATTTGTTATTACGAACTTACTTTCTGTGAACTCGCTCAACTAGTTGTTGACTCTCTACTGCATGCCTTGCAGGACCTTAGGTACTTATGGAGCTTGCACGGGAGGCACAATCGTTGTGGACAAGGATCGTGGTTGTTATGATAAACTTTTAAACACTTGAACTTGCTAATAACATTGGGTTTCATATTATGCTTCCGCTACACTTGATTATGTTTGGTTTTGAAAACAACTTTCGTATTGATGAATAACTTTCACTACTTATATACATGTTCAATATGATTGGTGGCTCGATCCTGGTCATGTCACGCCTCCAAGCGGTGGTATTCCACGGGTGGATTTTGGGGGTGTGACAACCGTAATCCATGCAAGTAATTGTCCTTAACAACCCCCGTGTGAACGGGTGCTGAGTCCAAACTATAGTACTACGTTGCTAAGGCAGGTAGACAGCATTCCACGTGTAAACATAACAACAAGCATTCATTTAGTCACGTAATACATGCAATCGGTTAGCGTTCAAATAGTTTGAATAGTGTGTTCGATTGTGATTTTGATAAGTAACGTATGTAACACCCAAAAGTGCTAAAGCAAAAAGGGTTCGAGTATACTCACAGTGATTGATTATGGATTGAAGGGAGCGCTGAAAGTAGGGTTAGCCTGAATAGTTCGATAGCATAATGATGAATAACGCGGAAATGTAAACAAGTGTGAATGGATCGAATAGCCTGGTCGATCGAATAGCAGGTTCGATCGAACGGGCTGTTCGATCGGCTTGAAAGTCCGTTTGAACAGTCCTGTTCGATCGGCTGGTAGACTCGATCGGCTGGGCCATTCGAGTGGATTGTTTCTTCCTCTGATGTGTTTGTGTATGATGGTTTGAACTTTTGAAGTTTTCGTTGTAGTGTTTGAGAACACTGAAGTGTTCTTACCTTTCAGATCGATCGAACGGTCTGTTCGATCGGCCGGCTTAACCAATCGGCTAGGAACTTCAGAAGTAGTTCTCAATAGCATACTTCATGAAGTTTTGGAAAGTGAAAAGTGTGGAACCATGTGCTAGCCGATCAGCTGGCCCGGCCGATCGGCTGGTATGTCCGATCGGCTGGGCTGTTCGTTCGACAGCCTAGCCGTTCGGCCACCAATTCTGACCTGGTCGGCCTTTCGTGTAACACTTGGCTGTTTGATTATTTGTAATGATTTTAAGGTATTTTGACAGCGAGTTAAACCGTAGAACGTGGGTTCTTACTTGCTTCACCGGTTCGGACAGGAATCACCCAAGTCCGGCCGGTGAACTGTTCGGAACGGTAGTTTGATGTTTAACCCGAAATCGGTGAACCTCGTAGATAGAATCCGAATCTTGAACCTCTTGACTGTTAGAATGATTAGTTAGTTGGTTCGAGCTCCGTTTCTATCGATTTTAAGGTTTTGAGTGTAAAAGAGTTGAAAGAAAGTGGGAAATCCTTCCATGAAAATGTTAAGATCCTTACAAATCCCAGTTTGTTTATGTGGAAATCGGTCAGATCTAAGCTATTCACGGTTGAATAAGGCCAAAGTATGATGTTCTTCAAGGACACCATGATGACATCACCCAAGAACACTTAGATCTTGATGATTTCACGGTTAGAAATCAAGTTTTGAAAGATAGAAAGGTGTAGAATCGTGTAATGATAAAAAACGTACAAGAATTAGAGTGAAAACTTACCGGAGTTGAGAGAAATCTGAGAAAAGGTGAAGAACAAGGGCTGGTTCGGTCAGAGCTTTCCAAAAGTAGAAAGAGTGACAATGACAGAGCTATTTATAGGCTCCAAAAGAGGAAAGTGGTAGCCGATCGGCCAGGATCTCCGATCGAATGGGCTGCTCGATCGAAGAGCATGTTCGATCGGCTGGCCTGTTCGTTCAGGGTGTTCCCTGTTCGATCAGCAACCCTTTTCGAGTGTTTCGCGACGGTTTTCGATATTTCGATTTCGATGGACGATGATACGAATTCGATAGAGTTCCTAGTCAAATTACTTTCAGTCCCAACTACTATATCTAACATACAATCATCTATAAGTCACGTTTCGATGTCGGTTCCGATTGAGTTTGATTGCTTTTCGAGTTTCGATTCGAGTTTCGATTGATTCGATTGAATGCCACACAAAACATAAAGTAAACACGCACAAGTAACACATAAGGTACACACACACACATAAGTATTACCACACCAGTTTCGCATAGTTCGAGTCTCGAGTTCGATTGATGAGTCGATTAACTTGATTATTGATTGATCAACTTTATCGCATTGTTACTTCCTACTATTCACAGTCGTAAATCGGTCGCATTGATTAAACATTCGATCATTATGTTTAGACAACACTTACTCCACATAATACAAAAAGTAAAAAGAAACATTAACAGTCAAAGAAGTCAAAGTTGACTTGGACTTTGACTTTGACTTTGACATTTGAAAACACGGGGTGTTACACACGTCACCTTTCCTTTTCCTGTTACTGGATCTTTGGTTGTCTTTGACACTCTTCGTCTTGGACGCTGTGGGTGATGATTAGGGAAACCTTTGTTGCATTCTTTCGCGATTAGGCCTTCAAAATCTCTGCCAATGCCTCTTTCTTCTGGATTTAGAAGATCCAGACGGCCAAGGTCACGTAAATCCCACCTGGGAAGTGTAAAGAGATCAAATCCGGTCTGAAAGTACTGAATCACGCCACCACGTCTTTTAACCACAAACATTCCTCTCAGGTTGTCGTACATCCAGCTAATGATTCTGTTAGTAGCTTCACTCTTTTCGACAGTTATCACCAGATAAAAATCAGGGAGTCTTTCTCTTTCTTTCTTGAACCGTTCTGGATGCTAAGGAGAGAAAGTTTTTCCATTTTCTTGCTCATAGAGTACTTCCTCTTCCAGACCCCATTCGATGAATCTAGCTGGAATATCATCTCGGTCAACTTCCTCTTCATCACTTTCATCTCCTTCAGTTACCTTCTCGACCGATTCCAGGCGTCTTTTCTTAGCCTTAGCTTCTTTCTCCTTTCTGGCAGTTTCTTCTTCTATGAAAGCTTCGAAGTCGAAGATTTCATTAAAGGAGAACATGGGCTTTATTTTCATCTGCTCACACATGTTTCTCATCATTCTGTGCAGTTTCTCAATCCCCATCTGCTGGAATCTGATAAACTTTGATTGCTTGGCCATGTAGGCGTTCATTTCTTTGTTCTTTTTACGTTGATCTTTAATCTTCTCTCTCAGAATGTTTGTGTCATTTACTTGGTTTTTGAGAAGACAGATTTCCTTGGCAACAGATAGACAGGTGTCTTTGATGAGTTTGTCGTAAAGCTCTTGAAAAGGACGAATTCTTTGTGGAGGGACCGGTGGCTTTGAAAACCTAGTCGGCTTTACAGGCGATACTTTGGAAGAACTTTCATCTGTCGTTTTCTTGCTTGCAGAGGCTTCATCAGGATCTACTATTAAAGCATCAACGAAGTCATTCAGTGACTGAACCTCTTCTGTAACAATCTCTGGTCATTCTGAAGATGACATCTCCTGTCTCTTGAGCCTTTTCTCTCTCTTTTGCCTTTCTTCCATAGCGTGAATTTCTTTCAAATCTTGGATATGTCTACGATATTCTTCAGTCTCGGCCGCCCTGATGCTTGCACTCATGAGTCTTTCAGGATTTTCAGATGCCTTTTTCTTCTTAGGTGGCTCATCTTCAGCAACTTGTTTTTCCTTCCTTTTTCCCTTTGAGCGCTCTTCCTTTTCAGCTGCCTCAGCTTGAGCTTGAGCAGCTCTTTGTTGTTTTTTCTCGAATTGCCTCCTTGTATTTTCTATATGCCTCCTTTACTAATGGCAATCTTTCAGCTGCATACATCCAGTCGTGTAACAACACCCATTCATTTGTCTTGATTTCTGTGTACTGGCGACATGTAGGAACGTGAAATTTGTAAAGATCTCCATTGTTTGGAGGATCCTTGTATTGGTCATTGATTAACATTTGAATTAACCTTGGATACATCGCCCAAGTCGGCCCACTGATATTTTCCAGCATGTAGTTGAAGATTAAACCAGAGATGTTAAACTTTTGTTTCGTACACAAATTTAACATAGCTGCCGACCATTCCGAATTTAATCCGTCAAACCCACCTTTCCGATGAACTAAACTCATAGCAAATACGTGAACGATGAACCTCCATTCCCTTGTGAGTCCACCCCTTTTGATCTCCTTCTTTTGCTGAAAGTCTCCTACATACCCCATTCCCCGAAATCCATCCAAGATATCATCTTTTCTCAAGGAAATTGGATCTTTTGCGTTGTCTTGCAGTTTTAAGACTTTGCGAATCCTCTCTTCAGTCACTTCTATTCGTTTGTTGCGCACGGTTGAAGACATCCCTCTGGCGTTATTGATGGTTTCAGGCTTCGCATTTTCCCAGAATTCTCGAATATGGGTTCTGTATACTTTAACAACAGTCTCGACCGCGTACCCGTTTCTGCTTGATCAAACCCATCTAGCTGCATCCTCAAATTCCTGTGGGACCTGCTCCAGATTGATGCTTTGATTATGCTTTAACGTTTTATCCCATTCAACGTTCTTCACCATCCTGCTTTTGACATGAACAACGAGGCAAGTTAGAAAGAACTTGAGGAAATAAATATTCACAAGAAAAACTATAAACAAACAGTATTTACAAAGCTATTTTGAAAAAAAATATTGAAAAATATTTAGGTTAAAAGAATTAAAGAAATTAGTTAATTAATTAAAAAATTAGAAAATTAATTTGTGCATAATTTCGCTGCCGGGTCGTTGATTGTCTCCGCCGGTGCTAGTGGTCGAGATCCGGAGCTTACATCGACAACGATGACTGATCATCGTCGCTGATTTCGCTGACGAGCCAATCACTTGTCTTCGCTGAGTTCGCTGATGGCTTGGGTGGTTTTAGTCGGCAACGAATTCGGATCAAGTGCATATTTACCGGATAATTTCGCTAGCGAACTTAGCGATGACAAGGTTTTGTTTCCGAAAATGATCTACCAGCGAAGACAACAGACTAGATCGCTACATGAGCGAAATAGACTATTTTGCTGGTTGCTCGAACTCGCGTTCGAGACTTTTGAGATTCTATATTAAGTTCGCTGTCTTCGCTGTGTTCAAGTTATCTTCGCTGGCACCATAATTTTCTTGTTAAACCCTTCCTAAACCCCAACAGATTTCAATGATTTCAACAACATCGAACACAGAAAAGTTTGACTATGAACGAGCATTATAAAATTGGTTTAACTATATACAACAAACCCTCAAAAATAAACCGATCGATTGACATTTAAAACTGAAGTGAATAACTAAACATCAAATGCAGGCATGTAGGTCGTTGATCTGAGATCTTCGACTGATGGATGTTAATAGATGAATAATCAAATGGATTTACCTGGGATTCTTTGAACAGAAATCAAACTTGTGAATATTTTGAGAGATTGTCCGGAGATAAAAGAGAAAGATGATAAACCGGTTTTCGAAATTTTTGAACAAATGACGGTTGAAGGATATATAAAAGAAATTGGATAACCAGCGAAATAATTATTTCGCTGGTATCTTAATTTCGCCGCCCCTGAGATATTTTCAAAACTTTTTAATTTCGCTCGTAGATTTCAAACTTTCTCGTAAAACATGCCTAGTTTTGATTAAAATATTTTAAAATACGTAATATTCACAAACTTGCTAAAATTTGGGCTATTTTGACTCCGAACTTCAAATTTCCAGCTCTGGGAGGTTCCATTTGATGCAGATTTTCTTGAAATATTCATCGCTCGCCGGCTTACCTGCAGAAGATCGTATTGCCGCCACTTGCCAATTTCTTATTTATTATTATTATTATTTACTAACCAGGGCACAAGAAAAACTGCCAGTATGTTTGTCCACATAAATCCATGCATCCTTCTTTCAACATGCCTTCGGAGAGTGCTTTTATCATGTTTTTGGTAATATTGACAAGTCTTCGATAGCCCCCACACAAGCTATTGAGATTAGAGACATTACGCCCGTGAGTCCCACATCAGGACATACCCCCGCGATCAAGGTATGCACAAAGATTCCTCATAACAGGTGAGTATATTGGTTTCATTCTCTTCAACGATAGAATGGAGATCAGGTCTGTACTTTCGTACAACATAGATCCCAAGAACTATCGAGGGCTAAGACAGATAGTTTGGTGAACAGGTCAGTACTTCCGTACAGCAGGGTGACCAAAACTAATCTGTCTAAGGTTTTGGCCAAAAATGGCACTTATTATGAGAAGGGTTTGGCCTTTTTTTAAGGCACTTATTATTAAAAGGATATCATAGCGTCTAGGTCAGCATGTATCTGGATGCAGCAGAAGAACAACTATGATATCCCCCAAATGAAATACCAATATAAAGACCCGAAATCTCGGACTTTGGCAATTTGTCAACGCAAGATTCAAGACCATTAAGCCATATGCCGCAACGTGTTACCCACTGAGATGCGTAATGCTTGAGAGAAGCTAGAATTCTTGTGTAGACGTTATGTTTTGCTCCCTAACAGCAGTTTACTCGTCGGTGTTGCTGAATCTACCGACACGTCGTTGCTTGGTACCCCGATTTCTTTTTGTTTTCTGTTTTTGCAAGAGATGACAAAGTGTTAGCAATTTTCTATCACTTCCTCTAGCAGGAGTCAGACATAAGCATCTGTTTTTGGATTTTCTGAAAATATCCCCCCTAAAATCTTTATTTTCATGAGTCCATTTGCCCGAAAAAAAAAATTTAAATAGAAAATCTTTTTGGTGGGCGACGTTTTTCGATACTTGTTTTACTCTCAACAAACGTTTTTTTTTATTTTTTTAAGGAATAGAGTATTTACGGACAGTTTGGATCACAAGATTTATTTCCGTTCAAGGAAATTAACCATTTCCAACCAGGTTACCAGCTGATTGAATCGTGTTTTATCAAAGGCTTTCGTGAAAATGTCGGCCCGCTGCTGTTTTGTATCCACTGGCACCACTTGAATATACCCCTTCTCGTAGGCATCTCGAATTGCGTGAATTCGAATTTCAATGTGCTTTGTTCTTGTGTGGTGTATGGGATTCTTCACAATTCCCAGACATGCTTCATTGTCGATGAATATAGGAGTCTTCATGATGTTGATTCCATAATCCAACAACTGATTTTGTATCCAGAGAACTTGTGAACAGCAACTGTAAGCCGCGGTGTATTCTGCCTGAGCTGTTGAGGTGGACACCGTTGTCTACTTCTTGCTTTGCCATGAGATCAAACGATTTCCCAAGAATTGACATCCTCCTGATACAGACCTGCGATCTACTTTACAGCCTGCATGATCACTGTCAGAATAGGCAATAAGATCAAAATTACTATCTTTAGGATACCAAAGACCTAGTTTCGGAGTTCCTTTGAGATAGCGGAAGATGCGCTTTACAGCAGTTTCGTGAGATTCCTTGGGATTTGTCTGAAATCGAGCACAAAGACAGACTGCCCACATAATGTCCGGCCTGCTAGCTGTCAAGTACATCAGAGAACCGATCATCGAGCGATAAAAAGATTAGTTTACTGGTTTTCCTTGAGGATCTAGAGTAAGCTCTGTCTGAGAGGCGAATGGGGTGCTGGCAACTTTACAGTCGTTCATGTTGTACTTCGTGAGAATATCCCGAATGTACTTGGCCTGGTGAATTAGAATCCCATCCTCCCTTTGCTTCACTTCCAGCCCTACAAAGAAATTCAGCTCTCCCATCATGCTCATTTCGAATTTTGCCTTCATGACGGTCTCGAATTCTCTACACAACGCCTCGTTAGTCGACCCGAAAATGATATCGTCGACGTAGATTTGAACAAGCATTACATCTTCCCCGATCTTCTTGGTGAAGAGAGTCATATCAATCTTTCCTCTGGTGTACCCACACTCTAACAGGTAAGTTGACAAAGTCTCGTACCAAGCACGTGGAGCTTGGTGAAGACCATAGAGCGCTTTGTCCAACTTGAGATAACGACCTGGAAAATGAGGATCTTCGAACCCTGGAGGCTGACATACGTAGACTTCTTCCTTTACCTTCCCGTAAAGAAAAGCACTCTTTACATCCATTTGAAAAACTTTGAAATTTCTGTATGATGCATACGCCAGGAATATTCTGATTGCTTCCAGTCGTGCAACTGGAGCAAAGACTTCCTCGTAGTCAATCCCTTCTTCTTGACGAAAACCCTGCACCACCAATCTGGCCTTGTTCTTGATTACTACTCCACGATCATCCATCTTGTTACGGAAGATCCATTTAGTACCAATTGGAAACTTTCCTTCAGGTAAATCTACTAATTCCCAAACTTTAAGCTTGCGGAATTGAGATAGCTCTTCCTGCATGGCCTGGACCCAACTGGCGTCTTGACCAGCATCTTCGATGTCTTGTGGAATGGATTGCGAAAGAAAGGCTGCAAAGAGACCTTTGTTAATGCTTGATGACTGCCCGCGTGTACGTACTCCTTCTTCGACTGCTCCTATGACGTTTTCAAGAGGATGATTTCGATTTGTCTTGTATCATGTATTAGTCAGAGACTCAATCTGCTGCGGAAGGTTGGTGAAGTGTTCGTGTACATAAATCACCGTTGGATCATCTTCTTGAGTTGATTCATCCACATTCGCCTGTGAAGAAGAAGCACCGTTTTCTTGGGTGTTCTCAGGCGAAGTGTCACTAGTTACTTCATTCATAGCAAGAATAGGGTCAGCGGTTGATGGAGATAGATGGGTGGTAAACGGAGTTAAACCAATGTCTGATGAATCAAACAGTCGTTCAACTTGAGTGTCTTCAACGGGTTCTGATTCTGGAGCATCTTCCGGAATTTCAGAGTTGTTAAAAATCACACCCACATCATAGAACCAATCAGGAGTACTTCCGATGTTGGTATAGTTTCCTTCTTGAAAGTCAACGTAGTATGATTCAATCACCATCTTCGTTCTTTTGTTGTAGACTCTGTAGGCCTTCTGTGTGGATGAATATCCCATGAAATAGCAGATATCACCCACTGCTTCGAACTTGATGAGATTTTCTTGAGTGTTTAGAAGGGTGCATGAACAGCCAAATGGTCTGAAGAAGTCAATGAGCGGCTTTCTTTTGAAGAGAAGTTCATATGCGGTCTTTCCGTGTGGTTTTACAATGAGTACCCTGTTTAGAACGTAGCATGCTGTATTTACTGCTTCTGCCCAAAAGATGATTGGAAGCTTTGTATCCACCAGCATGGTTCTTGCAGCTTCGATCAACATTCTGTTCTTGCGTTCGGCGACTCCATTTTGTTGGGGAGTTCTGGCTGCACTGTATTGGAGATGAATTCCCTTCTCTCACAGAAAGATATGAAGGTCTGATTTTTGAACTTGGACCCATTATCACTTCTGATTGACTTCACTTTCAGTCTGGTCATGTTTTCAATCAGCGGGATGAACGATTTGAGAACTTCAGCTGTCTCGCTTTTTGCTTCAAGAAAATAGACCCATGAAAACCGAGAGAAATCACCTGTAATCACCAAACAGTAGGAACTTTTAGCAAGACTTTTAACACTAATTGGACCAAAAATATCCATATGCATCAACTGAAGAGGTGCAGAAATCGTATTCACTGCTTTGGACTTGTGCGATTTCTTATGTTGCTTTCCCTGGGCGCATGCAATACATTTTTCAGAAAATGGAAATTCTTTAATCGGAAGACCTCTTACTAAGTTTAACTTAGAGAGTTTGTTCATATTTTTGAAATTAACATGCCCCAATCGCCTGTGCCAAAGCAGTGACTCCGACTCTGAAGCCTTAGAGATAAAGTAGGTCAAGTTGTCATTTGTCTTGGCATTTTTCATGTTGAGCACGTATGTGTGGTTTTGTCTTGGAGCAGTGAGCATGATCATTTCTGCAGGAACGACATATCCGGGCTTGAGGAACAAGCATTCCATATCATTAAAAAGCACCGATATTCCTTTATCACAGACTTGTGAGACACTCATGAGATTGTAGCACAACTCTGGAACATAGTTGACATTTTCCAACGTGAGGGCTTCAGACACCACATCTCCTAATCCAACGATCTTCCCTCCTTTCTCGTCTCCAGCGAAAGACACGAAATCACCATCGATGAAGCGAAAGTTCTTCAGAAGTTCCTTTAATCCAGTCATGTGTCTAGAACATCCGCTGTCGACATGCCAGATGTACTCCATGAGCATACGAAGCCATTTCTGGAGTTTATTCTGATATACAAAAATATACACAAATTAGTTTGATTTGGGAACCCAGATTTGCTTCATTTTGAATCTATCGTGGTTTTGACCCACGTTGACCTCTTTTTGTTTCCAAAAATAGGTTGTTGACTCAACCAGGTTTTTAACAGGCTTCTTAAGATAATTAAGTTGATATGTGACGTTTGTGAGAAAATCATGTTCTGGTTTAGAAAACTTCTTGGTTTTACAATGTTTCGCTGTATGTCCTAAGTGACCACAGCGAAAGCATCTTTTATGTCTGGGTCTTTTGGTGTTAGAAGATGATGTATGTGATGAGAGTCTTGAGCTTTCTGCTTTCTTCATTTTCTTGTCCACTCTGCTTTAATCTTCTGAGTATTCTTCATCACTGTCTGAATCGGATGAACTTTCATACGTGTTGTCCTCGCTTGAGCTTTGCTCTTCACTTGCTTCGTAACTTGACTCATAGTAGCTTTGATCTTCGTTTGAACTTTCTGAGTCTTGGTCTTCGATTGTTTCAACACTTGAACACTTGGAGCTTTCATCATTTGTATTCTGATCCTCGCTTGAGGTTTTCGGAGTTTCTTCACTCAAGAATTCGAGACTTTCACCATCTGTTGTTTGATCTTCATTTGAGCTTTCTGATTTTTGTTCATCTTCTAAGGCAGTGATGCTTGAGTCTCCATTGAAGTGATCTTCAGTGACACTCTTTTCTGAATCTGTCATACATGTTCGAGATGGAATAAATTCTGGAATTTCCTCTGTGAGGAATTTTCCAAAACTATTCTTTTTCAATTCTGGCACAAATACAGGAGATTCACAAACAACTTTATCATCACAAAATGCAGAATTTAAATCATGACGTTCAGACACAAAATCTTCACGATCACGGGTCTCAAATGTAGGCACATGGCCCTTACAGTTATCCGAAGATTTAAATTTAGGCACACGGCCATTACAGTCATCCATCCTACTTAAATCATTACATTCTTCCTTAAGATTGTTTCTCCTAGAACAGTTCCAGGCGAACCAGTTAATGGCGGAATAACTGTCGCCTGAATATCCTATTCCTATTTTTGAACCGCCGCAGTCTCCATCCTCATTGCACACATCTTCTTTACACACAATTGGATCTGCATTACTTTTAGAAAAGTTAGCGGTTGTTTCATTTCCACAAGATTCATTTTGTTCAACAGAGGCCTTTTTATCGATGAGATCGTTTTCGGGATGAGGAGTTGGCATTTGCACATAGTTTTTGCTATGGTGGAAAGAAGAGTTTTCTTTAATTTCCGTGCCTGTCCTTATACCCAATCCCGTCTTTCACAAACGTTGGTCGTTGGCAGTTTTTGATGTTAGTAAATGCCTTTTGACTGACATTCCATTTGTCTATTATAATTTGTAATTTATTCTTTTCGTTCAAAGCTTTTTCTAATCTTTCTGTGAGATCGTTGATGATAAAATCTTTTCTAAACACAAATTCTGTTAGAGTTTGCATTTCAGCTAAAGTTGAATTCAACTTTCTCTGATATGCAGCCTCATTCTGTTTAAGCTCGTTGTTAAATTTTAAAGCTTTGTCTTTTTGTCTCTCAAATTCTAGATTTAGAGACTTGTAATGTGCCACGACATTAATGCATGCAGATGTGCATAATTTTTCTTTAAAACTAAGTGGAATACTGTTTACCAAGTCCTTGTCAGCTTTTTTCTTTTAAAGACTCTGTTTTCATAGCTGCAGCTGGGACCTTTTCCTTGCCCTTCTCTTGATCAGATGTCTTTTCAGACACATGCTCCTTTGTTTCTCCAGACTTCTTTTCTTTCTTAGGCTCCATGGAGGTGAGAATGCTTTTTAGACCTTTGTCAGTAGTATTGTCTCCTTTTGGAATTCCAACTGTCTGTTTCTCAAACTGCTTCGATGAGGACTCGCTTGAAATCTTTGCCATCAGAGCTTTGTTGACTTGCTCCTTTGCTTTAGCAATTTCTTTACTCCAATCATAGTCTTCGACGACTAAAGCTTTTGGTGTGCTAGGAGACGCGTTGTTCTTGTTTTCTTCAACTGTGATTTGCTTTACAACAGGAGTGGTTTCACTGTTTCCTTCTTTTAACAGAGGACAATCACGCTTGAAATGGCCCAGATTCTTGCAGTTGTAGCACCTAAGTTTAGATTTGTCAAAACCAGCTTTTCCAAGACCCAAACACTTTCCTGTTTTGTCTTGAAATTTCTTTAACCTCAAAGTGATCATGGCCATCTGCCATTTCAGATCCATTTCCTCCATGTCATATGGATCAACCTGATACACGTCTTCAGCAGTGAACATCTCCTTCTTTAGTTCTCCAGACATCAAAGCTTCATAGCTGCTCAGAAACATATTGAAAAGTGCCACGTTTTCAGTAGACACCTTCAACACTTGTGTATCGCCAACCGTGATAGTCTTCTCACTAGGTTGTGGAGCTTTTGATGCGCTTGCGGAAGCGTTGGCATAGATTAAATCAGAAGCTTGTGGAGTGATGCCACCTGAAGCAAGAAATGCCACATTTTTCAATCCAGAAGAGGTTTGAGTTGACTTTGGTGGGTGACCAACAGTGTTCATCTCTCGTTTGTTGACATCCATTTCGAAGGCTCTTAGGGTGTTAATCAAGTCGAACAGAGTGACAGGATTTGGATTGTTGAGGAAATCCTTCTTGATCATCATGCATTGTAGACTCCATTCCTTGGGGAGTGAATCTAGCAGCTTCTTTATTGCAGCACGGTTTGTGACAGGATTTCCCGCCTTCTTCATTTTGGTCATCATATTCAGAAAGCGACTGATGTGATCGGAAAAACTTTCTCCACAAACTCCACAAAACATGTCATATTGTTTCTGCACCATGTCTCTCTTGCTTTCGATCAGCTCTTCATTTCCCTCATAATACTCAATCAATGCATTCCAGAGTGCATTTTTGCAGTTTGGTGTTCTTCAAACATGTTACAGTCATCAGTTGACAGTGCCATGGTTAAGGCAGCATGAGCACGACGATCACGTTGGATTAGAGCCTTGTCTTCATCAGTGAAGGTGGTTGCATCATTGTTGGCAACTACCGCATCTCCTCGAACAACTGTTGGAATGTGGGGTTCAGCGGTGACAGAGAGCCACAGATTGTAGTCCGTGTACTCGAAGAACGACTGAATGCGAGTCTTCCAAGTGTTGAAGTCTTCAGCCCCTTTCAACTTTGGTGGCCTAGTAGTGGTTCCGGTCTCAAGTTCCGCTTGAGTAATTGGACTTAGTTGATTCAACGACATCTTGGTTTGATTTTGACAAAAGAGAGCTGATCAGATGTGACAACCCTCAAAATCCCATGTATTCCGTACAAATTATTAATGATAATTAAAGTGTTTGACGACTGTGTGGAATTACTTAACTGCTTTCTGATATCTGTGTTATGCTTACACGTATTTGTTAATATGCTAAGGAATATGCTAAGGAATATGCTAAGGAATATGCTAAGGAATATGCTAAGGAATATGCTAAGGAATATGCTAAGGAATATCCTAAGGAATATGCTAGGAATATGCTAGGAATATGCTAGGAATATGCTAGGAATATGCTAGGAATATGCTTGGAATATGCTAGGAGTATGCTATATGGAAGATCTTATAAATACCACCATTCCACCAAAACTCTCTTTCTCTCCTCTCCTCCCTAGCTCACGGCCGAACACCCCCTTGCCACTACATCCATTTTCGGCTCTTGATCTCCTCATTCCAAGCATACACAAGTCTTTCGGGTCACGCATAAGGAGTCTTGGAGCTAACGGAAGGCGAAGGACCTCGTTATCTTGCTTTTATCCACCACTTTTACGCCTTTGATCTTCCCTAGCCTTGTGCTAGTTGTAAGTGCTTCTAATCAACTTCTTGTTCATGTTTGATGTGGTTAATAAGAGATTAGTCGGTTAAAAATTATGAACATACAAGATCCAAATCTAAAAGTCTACTAAAATGATGAACAAGGTGGTTAATGAATGAATATTAGTGTAAAGCATGTAGATCTTGTGTGATTATGATTATTGGTTGATGATCTGAAGTATTGCTGGATAATATTAATGTTTGATGTTGTTGTGAATACTAAACTTGTTAACGGTATCGATCGAACACGATTTAGAAGGTTAAACACTAAAAATCAGAATCTGTCCAAGTTTTACAGCCAACTTCAGTTGGCTGTAAACAAGTCATAAACCTAACGAAAAACTGATATTTTAAGCCTAAAATGTGATATTATGAAATACGGTTCTAATGGCACCGGAATCGTAATTTTTGTACTTCGTTTACTATTTTTAAAGTGTTAAATTGTAACAGCAACTTAAGCTGAATTTTGACAGCAATAAATGGGTGTCGTACTTTCAGTCATAACCTGAGTTTTGTGATGAATCGGACCATGAAATTTGTACAGTAGATGACAACCTATGCATGTGTAATTACCCCACTGGAATTTCGTAAATCGGACACTCGATGAATTTTTAATGAATTGTTCCGTGGACTGTGGTCAGAAATTCATAAATCTGAGTTCAGTCCGGAATATGAATTGTTATAAAATATTGGTAGTGAACCGGACCCCGATATTTTTACACAATAAAATATGGAACGTTTAAGACATCTTGTAAAAATTTGGAAATTTTTGGAATAATTTAACTATTTTATTAAGACGACCGAAAACTGCCGGTTTTGAATATTAATGCTGAATTGATATAAGTTGTGACCTTGCGTGTCTAAATGTCGAGTATGCTATCCGTGAATGATCTAACATGTTATATATGTTATGTGCATTATCGTATGTTTGATTTTGAGTGGGGAATGGATGGGAAACTTAGATGGGCATAAGCCGTTACGGTGATGCATGTTGTGTGATAGATACGTGTAGGAACTTTGTGTTCTATTTGAAAACCACTAAATGACTAACTGGTAAATCATACTAGGACGTGATTGACAGACCTTGACTGTTAGCTATATTTGAGAATCTAACCGAGCAAACCGAGGTGAGTTCACACACTTTCTAAGGCATGGGATTCCCGGTGGTTTGGGAATGGGTTAAAGAATTTAAAACTAAATCTACATATCCTCCTTGGGTAGGATATGTACGGCCATCCTCCTTGGGTAGGATGCCAATATTACTCCTGCGTATTCTCCTTGGGTAGAACTACGCACGTTCGTCCTCCTTGGGTAGGACAACAACCTTAAAACTTACTAGACAAAACTCTATCATAAGTCCCTCATTTTATATCGACTTAATCGCCGAGGCCAATGGCGAGCGGGTCATTAGTTAATAGCGCTATTAGGTTTAACAAACCTCACACCGTGCCAGTCGGACGGGCGTGTACTAATGGACTATGGCAAACCATCAGTGATGATAGACACTGATGTAGGGCACAACTTACTTGCATAGTAGTCGATATCATACGGTCTAGTAGTTCACATGGGGAAGCCCCCACTAATCATGAACAGGGTATGGGTAATAAAGAATGAACTGGTTAAACTTTCTTTCAACTACGGGGTAACCCTCACGGCAATTACGCCAACGAAAGACAAACCACGTTTTCGGAAAACAACTTAAAACTAAACAACCAAACGTGAACTCACTCAACTTTGTTGTTGACTCGTTGTTACATGCCTTACAGGTCGCTAAATGCATGGAGCTTGCATATGGAGGTGGTCGTTGTGGGATGCGAACTGACATGTCCCGCATTTAATAAATAAACTTTATGAACTATTTAAATCTACGTTTTGGACTTTAAACTTTTGAACTATGGACTATGTTTTGAACTTATGTTTTATGCTTCCGCTGTTTAGCTAAAATCGGTTTACTTCCTTTTGGTCACCAATCGTATTGTGTTTGGTTTTAATTACTTGATTATGTTGTTCGATATGATTGGTGGCTCGATCCTGGTCACGTCACGCCTCCAAGCGGTGGTACTCCGCATGGTGGATTTTGGGGGTGTGACAGATTGGTATCAGAGCCATTGGTTATAGTGAACTTGGTTTTAAAATGGGAAAAGATTTTTGATAAAACCAGACTATAACCTGTACAGTGCTCAACGATCCACATCGACGCTTCGCTCCACGTGCAAGACTCGACACCATAAGTGGTATGATTTATGTTATATTGTCGGTTAGATAGCTCACACTATGCATTAGTTAACGTGATAACTTCTACTTGAACCTTGTGTGCTTACTCTCTACTGTCGTCCCACACTTACGCACTTTCACGACACTTTTCTCACTTACGTTGCTTCGTGATGAAGATCATGAGCGGACGCGGAGGACGCATCAACCTCACACAAGCCCAGTTGACGGCTCTGATCAACGAACGAGTTGCTGAGGCACTCGCAGCTGTTCCTGCAGGAGGTATAACCTGCTACTCCGACCTATCTTAGAACGTTTAGATCTTACCTTCGCAAACCTACCCTCATGCCTAACCTTGTCATTTATTCTCGCACCATAGGTCAACATGCTCAGCCTCCTGTGTGTACGTTCAAAACCTTCATGGATTGCCGACCAAGCACTTTCAGCGGCACAGAAGGTGCTGTAGGCCTTCTTCACTGGTTCGAGAAGCTCGAGTCTGTTTTCGAGATGTGTGATTGCCCGGAAGATCGTAAGGTGAAGTATGCTACTGGAACACTCGAAGGCGCTGCGTTAACCTGGTGGAAAGCACAGGTCCAATTGCTTGGGTTGGCGGTTGCTAATGCCACCCCATGGAACAGCTTCAAAGAACTGATTAGAGAAGAGTATTGCAGTCGTGATGACATCCACAAGCTAGAGGTGGAATTTTTCAACCTGAAGATGACGGGGTCTGAGATTGAGGCGTATACTAAGAGGTCAAACGAACTGGCCATCCTGTGTCCTACTATGGTGGACCCTCCTTACAAACGCATTGAGCTGTACCTTAAGGGCTTGGTGCCGGAAATTCAAAGCCACGTAACCTCAGCTAACCTTGGCACTATACAGCAAATTGTCAAGTTGGCTCATCGTCTCACTGACCAGGCGGTTGAGCAGAACAAGCTGCCCAAACGTATTAGCGCCACTACTTCTGATGCTCCCAACGACAATAAGCGCAAGTGGGAGGGAAATCTGGGCAAGGGTTCTATTTCAGCTCAATCTCAGCAGCGAAAGACAGATGAGTACAAGAGCCCCAGTCAGCAGTCATCTGGAAATCAAGGTCAGGGTGGGTACAAGGGAAATCACCCTAAGTGCAATCGATGTAATCTACACCACAGCGGCCAGTGCAACAAGGGTCGTTGTCAGAGGTGTCACAAGCTGGGTCATGAAGCAAAGGATTGCAGGAGCCCACGTCCTGTGAATCAGAGTCGCCAACAACAGCAACAAGCTCCGCAGAACCACCAACAGCAGCATCAACAGGGCAATAAAGGATGCTTTCAGTGTGGCGCTGAGGGCCACTTTAAGAGGAACTGCCCCCAGCTGAACCAAAACCAGAACAATACCCAAAGAAACGGGAACCACAATGGAAACAACAACGGAGGCAACAATGGAGGTAACAATAATGGAAATGGCGCCCAAGGTCGTGTGTTCGTGATTGGTCAGGGAGAAGCAAGGAACGATCCCAACGTTGTGATGGGTAAGTTTCTTCTGGACGACTTCTTTGTTACTGTTTTGTTCGATTCGGGTGCCGATACTAGTTATGTGTCCGTAAAAGTTAACCAAATGCTTAAGCGCACTCCAACACTTCTGAACACCAAACACACGGTAGAACTAGCTAATGGTAAAAGTCTAGAAGCCACACACGTAGTTAAAGGTTGTAACCTCGTCTTAGCTGGTCAGACTTTCTCTATCGATCTTATTCCTATCACACTGGGTAGTTTCGACGTCGTTATTGGGATGGATTGGCTATCTTATCATCGAGCGGAGATTGTTTGTAAGGAGAAAATCGTCCGCATTTCTCGTTCTGGTGAAAAACCTCTCATGATTCGTGGCGACAAGAGTGGTGCTGTCGAAGGCATCATCTCTTTCCTTAAGGCCCAGAAGTGTTTGCGCAAGGGCCACACTGCCATTTTAGCACTCGTTACTGACACATCAACGGAAAAGAAGAGAATTGAAGACATTCCTATTGTACGCGACTTTCCCGAGGTATTTCCTGAGGAATTACCTGGTCTTCCGCCTCATCGACAAGTCGAGTTTCAAATCGAGCTAGCTCCTGGAGCAGCACCAATAGCTCGTGCGCCTTATCGACTTGCTCCATCAGAACTTGAAGAACTGTCTACGCAACTACAAGAACTTCTGGAGAAGGGTTTTATACGTCCCAGCTCTTCGCCATGGGGAGCTCCAGTCTTGTTCGTAAAGAAGAAAGACGGTACCTTCAGGATGTGTATTGACTACCGCGAACTCAACAAGGTGACCGTGAAGAATCGTTATCCTCTTCCACGCATCGATGACTTATTCGATCAATTGCAAGGGTCGAGTTTCTATTCTAAGATTGACCTAAGGTCAGGCTACCATCAGCTGAGAGTCCGAGAGGAGGACGTCTCCAAAACAGCATTCAGAACTCGTTACGGCCATTATGAGTTTCTGGTTATGCCTTTCGGATTGACGAATGCACCAGCGGTCTTCATGGATCTCATGAACCGAGTGTGCAAGCCTTACCTAGATAAGTTCGTTATTGTGTTCATCGACGACATCCTAATCTATTCTAAGAGTCAGGAGGAACACGAGCAACACCTGAGACTTATTCTGGAATTACTTCGTAAAGAGCAGCTGTATGCCAAGTTTTCGAAATGTGACTTCTGGCTTCGCGAAGTCCATTTTCTGGGCCATGTGGTAAACAAGGATGGGATTCATGTTGATCCATCCAAGGTTGACTCGATCAAGAACTGGCCTGCACCCCGCACACCAACAGAGATCCGTCAATTCTTAGGTCTGGCAGGATATTACAGAAGGTTTATCAAAGACTTCTCCAAGATTGCGCAACCTCTCACTTCACTGACTCAGAAGGGTGTCACCTATCGTTGGGGTGATGCACAGGAGTCCGCATTTCAGCACTTGAAGGATAGACTTTGTAGCGCGCATATCCTCTCATTGCCTGAAGGCATAGACGATTTTGTGGTTTACTGCGATGCTTCCATCCAAGGACTTGGTTGTGTGTTGATGCAACGTGACAAGGTCATTGCCTACGCATCGCGCCAACTTAAGGTTCACGAAAGGAACTACACTACGCACGACTTGGAATTGGGAGCAGTTGTTTTCGCGCTTAAGATATGGAGACATTACCTGTACGGTACCAAGTGCACCATTTACACCGATCACAGGAGTCTCGAGCATATCTTCAAGCAAAAGGAGTTAAACATGCGTCAACGTCGATGGGTAGAGCTCTTGAATGATTACGAATGCGCTATCAAGTATCATCCGGGCAAGGCCAATGTTGTGGCTGACACCCTCAGCCGGAAGGATACTATACCTAGGCGTGTACGTGCGTTACAGCTTACCATCCAATCTAACCTTCCCGCTCAGATTCGCGATGCTCAGGTTGAAGCATTGAAGGCAGAGAACATCAGAGCTGAGTCCCTAAGAGGATCGAGGCAACGACTAGAACAAAAAGAAAACGGCGCCTACTATGTTAACGGACGCATCTGGGTTCCGCTGTATGGAGACTTGCGCGAGCTTGTGATGGACGAAACGCATAAGTCTCGTTACTCAGTACATCCTGGTTCGGACAAGATGTACCATGATCTCAAGACTACATACTGGTGGGCTGGTATGAAAGCCAGCATAGCAACCTACGTCGGCAAATGCTTGACTTGTGCCAGGGTCAAGGTCGAATACCAGAAACCATCAGGCCCACTCCAACAACCAGAGATACCTAAATGGAAATTGGAGCAAATTTCCATGGATTTCGTTACTGGTCTGCCCAGATCTCAACGCGGAAATGATACCATTTGGGTAATCGTGGATCGACTGACCAAGTCTGCACATTTTCTGCCTATCAAGGAAACGGATAAGTTTTCTACTCTAGCAGACATCTACCTAAAAGAAGTGGTATCAAGGCACGGAGTGCCAACCTCCATCATTTCTGATCGTGACGCGCGTTTTACCTCTGAACTGTGGCAAGATATGCACAAGTCTTTTGGCTCACGATTAGATATGAGCACCGCTTATCATCCACAGACGGATGGGCAATCAGAACGCACCATCCAAACTCTTGAAGACATGCTTAGGGCATGTGTAATCGATTTTGGTAACGGCTGGGAAAAGCATCTCCCGTTAGTGGAGTTTTCATATAACAACAGTTACCACACCAGCATCCAAGCTGCTCCGTTTGAGGCATTGTACGGACGCAAATGCCGATCACCTCTCTGTTGGGCAGAAGTTGGTGACAGCCAAATCACTGGCCCAGAACTTGTGGTAGATACCACTGAGAAAATTGCTCAGATACGACAGCGAATGGCGGCAGCTCGTGACCGTCAGAAAAGCTATGCTGATAAGGGAAGAAAACCACTCGAATTCCAGGTTGGGGATCGAGTGCTGCTCAAAGTCTCACCTTGGAAAGGTGTAGTCCGATTTGGCAAACGGGGCAAACTCAACCCGCGTTATGTCGGACCGTTCGAGATCATTGAGAGAATTGGCAAAGTCGCTTACAGGCTGAACCTACCTGAAGAACTCAGCGGAGTTCATAATGTTTTCCATGTGTCAAATCTGAAGAAGTGTCTGTCAGATGAGACCCTCATAGTTCCTCTCAAAGAGCTCACAATCGACGACAAGCTGCAATTCGTTGAGGAACCCATAGAGATTACGGATCAAGACGTTAAGATTCTCAAGCACACCAGAATACCTCTCGTACGAGTTCGTTGGAATTCCCGTCATGGCCCAGAGTATACCTGGGAACGAGAAGACCAAATGAAACTCAAGTATCCCCAGCTGTTTAAGAAAAATGCAACCACTACTGAGACTGAAGCTACCGCAGAATTTCGGGACGAAATTCCAAATCAACGGGGGGATGATGTGACACCCCAGGAAAATCAGGAAAGCAACGCAACTTAACTAGCTTCCTCAGTAACCACGCACTAAATTTCGGGACGAAATTCTCTTAACAGGGGGAGAATGTGACAACCCTCAAAATCCCATGTATTCCGTACAAATTATTAATGATAATTAAAGTGTTTGACGACTGTGTGGAATTACTTAACTGCTTTCTGATATCTGTGTTATGCTTACACGTATTTGTTAATATCCTAAGGAATATGCTAAGGAATATGCTAAGGAATATGCTAAGGAATATGCTAAGGAATATGCTAAGGAATATGCTAAGGAATATGCTAAGGAATATGCTAAGGAATATGCTAGGAATATGCTAGGAATATGCTAGGAATATGCTAGGAGTATGCTATATGGAAGATCTTATAAATACCACCATTCCACCAAAACTCTCTTTCTCTCCTCTCCTCCCTAGCTCACGGCCGAACACCCCCTTGCCACTACATCCATTTTCGGCTCTTGATCTCCTCATTCCAAGCATACACAAGTCTTTCGGGTCACGCATAAGGAGTCTTGGAGCTAACGGAAGGCGAAGGACCTCGTTATCTTGTTTTTATCCACCACTTTTACGCCTTTGATCTTCCCTAGCCTTGTGCTAGTTGTAAGTGCTTCTAATCAACTTCTTGTTCATGTTTGATGTGGTTAATAAGAGATTAGTCGGTTAAAAAATATGAACATACAAGATCCAAATCTAAAAGTCTACTAAAATGATGAACAAGGTGGTTAATGAATGAATATTAGTGTAAAGCATGTAGATCTTGTGTGATTATGATTATTGGTTGATGATCTGAAGTATTGCTGGATAATATTAATGTTTGATGTTGTTGTGAATACTAAACTTGTTAACGGTATCGATCGAACACGATTTAGAAGGTTAAACACTAAAAATCAGAATCTGTCCAAGTTTTACAGCCAACTTCAGTTGGCTGTAAACAAGTCATAAACCTAACGAAAAACTGATATTTTAAGCCTAAAATGTGATATTATGAAATACGGTTCTAATGGCACCAGAATCGTAATTTTTGGACTTCGTTTACTATTTTTAAAGTGTTAAATTGTAACAGCAACTTAAGCTGAATTTTGACAGCAATAAATGGGTGTCGTACTTTCAGTCATAACCTGAGTTTTGTGATGAATCGGACCATGAAATTTGTACAGTAGATGACAACCGATGCATGTGTAATTACCCCACTGGAATTTCGTAAATCGGACACTCGATGAATTTTTAATGAATTGTTCCGTGGACTGTGGTCAGAAATTCATAAATCTGAGTTCAGTCCGGAATATGAATTGTTATAAAATATTGGTAGTGAACCGGACCCCGATATTTTTACACAATAAAATATGGAACGTTTAAGACATCTTGTAAAAATTTGGAAATTTTTGGAATAATTTAACTATTTTATTAAGACGACCGAAAACTGCCGGTTTTGAATATTAATGCTGAATTGATATAAGTTGTGACCTTGCGTGTCTAAATGTCGAGTATGCTATCCGTGAATGATCTAACATGTTATATATGTTATGTGCATTATCGTATGTTTGATTTTGAGTGGGGAATGGATGGGAAACTTAGATGGGCATAAGCCGTTACGGTGATGCATGTTGTGTGATAGATACGTGTAGGAACTTTGTGTTCTATTTGAAAACCACTAAATGACTAACTGGTAAATCATACTAGGACGTGATTGACAGACCTTGACTGTTAGCTATATTTGAGAATCTAACCGAGCAAACCGAGGTGAGTTCACACACTTTCTAAGGCATGGGATTCCCGGTGGTTTGGGAATGGGTTAAAGAATTTAAAACTAAATCTACATATCCTCCTTGGGTAGGATATGTACGGCCATCCTCCTTGGGTAGGATGCCAATATTACTCCTGCGTATTCTCCTTGGGTAGAACTACGCACGTTCGTCCTCCTTGGGTAGGACAACAACCTTAAAACTTACTAGACAAAACTCTATCATAAGTCCCTCATTTTATATCGACTTAATCGCCGAGGCCAATGGCGAGCGGGTCATTAGTTAATAGCGCTATTAGGTTTAACAAACCTCACACCGTGCCAGTCGGACGGGCGTGTACTAATGGACTATGGCAAACCATCAGTGATGATAGACACTGATGTAGGGCACAACTTACTTGCGTAGTAGTCGATATCATACGGTCTAGTAGTTCACATGGGGAAGCCCCCACTAATCATGAACAGGGTATGGGTAATAAAGAATGAACTGGTTAAACTTTCTTTCAACTACGGGGTAACCCCCACGGCAATTACGCCAACGAAAGACAAACCACGTTTTCGGAAAACAACTTAAAACTAAACAACCAAACGTGAACTCACTCAACTTTGTTGTTGACTCGTTGTTACATGCCTTACAGGTCGCTAAATGCATGGAGCTTGCATATGGAGGTGGTCGTTGTGGGATGCGAACTGACATGTCCCGCATTTAATAAATAAACTTTATGAACTATTTAAATCTACGTTTTGGACTTTAAACTTTTGAACTATGGACTATGTTTTGAACTTATGTTTTATGCTTCCGCTGTTTAGCTAAAATCGGTTTACTTCCTTTTGGTCACCAATCGTATTGTGTTTGGTTTTAATTACTTGATTATGTTGTTCGATATGATTGGTGGCTCGATCCTGGTCACGTCACGCCTCCAAGCGGTGGTACTCCGCATGGTGGATTTTGGGGGTGTGACATCAGAAGCTAATTTCGCTGACAGATCACTAGAAGCCGGTAACAGTGTTAAGTTTGCCGATGACTTGAGAAGCATGAACAATTTCGCTGGTGGATCTTGCTGGTCTTCAACCTTCGCTGGTACACTAGGTTGTCCTGCACGAGCGAACAAGCTAATTCCGCTGATACACGTAACACAAACGTTAGTCTGACTAATTTCGCCGATTACCGTGATAAGAACGCTGTGGTTCAATATCACAGTTCTCGAAGTCGCCTTCGATAATTTCGCTACAGGGTCACTTGACACTATTTCGCTGATAATCAATAATTTTGCTCGAATGATGATCGTCGAAATTAAATGATCATGCGATGAGTTTTGAAAAGATTTGGCTATGTTCGCTGTATTAAAAAATGTATTCGCTACATTCAAAATTTTAAGTTCGCTGCCTTCAAAAATTGTTCGCTGTCTTCAACTTAATTTCGCTGGACAGAGGGTTTAACATGAACTAAAACGCTCTAATCACTCAAAAACAGCTCAAAAACCATGTTTTGATGCATCAAAATGTCCAAAATGACTCCCTAATCATGTATTAACAACAACCTATCGATTAAACACACCAAATCAATCCATTTTAAGTCCAAAAATTTGAAAACCTTGAAACTTTTGAAAAACCTTCAAAACTATGAAAAATCTCAACAAGAACACAACAACCAAGAGCACTAAGGCTCTGATACCAAATTGTAGATCCCAATATCAATCCGGATCATAGTGGTTGGTTGTTCTAGCCCAAAACACCTATTGATTAAGTGTTTGAACTATGAAAAGTTAAGAATGATCAAAGATGAAGGTGAAGCTAATGGATTAATGAATACAACAAGTGTTGTATTGAATCCAAATAATAATATAAATCAGTAGAGTACGTTGGATATCAGATTAGAGCACAAGAACAATGATTGAATGTAAACAACACCATTATTCATTAAGAGAGCCAAAAGCCTTAGGTGGTTACTATACAAGGGCTATTTATAGTGTTCCTGACTTGCCAGCAAATTTATAAATTTGCTGGAATCTTAACTACACTCGGGCAGGAATCCTAATTCTATAGAATTACAAAATAAGCCCTTATACTATCAAAATAGCTACAAACCACTATAAAACTAATCCAGCACAAGTATGAACGATCTCAAAAGTTCCAACACTAATAATCGTAATGTATTACGGAATTTGTCAAAGAAATGATACATATGCACATGTGCATAGATAATTGTTAGTCGAATTTTTTAGGGATGAAATATAGCGACTTTTTTAAAAAATATTATTTTTTTGTGTTTTTTTAGATTTTTTAGGTATTTTTGGTTGTGTTCACATTGGTTTTCGTGGTTCTCGCAATAAAGGTGGTTCCTAACGAATCCTTACCATATATATATATATATAGATATATTTAGGTACAGGATCAGGAGAAAACGCCCTAAAGTGTGAGAACAGTGAGAACGGATCATGGCCCAACACCTGGCAGGGGGCGCTAAATATGCAGGGGTACGATTGTCCTTTTGTACGCTCCCTCCTTATTCGCGTTATAAATATGTTTCAAATTAAAACTCCAAAGATTTCCTATTAGCTGTTACCAGCTCCTTTCCAAGCTTTCTTAGGTCTATGGCGTCTAACGTGGATTCTGTTTGACAAAGTAATATTCGATGACGTTTCATATTTTTGTTTCATCAAATCATGTAACACATATACAACAGATATGGCGTTTTGTTCTTTTTTGTTTGTTTTGTTGTTTTTTTTTTCAAATTAATATTTCATAATGTGTTGCATTTTTTCAATGGCGTTGTTCATGTATCCAATTTATTCTCATTTTAGTTGATAGTTAAACAATTAGTAAGAACTGATAATTGGAGTTTTCATTATTAATTTAATTGCTGTTTGGGAACTAGTATATTTCTTATATTTTCTCGAAGTTTCTGGATTCATACCTTAACACAAGTTCCCCAACAATGAAACTTTTTGATAACTTGGTTTGGTGCAATGATATCCAAGTGACATTGTACAAAGTATTTAACACAAAGATTTTTAATCAAGACGAAAAATAAACTCAACTTTGGACCTCAAAATGGTGATTTACCAATTTAGTTTACCATAGTAAACTTGTGGTAACAATCCTAGAGGTTTATCGAAGTGAGATGAAACAAGAATTCATGAAGAAGAGAAAGAAAAAGTTAGTTGAAGCTCACTTTTTGGACTTGAAACTTTCTGTTATAAACTTGCAAAATCAGAGCTTGAGAGGGTTTAGAGAATGATTTGAGTGTGGGAAAAATTAAATGGAGGTGTGGGAGGTTTGGTTTTATAATGGAGGATTAGGATTAGTGTTTAATGGAGTTGTAAGGTGATTGGAGGTGAATGGATGTGCAAAAGTTACCAACCTGGATGGCCAAAAGAACTTTCTGCAGAATATGCCTCGTTGCGCCGCACGACGAGGGAAAGTTTCGTCGTCGCGTCGCGCGAGGACAAGTTTTTCAAAACTTGTTGATTTTTGTTCAACTTTGGCCCCTGAACTTGGTTTTGATGTTGTTTTAAGCTATAAACTTATATTTTAACTCATTTTTAAGTACGCAAAGCGTGTTCGAGTATGATAAGTGTTTGACATATCTATAAATGGTATCACAAATGTATTGTATGTCTCGGTTTCTCGTATAAACATGTATTTGGTGATTGCTTGCATAAATAGGTATCATAATATAAAATATGAATTTCCATCATGATCGAAGTTCGTATTAGAAATGTGGAAACAAAATATAAATACAAGCTTTCTAAAAACAGAAAGTATGGAAATACAAAATGCTTAAGGTAAGTTTACAACCTTTAACCCCAATTTGCTAAGATTAACGTTAGTTGTTATTAATTTATCTTAGCACATCATACACAATTATCAAGTTAGTTCTTAAAGTAGTCTTATAAATAATATATATATTTAATCATGTCAATCATTCTTTGTTGATTTGAGTCTGAATGGGTATATTCTTTTAACCTTTAATTTCTTTCTATAATCTTCAATGGTGTTCTTTGTTTTCTTAGTTAATCTTTAAGTTTACATGTTTCATAGATTACATATTAGTAGATAAACCTAGGATTAAGAGCTATCGTGTCCACATATTGATATTCGATAACTCACTTGAACTATACTATGTTAATGATATGCACGCTTGCATATTTACTATGCTATTTTTCATTCTAAAAACCAAGAAGTTGTTTTTCGATCTAAAAACCAACCAGACCTCGAATTTCAGTTTGAGAATAGTGTTACGCGTTTGCAATTTATAATTGCACTAAAAACCTAATTCTAGTTATATACGTGTGCGTGTATTTGTTGTACGTAACTTCTTATCACACATTCTCATCTTTGTTTTATATTTCTAATGTATTTCATTATCTATCTTACATCAAAACTAACACCGTATTTATTTCAAAACAAATATATTACAATTCTTGTTTTATTGAAGAGCATGGATACCCATAAGCATGTTAGATTTCAAATCAGTTAATACCATTTGAAAATAAAAAATAATATATAACAGAAAATGTCTTGGATTTTAATTTCCCATCAATTTATACGACAGTCATAACATTTTAGTAGGTTAATGTTTATGAAATTAAATTAAATTTCTACACAGTCAATTGGTCAGTTTCTTTCTGCCATAATTTAAAATTGCATTTACTACTCCCAACTGTGCTTCACTCTCATGATTTCCCTTTAAATAGACTCATCACTTTACACATTCTTGTATCAATTTCTAGTCTTTTAGAGAGTAAAAAAGTGAGAAACAAAAAAAATGACAAGGTGTTGTTTTGTGTTACTTGTAGTTCTAGCACTAACGGTTTATAGCGTCACTGCTAGAGACGTTCCGAAGGAAAACAAAGATACTATTGGTCTTACGGACCAAAAGAATGTTTATACTTTTGGAGGAACAGGCGGGTTTAGTGGCATTGGAAACAATGGTTTGCCCATGGGCGGTATGGGAACCGGAGTTGGAGTAGGTGGTGATTTTGGTGGTGCCAATGGAGTTGGAGGTGTTGGTATGGGATTTCAATATGGCGGACCAGGTGGCCCGGCTGGTGGTGTGGGAACTTTTGGTGGTCTTGGTAACGGTTTTGGTGGATTACCGACTCTCGGTGGTGGTGGACTTGGCGGTGGTGGTGCATTTCCTATCGGTGGTGGTGGTGTACTCCCTCATCCTTAGGTGTATGTTTTGTGGTCACTTGGTAGCTAGCTACTTTCCGGTTATGAAGTTAGTTTAGTTTGTGTGAGAGGGTATGTTTGGTTTGTTTTGTTTGTGTTAGTGTCTTTTTTTACGTCAAAATATCTTTGTTGTTTCTCATGTCGTGTTCCTAGAATATTCGAACATCTATTTATATTAAGAAATTTAGTTTCACTTTATATGTTTGATGTTTCAGTCATTGATTTGTTGCATGTCTTGTTACTTATAACATCATTTTAGTGTTTATGTGAACTTGACACAAAAAGAAACATGATCCTTATAAAAAAAAACCATAAAACACGTGTACTGAATGCCATTTCTTACTCTTCGAACTTTTATATAGGTAATCTTATTAACCATATTGTGTAATGGTATAGGGAGAGGATTATGTGAAAAACTATATATAAATGAGAAAACTAGAAAACTAACTAAAAAAACATAAAAAAAGCTAAAAAACATACTAATTTTTTTTTTACAATTTTTAATAAAAAAATCGCTAGTTTTTATATATAAAAAAATGTAATTTTTTTTTGTTGTACTGCACATGTGCAATATATGTGTACTACACATGTGCACTATATCCGTAATATTGCATATGTGCAATACAACAAAAAAAAAATTCTTTTATTTTTTTATTTTAAATTTTTTTCAATGCATAAAAAGTTGCGATTTTTTTATAAAAAATTTAAAAAAAAAATTGGTATGTTTTTTAGATTTTTTTAGTTAGTTTTTTGGTTTTCTCATTTAAACTAATTTTCTTATGATCCATCCCCTAATGGTATAATAAATAACCTTGTTATAATTTGATACGGGAATAGGAAATAAATGATACAATTTGTCGTACTGAAATTTGGTGAAAATGGACTGTGCCATTAATATGAAACTAGTTTTTTTACGTCGTGCGTTGCGACGAAACCGAGCAAACGATAATGTAAAACAAACGTGATTTGAAAATAAAACATGTTGTTTAAAAAGTCAAACAATTAGAACGATTTAGTTTATTATCATACCGTTATATGATACTAATTAAATACTTTATTTGAGTACAACTTCGTTTTTAACAAAACCTATAATGGAATGTTGAGGAAAAATCGAGAACTATGTACTTAAGTTTTGAGAAAAAGTTATAAGCGTAAATTGTTAAAAAAGTATCAAATTAATTGATAAATTAATATATGTTCTTAAAAATATATTAAAAAATGGTAAAGAAAATATTATATGATTTTAAAAAAGAAAATAAAAGTTAAAAATATGTTATTAAAAGTAAATATAATAATTAAAAGCTATATATTATTATAAAAATAAAGTTACTATTAATCGTCCTTCGTAAACAATAATATGTTATTTAAAGTAAATATAATAATAAATTATTATAATATATTAAATAAAATAATGATAAAAAGTTACATATTATTATAAAAATAAAGTTACTATTTATCGTTCTCGGTAAATTTGGAAACAATAAAATGTTATTAAAAGTAAATATAATAATAAACTATTACAATATATTAAATAAATAACATAAAAAACTATATATTATTATAAAATTAAAGTTACTATTCATCGTCACTTGTCAACAATATATATATATAATGGAAGAAAAGAAAAATAATAAAAATTTGGTAGTATCTAGACCTCTTTATGTCCGTTCATTTAACTTTATCCGGATAAGAATACAACCATTTAACTGAAATAATTTTTTTGTTCATGTTTATTCGTTAGGAAAAAGAACACGTGTTCGTTCGTTTAAAATCTATACAAATAGTTCATGAATGTAATAGAACACAAACGAACATAAATAAACACAAACAAACAAGCCTAATACACTAGATATCCAATAATGTCAATAATTTTGTTAAGAAATCTAAATTAATGGTTCGATAGATGATTGTGGAACTGGAAGTCTGGCTATAAATGTGATAACATGAGGCTAGTGGGTATGGGACCGCCCCCCATCCGTCCTAGTCCGGCGACGCGGGCTACACCCCCCCTCCCCGGTCGTCTTCGTCTTTTCTTGGACGTTGGCGACGGACCAAATGTGGGCCCCCTCCCTTCAAAAAGTGACCGTTATTTAAAAAAAAATTCTATTTTTCAAAACCAAACAAACGGTCAAAAATTCTAAAATATATATATAATTCCATTTCATTTTTACCTCCATTCACAAATATAACCCCAAAATTTCATCTCTCTCACATAATTTTTATAAATCTTCTTCCACTTTTATAAACCTTATACTCTATCATGGCTTCACCTTCTTCCATTTCTTCAATTTCTTCCATCTCTTCATCATCTTCGTCTTCATGGTATTCATCATCTTCGGAAGAGGATACTATTATGCACAACATGATTATGAACGCGGCTCAAGTCTTCATGGCGGGTGATGAAGCGTCGTCCCAACGGCTATCTAGACGAGCAAAATTAAACCGAGACCAAGAAGGTATTTTACTATTTTTTCCTTATTATGTTTTATATAGATTTGAAAATGTATTTTATAATTAATTTCATTTATGTTTCGTTTTAAATTTATAGCCGCCCACGTTAAACTAGTAGCCGATTATTTTGCCGACGAACCCGTGTATCCAGCCGAGATTTTTCGACGTCGGTTCCGCATAAGTCGTTGACTGTTTTTACGTATTGCAGGCGACATGGCACAGTCTGAGCCGTTTTTTACACTGCGAAACGACGCCAGGGGGCAAAGGGGTTTCAGTAATTTACAAAAATGTACGTCGGCCATTCGCCAATTGGCATACGGTTACTCACCCGATGCATTAGACGAGTATATAAGGATGTCTAAAAGAACCGCACGTCTATGTTTGCACAAGTTTTGTGCATGGGTTGTCAAATTGTATAGCAAGCTTACATGCGGAAACCGAACGCAAACGACGTTCAAAAATTATATCAAGCACACGAACAGAGACATGGTTTCCCAGGAATGCTCGGGAGCATTGATTGCATGTACTGGCCGTGGCAGAACTGCCCAGTTGCCTGGCAAGGTCAGTATACTAGGGGAGATCATGGACACCCGACTATTATTCTAGAGGCTGTTGCGTCACAGGATCTCTAGATCTTCTTTTTTTTTTTCGGTCTACCTGGTTCGCTCAATGACCTTAACATCATACACCAGTCACAGATATTTGAGGATGTAGTGGTGGGTACAGGTCCAGACACAAGCTTTACGGTTTCGTGGGTGGAATACAGGCGAGGTTACTACCTAGCCGATGGAATATACCCAACGTACTCGACAATCCTTAAAACTATTCCGCACCCGACAGACGAAAAAAGAAAAAAATTTGCGAAGTATCAAGAGGGTGCGGGAAAAGATATTGAACGGGCTTTTGGTGTTCTACAAAATAAATGGCAAATCATTGAACATCCAGCACGTTCACAAACACCAAAGAGGTTACGACACATTATGTACGCTTGTATCATCCTTTATAACATGGTCATTGAAGACGAAGGTAGAGCGATATGCGAGTACGACGAAAATGCGTCTACTGGAAATTATGTTCCAGTTAGTGGGGAACAACAAGATTTTAACATGTTCGCTCTACGTAATTAGTTCACACATCATAACCTACAAGCGGACTTGGTGGAGTACATTTGGAACAACGCTCAAAACGAACCCGACCACGACATGGAAGACGAAGACTAGTAGCTTTTTTTTAATATATTAGGATATTTTTAAGTTTATGTTTTTTTTAAGTTTATTTTTTTAAGTTTATTTTTTTAGGTTTATGTTTTTTTTAAAAAAAAATTTAAGTTTATGTAATGCTTTTTAATATTAATGAAAATATTTTGTTACTTTATTTGTTAAATGTTAAAAAAAGTAGAAGATTAAAAAAAATAAAAAAACATAAAAGTGGTGGAGGACTATGACTAGGACCATCCTCCCATACCCTCTAGTTTTGGAGGATGGACAATCCTTGGGAGGACTATGACGTGGCGCCTACGTGACGGATCATCTTCCAAGGATGAACCATCACCATACCCACTAGCCTGAGAAGCAGTACTTAGCTAAACAAACTCGTGTTTCTTCTAGTGATTAAATATTTATATGTGAACTTTTGTATTAATATTCAAACGAACAAACAGATTTTGACGAACGGACATAAACAAATGTAAATGAACAAACTAATTAAAGATGTATTCATTTCGTTCATTTAATTAAAAGAATAAAAAAATATTTTTATATTTGTTCGTTAATCAAAGAAATTAACATAAATGATATTTACGAGGAAGGATTCACAAACAATCAACAATTTACTAAAAGTTCAGTTTATTTACATAGTTAACTGTATCATATCAAATTAACCATATCTGTTATAAATGATTCTAGTTTATATTTTTTGATATTTTATTTTAGTTTAAAAAATTATTTAGCTTTCACATTAAAAATCATTTTATTTACTTTATAAATTAATTTTAAAAAGAGCTATAAAGATGAAAATAATCCTCAAGCACTGGGCTGTATGGCTAATTAATTATTTGAATTGAAATTGACAAGTTAAATTCCTCAATTCAAACAAATAGATGAGCAAACTCCTAAAATGGTACTTGAAGTTTGGTCACTTTTACCACTTTAGTCTAAAACTCAAATATTTTGAATCTGAGTTCCTGTGGTTTCAACTTTGCTGTCATTTTCATCCAAACCCAAATATTGTTAGATTTTTCAGTTAACATCTAGCATTTTTGTCTTTTTCCTCTTTTTTAATGAAGGGCAAAATGGTTTTTTAACGTTTTATTAATCAACATCACTTTTATTTTTTTTAATTTGTTATAATAAAACGTTAAAGGACCATTTTGCATTTCATTAAAAGAGAAAAAAGACAAAAGAACTGGATGTTAACTGAAAAATCTGACCAGATTTTGCTTTTGGATGAAAATGACAACAAAATTGAAACCACAGGGATCCAGATTTAAAAGGTTTGAATTTGGACTAAAATGATAAAAGTAACCAAATCTCAAAGACCATTTTAGCAGTTTACTCAAAATAAATTCATACCGAGTCAAATTTAAGTTCATTTTTGGTTTTGGTTTAAAGACCAACCCAGTTGGAATTTCAGTTTGCGAATCGCCCCTTCTTTAAAAGAATTCATACTATGTATGTTCAACATGCAATATGCTCTATGGAGCATATGATAAACATTTGAGACTTTGTATCGGTAATAAATTTTTTGTATCGAATTTTTTTATATTGACTCGGTAGTTAGTTTGTGGCGTTTTTAGTATCAGCTCGATACAATACTGGTATTTCATCGAATTTTATACACGAACACCGGAAATGTACCGGTACCCAAATTTATCGATTTTTGATACTGGTACCAAACTCATCCCTACAACATATCATATACTATGTATACGTAGTATAAGATATCTACACGTATGCCGTATATACATATAGTACCGGTACCAAGCTCATCCCTACAGCATATCATATACTATGTATACGTAGTATAAGGTATCTACACATATGCCGTATATACTGCATATATGTAATATGATTTTTATGTTTTCTTACGAAGAATAGCTTTTCTAATGATCATGTCCACATATACCGTATATACTGCATATATGTACAGGTCCAATTCTAAGAATTTGATCAGGTGCCCTGTAAAGATGTCCTGTAAAGTCTTAAAAAACGTGTCTCTTAGACCCTAACGAAATATAAAATATGAATAAGAACAAACAATGGTCGTTTTGGTGCTAAATTGGCATTAAATTTTTTGTTTTTGCTCTTGGTTCAAGGTGAAGAGATAGTGAAGAAGGAAAGCATATGGGCGTGTGGATACCATAGAACCAATGGACAGATGACAAGGGAGAGAATGGACAAACGGTCTTTATCGGCAAGGGTACGGCCGACCAATAACCACCTTCTACGTCACAAACTTACCAGAAGGGATCTCGAAGTCTCTCATGTGGAATGCCTTCCTTCCACACGGGAGGGTAAAGGATGCCTATATGGCCAAAAAGAAGGACGCGAGTGGGAATGTGTTTGGATTCATCCGATATGAAGGGGTGCAAAATATAGAAGAGGTTTTGAAGGGGATGAACTCGATGAAGATATTCGAGGCTAAGGTAACTGTTTCAGTGGCTAGATTTGATAAGGAGAATAGGAGGAACCATCATCAATGGAATCCAGGTTTTGCAGCGACATAGGAAGTAAGGCTTCAGGGGAGACAGGATTAGAGACAACCTGGCACGGGTCCTCGTCGGGTACAGAGGCAACTAGGACAACAAGGCTTTCACCAGTCTCTCAAGAAGGAAAACTGCACGCACAGAGGCTCTTCGGGGCTGTGGAAATCAACCTGTGAAGCTGGCGTCGGTGAAGGCTGACGATAGGATTGCAGTATATCCAGACCATTGTTTGATGCGCTCTGTGATCATTGAGCTTAATGATGTTAATGGATTCCAAAAGGTTCGTCCTCTGCTAGTGGAAGGAGGTTACTTGGAGAGTCTGGTGTCTTACCTCGGGGGTCTTAAGTGCCTTATTGTCTTCAAAGTGAAGCGGGTTGCAATAGAGTTTATTGATAGGGGCGCGAAGTTATGAGGGAAGTTCTGCTCGCCGGCAGTCCTGTGGGTCAGCCAGGACTTGGTTTTTGATAGGTTAGCAAGGTTGAAAATCACGGGGGTTCCTTTACACCTAAGAGATAATCACCTATTCGATAGAATAGGGAGTAAGTTTGGGAGAGTGGTGGAGAAGTCCTCGTTTGCTTGGGATACGGTTCAAAACGCCGACGGGTACTGTGGTGTTCTTATACCTCAGGGTCCTTGGATTGAGGAGGAAACTGAGATTACTTGGGTCGCCTGGATCTCGGAGGAGCGTAATAAGCCGTTTGAAGGTATGCTGAATTACTTGACTTCTGTCATTAGGGGCACGTCGGAGAACTCACTGGGGTCGGAGAATAGACCGAACTGCGAGAGAGAAGATGGAGAAATTGTGCCGGACTCTGAGGACTCACCGTTGGTAGAAGGAATGGAGGATGATGGAACGTCGGGGAAGACGACTGTGACAACCCGTAACTTCAATGTACAACCGTTTGTTTCACTTTAATAAAATCAAATCATGCGCATCGATTACTTGATGAATTGATTTTTATTTTATTCATGTCGTACTAAATCGACCCGAACCGTTGAGCCATAAGTTGTTAAATTTATATATGTATATCATATTAATGTTGGTTAACTCTAAACTTGTTATGGATTGTTTAAAATATATACTAGAATTACAACCCGTCGTAATGTGGCGGGGGATGCATTAGTTATATATCATGTTAGATGAAAGGCAAATGTTTCTCATATGACCACGAGCTTGTGGATAAAACCGAGAAAAAAAATATATAAAATATAGAATAAAGTATGTATATATGCTAACATATATAACACATGGCTGCCGACCTCCTTACTTGTGACCCTCTTTGGCGCACCCAAAAACTGAACAACCCAATCCACTTTCCTTTATGCTTCTCGGTCCACCCTAGCCCAAAACCCTTGTGTGCGGCCCACTTCACTAACCGCCATCATGGAAGCCTGTTATTTAATATGTTACGTAGATTGCAAGCACGCCTGAACCCTCACAAACCCTACCCGCTGTCTTCCTCACCGCCCCTCCACAGAACCCATCGTCTTCCTCGCCCCTCCTTTACTCGGAATCCGGCAACGAACCAACCACTGCCACCTTCTTCTCCGGCGAGTTCGACCTCTGACGAGCACCTGTAAGATCTCTCTCTCTCTCTCTCTCTCTCGTCCGTAGTTCTAGTTTAAAGACTTGTCACAGTTTTGGTTCGATCTCAACTTAAAACCTTGCAAGAAAATAGGTTATACATGAAACTGTATGAATATATATTTATATTCGGTCGATGATGATGTTATGTGTTAATGGTGTTTCATGACTTGCATGCTAGGTTGTAACTGTTATATGTGAATTCTTGGTATTGATTTGAGGATGATGTATGTAACATGATATAACTAATTGTTGTCTTTTGGGTATTCGATGTTATGCATGCATGTGGGTTTAATCAGTAAGGTCTCGATTATATGTATAAGTATTAAGGCCAGGTTAGTGTGTTAGACAACGATCATGATGATTCACGAACATGTATTGCCATGGAACTGATAAACAAGTAGGGTGCATATACACGTAAGTGATCCGATATGAGCGGATCACTGATTAAGGTCCCTGCTAATAATTTTTGTTACTATTAATGATTTCTAAGGGGGGGTAGCATGTTAGGTGATCTCGGTTATAACTAGTAGGAATTATTGGACTGTACATGAAATCGGATTATCCTAGCTTAACAAATTGTTCACGAAAAGTTATCTGGGCCGTGGGGGATGATGTGGGGATCTCGTGAATGGGCTGGGAAAATATTGGGCTGCACTTGACTTAACCAAAACGAAATAGGAGAGATTGCATATTACTGGATATTTGTGAGTCATGATCATGCACTCTGTTCTTGATATCATGAGATGGATATATGTTAATGGTTGACCACTAAGTCCTTGCATGTGATAGTGCATATAATTGTCTGCTATTGTCTGCCACTTATTGAACTTAAAATTTTATATATGTGAATTGTATATATATATATGAGTTGTTGGCATGCCATGTGAGTCCATGTGTTTTATTTGGTCCAATCAGGTGTAATATACAACAGTTAATTGGCGGCTCATGAAGTTAACATGAATTGATTTATATACCAAGATGTAAAACAACAAACCCACTCACTTATACCATCGGTCCAATCAGTTAAGGACAAGTTAAGTGTTTTTGGTTGGGGGTATGATCATGGGCCGAATTGTTGAAAGATCATATTAACAGTTGGATTTCTTTTATTAATGTTATGTGTTGAGTATATGACCCAAACCCCTTGTGCCATTTTATTATGTGATTATCATTAAATTATGGTGTGCCATGCAATAACGATAAGTGTGACTATGAAACTGTTTGTGAAATCGCATGTGTGTAAATGGGTACACATGTGGAACATGATATTGTATGCTACTTGACTTGTGACTTGTACCAATACGTAAAATATTAAATACGGATTTAAATTAATTGAGACGTGATAATTATTATAGGGCGGGATTGACCGAATTGGTTGACAATTAAGATTTCCTGCCGAGCAAACCAAGGTGAGTTCACACAGCCAAGGCATGGGGTTCCCAGGGTGGGAATGGGATTGGATTATTTACTTGTACTTCTCTAGATAATGGAACGTAGTAATATGATCCTCGGGTGAGGAAGGTGATTGGTTAAGATACTGCTAGACTAGTATACCAATTGAACTGATCTTCGCATACACGCCAGGGTTGGCCGCGATAATATGACTGATCTTCGCACACATGCCTTGGAAAGGCCGCGAACTATATACAGAAACTTCGCACACATGCCGGGTGGCCGCGATACAAATATACCTAGTCTAGAATACTTGGGAACTTTCCCTAATCTTCGCATACATGCCTAGAGGGCCGCGATACGAACTAATACGATACATGACTTAACGAACGAACAAAAGGCTTACTTTCCTATTACGATTACTGAACTGTTTACTGTGAACTCGCTCAACTAGTTGTTGACTCTCTGCTGCATGCCTTGCAGGACCTTAGGTACTTATGGAGCTTGCACAAGGAGGAGCAGGTCGTTGTGGGCAATGGATCGTGAATGATTATGACATTACACACTTGATACTTATGCATGGGTTTTTACATTTATGCTTCCGCTACACTTGATTATGTTGGTTTTGAAAACACCTTTCGTATTGTTGGATAACGATTACTATTTACATATATGTTCAATATGATTGGTGGCTTGATCCTGGTCATGTCACGCCTCCAAGCGGTGGTACTCCGCGTGTGGATTTTGGGGGTGTGACAGATTGGTATCAGAGCCATTGGTTATAGAGAACTAGGTTTTAATATGGAAAAACGTTTTATTAAAACAAGACTATAACCAGAACAGTGCTCTCAACGATCCACAACGACGCTTCGCTCCACATGCAAGACTCAACACTTTAGATGGTATGGTCTATGTTTATGTTACCTACTTGTTAGTTACATTTGCATGGTGCGTTGTTTATGGTATGCTTTGTTAACGTAGTAGCATGATTGCCCTTATTTAGCCCTAGTGTGCTTGCTTTGACACTCAACTGTTTACTTTAAACTTGACAAGTAGTGATCAAATTCTTTTCCTGTTTTCTCCTCACCCCAATACGACAACTGTTTTATGTGCTCTATTTATCCATACGACTGTCTCGACATGACGTCTCCATCTGACCCTCCGTACACTCGGTTTGCACGTCAACATTCATGAAGACCTGACCTGGCTCACACGAACTTGGGTTTAGGAGAACTACACCTACGCATCCCGGTTGACGAACCCTATCACCTTCGCCTGTCATCGTCACCAGAAACGAAGCAGCCACAGTTACACGCGTTCGTCGTTTTGCAACTCGCAACCTTACCCACCAAACTCTGTTTTGGACAAATGATACACTCGCGCGACGGCGAGGTAACGAACTTCCCTGTTGTGCCATGCCGCCATGCACCATTACTGGAAATTACTTCTAGACAATAGATTAGCTGGTCGAATCCTTCGGTTATTAATGGACCCCTGTTTCGCTTGATTCTTCGTACGAACCTCATTAATTCCCTGTTTCTTTGATTGGCAACTGATAGAACTCACTTCAAGCCACTGTTTTAGAACAATTTTCGAGACGAAAATTCTTTCAAGTAGGGGATGATGTGACACCCCGCGAAAACGCTCAACAAAACTAGCTTCCTCAGTGACTGTTTGCTAAATTTCGGGACGAAATTTCTTTCAACTTGGGGATGATGTGACAACCCGTAACTTCAATGTACAACCGTTTGTTTCACTTTAATAAAATCAAATCATGCGCATCGATTACTTGATGAATTGATTTTTATTTTATTCATGTCGTACTAAATCGACCCGAACCGTTGAGCCATAAGTTGTTAAATTTATATATGTATATCATATTAATGTTGGTTAACTCTAAACTTGTTATGGATTGTTTAAAATATATACTAGAATTACAACCCGTCGTAATGTGGCGGGGGATGCATTAGTTATATATCATGTTAGATGAAAGGCAAATGTTGCCCATAAATCAAGGACGCATATACAGGAGCAGGGGGACTATAATGATGGAGTGAACCATATTCACGTGGGGCAGGGTTTTCATATGGGTAGACCTGATTCTCTAGGGTTAGGCCCACAACCTCGTCCTAGAAAAAGGCTCAGAAGTTGCAGCCCAACAAATGACTTTGTAGACCCTTCTCTAGTGGATTTAGATAAGGCTGGCCCAGTTAGGTTTGGTGAAGATAAGGTCAACAGTGAGTCCTTGGACCTCAACACCCCTGCAAAAATGGTGAACTGTGGAGATGAAAGGAACTCTAGAGCCTCTTCATCGACGGAGCAGATTCCTCCCCCTAAGGCAGTTATGCGGGATATTCCAATGGAGTCTACAGTACTGGCAGTCGATGCGCCGCCATCAGGGATCCAACCCCCACCTCCTAATGAAGGTAACCAAGAAACAGTGGCAGGTCGTTATGTCGTCAATGAATCGGAAGCTACAACTGAGGTGGGAACTAGTGTCGGTTTTCAATTAAATGGGTGCCAAACTCAGGTCAGTGCTTTAATTTCAGGTGAGGGTGGTCAAGATATACCTCAATGAATTTTTTAATGGTTAATCTTAGGGGGTTAAGGACTCACGGAAAGTGGACTGGGTGAGGGGTTTAAATACTACACACGGGATACATATTTTGGGGGTCCAGGAAACAAAATTGGCGGAAAACAACAGGTTCTTGGTCAGTGTATTCTCGGGTCGGTCGAGATTTGAGTATAAAACTGTATGTGCAGTCGGGCGTTCGTGGGTTTACTTTCTATGTGGAATCCTGTCGTTTTTTGCAAAACTGGGATGGTGAAGAATAGGAATTTTCTGGTAGTTTCAGGGTGCCTTGTTGCTACAGGGACCACCATTAACATTGTGAACGTATATGCCCAAAATGACCCCATCGAAAGGAGGGGTCTTTAGGCGCAGTTGGTGGAAATAAAGAACAGGATCCTCAGGATCTGGACCTTTCTAGGGGACTTCAATGATGTGCGGGGTCCTTTGGAGAGAGTAAATTATGAATTCGTGGCACTAAACGCATTCCATTTTAACAATTTTATTCAAGTCCGGGTTTGGTGGAGTATACATAGGCGGACGAAAATACACATATCATTCTGATAATGGCGAGAAGAAAAGTAAGTTGGACAGATTTCTTGTGTGCAGGAGTTTTATGGATTTATGGTCGGCTGCATCAGTTCTCGCTTTGTCGAATGTGGTCTCGGATCACAGCCAGGTTCACATGTCTATCATTCCATTTGACTTCGGGCTATCCTCATCGAGGATCTTTAACTCTTGGATGTAGATACCCAGGTTTATGGAGCACGTGGGGGAACTTTGTGAATCCTTTAGATTCGTGGGAGCAGCATATTTAAGGTTGTCATGCAAGTTAAGGTGGCTGAGAAAAAAACTAAAAGCTTGGGTGATGGAATACAAAGATGGCAATGAAGGGGATTATAAGGCGAAGTTAAAGAGGCTGGAAGAATTAGAAATGTTGGCTGAAAATAGGTACTTGATGCCAAACGAGTTGCTTGAACGTACGAGGTGTAAGGAAGGGATTTTGGAGGCGGATAGACTAAAAACCATGGATCTGAAGTAGAAGTCTAGGGTTAGGTGGGCGGTGGAAGGGGATGAGAATAAGACTTATTTTCATGGGGTGATAAATGCAAATTTATCAAACAATTGGATCAATGGACTTTGGATCGATGATACATGGGTGACGTCGCCAACTCTAATTAAAGACAACATTTTTGCCTTTTTTGCAGGAAAGTTTCAAGAAAAAGTGGAATATAGGCCGAAACTTGTCTGCCCTGATATTAAAACCATTACTGTAGAGAAGGCGAATACCTTGGAAACACAGTTTTCTTCGTCTGAGATTAAGTATGCGGTGTGGGAGTGTGATGGTAACAGGGCCTCGGGCCCGGATGGTATTATTTCCAATTCATAAAAAATGTTGGGAATTATTACATTCGGACTTTAGGTTGCTTTTCGACAAATTTTACACAAGAGGTACTATTAACACCGGGTGTACCTCCTCATTCATTGCCTTAATTCTGAAATGTGGGGATCCTAGGGGTTTGTCGGATTATAGACCGATTAGCTTGATCGGGGTGATTAACAAGGTCATAGCCAAGGTTTTGGTTAACTGCTTGAAGGCGGTCATTCATAAACTTGTATCGGAGGAGCAAACGGCCTTTCTAGCAGGAAGAAGCATTATGGATGGACCGTTAATACTTAACGAGGTTATCCCATGGTTGAAGCAAATGAAGAAGGCTTGTATGATCTACAAGGTGGATATTAAAAAAACCTATGACATGCTAAGCTGGGAGTTTTTGGACTTGGTTATGTCGCAAATGAATTTCCCTAGCAAGTGGAGGAAATGGGTAATGGCGACGGTATCTACGTCGAGGGCGTCGGTGTTGGTGAACGGATCCCCAACCCAAGAGTTCTCGTGTTTTCGAGGCTTGAGGCAAGGAAATCCGTTGTCACCCTTTTTGTTCATTTTGGCTATGGAAGCGCTATCCGAGGTAGTAAAAAAAGGCGTGCACGGTGGGAATTTTGGATGGGATTCCCTTGTCGCCGCAAGGGTCGGTACTCTCACATTTTTTCTAGCGGACGATGCAATTTTCCTTTGTCAATGGTCAAGGAAGAATGCGCAAAATCTCACTAGATTACTTCGGTGCTTTTATCTAGTTTCGGGGCTTCGGGTAAATGCATCGAAGAGTTGGCTATATGGGGTGGAGGTTTCGAGAGGGGAGGTTTAAGTGATGGCCGAGGTACTAAGATGTAAAGTTGGGGAGTTTCCTTAGGTTTGCTTGTGGGGGCTAATATGAACCTAATAAAAAATTGGAAGCCGGTGGTGGAGATATTCAAGAAAAGGTTATCGATTTGGATGACATACACCATCTCGTTTGGTGGCCGCATCACACTTATTAAATCCATTTTAAGTTTGTTGCTGTAATGCCCTATGTTTTTATACTTTCTACATTTAGAAACCCTTGCTTGTAATTCTATTTTTGGACGTCTTGTGTTCTTGTAATTGTTCTTCCTTGTAATCGATATGAAAAAAAATCCGAGACTTGGATCATAATGAAATTCGTATTTTCTTCACATACATGTTATACACATTTCATACATGCTTATACGTTTAAACTTGTTAATCATATGATACTTTATTCACAACTTGTGCAAAATATGTCAAACTGGTAAACATGTGCATTATATGCTAAATTACGCAAATTCGATACTATTTCTCGACAAATAAACATGATTATACTTGTTTTATGTTTGGTTTATGATTCATTTACATAACATGCCCTGAAATATGATTCTTGTACTAAAAACATCCAATATACACCTTAAAACATCAAACTATGGAAACATAGGGGTGATTTGTATAAATATCAAAGTTTTGCCCGAACCCGAGGCTCTCACCGGCCGCGACCCACCCAGAGAGGGGCTTCGCGGGCCGCGAGGCCATCTGGCCGAGACCAGATTTGATCAGACGTGTTTTTGGCAGACTTGTAGTGTTTATTTGAGTTTTAAACTTGTTTTCTTGCATTTAATACCCACCAAACTCTAACCTAAACACTTCCCTATAAAACCCAAGTGCCTTCCACACTTCATTCACTTTACAAACCCATAAAAACACTCTCAAAACGCCTCTTAATCTGCTGGAAATCAGAAGCTTAATCAGAATCATCACAAGTAGTTTAAGTGAGCCTAACTCACTCATTTCTTAGTCTTTTCCTTTGATTCTTTTCTCAATCACTTGGACTAACCTAAGGGATGATTCCACAGGTGTTCCATTGAAAACCAAGGTCTGGAACGTCACCAAAAAGGCTTCAAAGTGGACTAAAACTTTTTGTTTAATTCAAACTTTGTTAATCTTGCATAAACTTGAGTTATTTCATACACATTCCTATGTCCCTATGCTCATAATCAATTGTATGGTTAGTTCGTCTTAAAAACAAGGTTGTGACACTTAAAATCAGAGGTTAAAACCCCATAAACTTTCTGTTTTGTTTAGGGTTTTACCCACAAGTAGTGTTCAAGCGTAAAGCTTGATGTTTGTGTGATTATAAGACTAGGTTGAGCTATCCTACTTGAAAATCCACACACTACTTGATGTTTTCCTTAGATTAGTTGTTCTTATTCCTTTCTTATTTGTAAGTTAATGACCATCCTTGATTGTTCATAACAACAAGTGTAGTGGTGAACAAAGAGGTACCTAAATGGAAGACTTGTTCTTCCTACCTCATGCATGATTTATATGAATTATAAAGAGGTTCCTAAATGGGGGATTCATCCTCCTACCTCATGCTTAACCCATGAAAACATTTAAACTCTTTCGAGTTTCATAGTGTCAAGAACAAGTATCATGGGTGCTAGATGATTATTTTCCCATATGTTATTTTCGTATGATTTAAACTCTGAATCTTTAATCTTCCGTTAAACTCTCCATACTCACACACCTATGTTTCTTCGTGTAGAAGGACAAGGTGCTCCATTCTAATCTACCAACAAACACTAGCGGGATATCAAGTAGGAAGCTTGCAAAACCGTGAGTATACTCGATCCCGTTTTCCTTTTAATCACTTTTGGGTGCAACATGTATGTTATACAAAATTACACTTCACATGAAACTATTTTAAACTCTATCTATGCTTAACATGAAACTATGTGATGCTTGTTAGACTTGTATGCTAATGTACACTATTTGTGTCGATATATGCTTCATTAACTTGGCTAGCCTACCTTAACAATTACAGCGCTATAGGATTAACGCACCGCCCACGAAACTTGGGGTATTGTTAAGTTAAACATGTTAACCTCCCGTTATTCTTTGGGATAGGCTATATTAACGCGTTGGATTCTTGGGTTTGAACATATAGTACACCGTTTCAGCATGCTAGTAAACTTGCATATTATGATTCATGTTGGATTTGAGACTTTAAACGAGTTTATTCTATATTATGCTATGTAACAAAACTTGTATACTCGCCAATTTTTTGTTGATATATTTTAATACATGTTGCAGGTTGATTAATGAGACGATGTGGAGAAGAAATGCAATTTAGGTGGACTTAGATACATACCTAGATTAATTTATCATTTTGATGGTATGTTTGCTTTGAAACAATTGTTGTCTTTTATTGGAATTTTGTATGACAATTTAGTATTGAAAGGAAATTTGAATTTAATTATTATTGTCACATAGTGTTATGAAGTTTTGAGCAATTTGTTCGTCTCATCCCGATGTTTCCGCCATCGGTTGGGGTGTGACAGATTGGTATCAGAGCCATAACTATAGGGAATTAGGAAAAGTAGGAATGCTTTGCCCTAGTCTATAGTTTTAGGAACTTGATTCTTATTTGTCATTTAAAACTTCATGCATTCTACCTTATTTGCTTCTTATTTCTTCTTCTTTGGTCTATTGAACTTACATACCTTTCCTAAGGCTAACACAATACACGTTTGAAGACTTGAAGACACTCGAAACAAAAGCGAGGCGAATTTACCAAAATAGGCGTGAAACCCACAATTTGGTAAACGACCCTCATTCCGTCCAATTCTAATTTTGCACGAAATTCACCATTAAGTTAGGAGTGAAATCCACATATTAATGGTAATTTCCATTTCAAACTCTAGTGGACCCTCGTCAAAGTGTCGAAATTATATTTTGACCCGATGAGTACCAACCACATTAGGGTACGAAATCTTCAACTTAGGGGTGAAACCCGCATCTTGTCGATTAAGTCCCATTCCTCGATTTTCAATCTCGCCAAAGTCCCGATTGTTTCAATCGATTACAGACGTGTAGTAGCTGAAGGCTAAGATATAGTTAATCGCTTCTCGACAAGAGTATCTTACCTATAGGCCAAAGCACGTTTTCTCTAATTCGAAAGGACTTTCGACCCACTTTGGAATAGTCAATGTTTCTCTACCCGAAACAATCCAATGTTTTGTGAGCCTCTCTTTTATGTTATCTCAATTTATATGTGATTTTATACTTGATACTTCGTTCATTTCAAAACTGTTACACAATTCGCACGTTACTCGCAATAAAAAACAATAATAATCTCTCGTAAACAAACTAAATTTACGATGCCTTCCTTATCAATATTATGCTATGTGAAATTCATGATTATGCTATGTGAAACGTTTTGAACATTTTATTCTATGTGAAACAATTTGAACCTTTATATGCTATGCGAAACTTTATGCTATGTGATTCATTTCATGAATACTTTTTGTGTATATGTCAACAGCTTGGCCTTCCAACAATTGGTAATTACTCTTCAACTGGGGTCGTTTGTATCGAGATTCATGATCATTTTTCCGGTGTGTGTGACGTTGTGCTTCTATTGCAGTTTCATAATGATTCATGAACTCAACAAGAGTAGCTTTTGAATTGCACACTTGACCAAAAAAATGATTCTCAGTCTCCGACCTCGATGTCGTTCGCATAAGACCCGGCATCTCCTCCATTCTATAGTATGCAGGGATCCAAGATTCCCTGAGTGCAAAAATATCAGATAGCCAGTCATTATCTGCTAAATTGAACTCTGCGATAACCGCTTCCCATTCTGATTCAAACTCTCCAGGTGTGAGAATATCCGTCCACACAACACCACAAATACGTTCTTTAAAATTGGTGGAATCGCATAGCCTAACACCAACTTATGTATAACACGAAAACGCCATACATAAAAAAACATATAAATTACACAAAGACAAAACTTAATTAAAAAAACAGTAACAAGGTACAAAACGCCATGTATTTTAAAACGCAGTGTATCCTAAAACTCCAAAGGTAAAAATAAGTATACCAACCTTCAGAGAAAGTTTATGCATCACATGCCACATGCATAACCGATGCCTCGTGTCAACAAATATAGCAGAAATAGCCTTCTTCATTGCTGGATCTTGGTCATCGACAACAACTTTTGGTTGAGAACCAAAAGCTTTTAGAAAAACTCTCAACAACCAAATATACGTATCAGCAGTTTCCGACGCCAATAATGTTGCACCAAATGAAACATTGCAGTGATGATTGTCTATACCAGTGAACGGTACAAACACCATAGAGTATCTGCATATGAAAACGCCATGGGAACTGAAACAATAATAAAAACGCCGTTGCATGTAAACTAATAAAATGCCATATCATGTAAATTAATAAAAACGCCATTGCATGTAAACTCATAAAACGCCAAAAAACAGAAGAAGTTGAATTATAAAATATTACTTGTTGGAACGATACGTGGCGTCAAACGAAATCACATCACCAAACACGTGGTAATTACGTTTGGCTTGATCGTCACACCAAAAAAAGTCCCTTCAAACGACTCTCTTCGTCCGTGAAGTAATCATATGAGAAATTAGGCTGGGAATGTTTTTTTCATTCAAATGTCTCACAACCATATCAGCGTCATATTCCCCTATAATCAAGTTAAGTTGCCTCTTATAGTTCTTAAATTCAACTTTACTTGCACCCACATCTTCAAAACCGCCAAAACAAGTCTTCATAACATTAAACGCCTTGAAAGGACTCAAGTTCAGCTTAGACATGCTGTGTATAACATGCTTCTGGATCTGAGTGAGGTGTCGTTCAGTTGGAAGAAAATGCTGATCAGGACGTTCAACAAGATCATGGTTGTGCTTCTCGACAAACTTATACACCTTTCATGATCCAGCCTCAAACATTACACATAACAGTGCACCACAATCAGTCTTCTTTGAAAAGTTGGATCGCACTAATCGCTCCTTTTGATTGGGGTACAACGTATCAACCTTCTTATCCTTGTATAACCAAGATCTCGTACACAAGTAATACTTAATATGTAAGACACCTTTAGAGTTCGTCTTTGTAGTCACTTTCCTGACTGAAAACCCACACTCCTTGGCATACTTAACATACATTGAATAACAATCATCGAGGCTTGAGAATACCATGTCCAATGTGGGCTTTATTTCTTCATTGTCGTCAGGAATGATAAATGGTAATCTAGTTTTGGGGCAAAGCCTTTGACTCGAGGAAGCAACTTCGTCTGAGAAAACACAGTGAGGAACAGAAAAATAAGAAAAACGCCATTAAAAATAAAAATATGTCTCGTAATAACATTATAGATTAAAACACCATTAATTGAATAATAAACAAGACATAATAAACACATAATTTAAAAACGACATAATAAAAACACCATGAGATGAATAATTAAAAATACTTAACAACATAAATAATTAACAAAAATATAACATCATAATGAAAACGCCATAGTTAACAAAACTGATATTTACACAAATTAACAAATAGTAATAACTGATGTTTACAAATGCTACTAAATAACATTCAAAACTAATCAAATAGATGTAAAACTCCAATGATCGTAAAAACATAAGAAATATAATAGATCGTAAATGACAATTAAAATTAATATTGAAAACTCCAATTATCAGTTCTTAGTAATTGTTTAACTACCAATTAAAACGCGATTAAATTGCATAATTGAATAACGCCATTGAAAATCATACAACACATTATAAAATACTAATATAAAAAAAACAGTGAAACAAGCATAAAAGAACAAAACGCCATATCTGTTGCATGATTTGCTGGAACAAAAATAGAAAACGTCAATGAATTTTACTTTGTCGAACATAATCCACGTTAGACGCCATAGATCTGAGAAAACTTGCAAAGGAGGTAACAACTAACAAGAAATCTTTGGAGTTTTAATTTGAAAGAGATTTATAACGCGAATAAGGAGGGAATGTATAAAAGGACAATCGTACCCCTGCATAACAATTAGCGCCCCCTGCCACGTGTTGGGCCAGGATCCGTTCTCACACTTTTCACCGTTCTCTCCTGATCCCGTTTCTATTTATATATATATATCTATACATATATTTTATATAGTTTATGTAATAATTCTATATTAATCCATTAAGAGTATTATAGAAGCATTGCCCAAAATAAATATACATTTATATTTATTGTTATAAAAATTAATTGATGTTATGAATGCATCCATCATTAGTGACTCTCTACATTTCTAACTCCCATGTCACATTTATGTTTGTATTAATGTTATAGCCTATATATAGTGGCTCATATATTTTGTGTGAGATACATCAATAAGAATGAACTACTTGCATTCTCCATTTTCCCTTTGTCTCCATAATCTCTCTAATCTTAGTTCATATGTTTATATATTTTATATATTGTTGCTATTAGGTTGTTGTTATACAACACGTTATCAGCACGAAAGTGCTCCATGTGTTTTGCCACCCTTGGTCCCTTTTTCTCGCCTTTGATGTGCATTATTTTCAGCCTAAATCAATCTCGCATGTTGAGAAAGTAGCCAAATAATTACCCGAAAAGATGAAAGATGGGTTTCCTATGCAATGGAAAGTTGGAAACAATAGATGCGTAGCCACTACTGACAAAGTAGGATCTGCAATCTCTACTAATAAAGGTATGATGTTTCGTAAGATTATTTCATACTATATTTGATAATGATGATACATCAATCTTACTGGTGGCACTTATTAATATTAATATAAATATATAAACTTAGAACTAATCATTACTATAAATTCTAGGATGTAGTCTTAGAATTGAACTCTATCTATGTTTTTTTTTCAATTGATTTTAGAAGTTATTATATAAATCAGCATGTTGGTATTCATCGGGTTTTAGATGTTACGTCATAAGTATGACGTTACAATTGGCTAATTCATCTTTTTCTAATACTCATTATTAATTGAATAACTTTAGTTTTCGTTGACGACGATATTACGTACATTTATTTTATTTTTATCTTTTACAAATGATCCCTTCTATTATTCTAAATTTTTTGGCTTATCATTTAATTAGTTAATTTAGTTATAATATATGTTGTTTAGGACTCTTACAATCTAGTGATGCTCATATGAATATTCCTTGAGCCACCTGATCATATATTTATGCATCTTTATTAACCCTGTTAAGTTGTAAGTAAAATTGTTGAATTATTTTGATTTGAGTTAGTCAATTTGCAATCTAGAGAATATTATATGTGTTTTTAGAACTCATGAAAGATAATTAAATTCAATATCACAAAGTATGGAACTCAATATTTATGGACTAAACAGTGCAATTGTATTAGTTATATATGCTTGTATTGGTGGTAATATATAAATGATGTATATACTAGATTTTCATTTTGTTTAGTTTATAATTTAATGGTTTTAGTGATGTTATAGGATTAAATATTTGGTTATACGTTTATGCATAAATAAGATCTATGGTATAACCAAATTAAAATTTTATATTGATCAATATAAACGAGTAGAGTTGAGAAAAATAATTTGTGTGGAGTTAAAACAATTACTATTTGTTCATGATTTCTACTATAATGTTGGTGCAATCATATATTGCCTTTCTCATACTTAATAATTTTCAAGAAAAGTTGTATTATGATATCCATGATCTTGCATTTACTTGTTGATTATATTATTTATATATATTTTAAAGTTATATATATTATTTAGTTCTAATTAATATAGCATAAATTCAATTAAAGTTCTAATATATAACTTATGACTGTGGATTGAATATTATTAATTATAAAATTAATTCCAATTTCCTCATCATTAATTCATGTTGATGTATATTTACCTATTTTTTTTCTCAATTTTGAAATGAGTAAATAGTAATTAAATAGCCTTTTATTGTTGTTATAATAAATTGTTTTTATTATATTTTATGGTTAGTAAATAGTAATTAAATAGCCTTTTATTGTTATTCTAAATGTTGTTGGGGGTTTAAAGAGACATTAAAAATTCTAAATCTTTATGTGCTTTTATTATTATGGTTATGAGTTTTGATTGGTCCATTAATTAGTTTTTGTTATTAGTATTTATACAATTTATGATGACTACCAAAATACAATTTGTATTAAAAGGTGATATCTAATAGTTCTATTTGAAGATAATCATTAGTGCAATTATGTTAATGAATTTAAGAAAAATGCATATGTTTATATGATAAGTGATGAAAAAATCTTATTTCATAAGGTTGTATCATAACCTATTTATTTGGTGACATGTGATATAGTCATGAATTGTATAATCTAATGTATATATTATGTTACATATGTTATAATTTGGAAGGGAACATCAAAGTGACCAAGGTTGTGGTATATGATCACAAGCTATAAAAAACGATTGAATTGTGGTCACGATTTATATAAAAAGACACCTGGAGTGTCTAACTTCTCAAAGCTTATTACGAGTTTATCGAAACTTGTAAGATTTTAAACTGATAAGTATGAATGTCTCGGTTATATAACTACATCTCGATTTATATTATGTGATGAGAAAAATATAAACCATAATCCATTGAGCAAAACAATTTCCATCGTCAAATATCATATATGCTATTGAAGTACCAAGATTGTTAAAGAATATATATATATATAAAGTTTGAAACAACAAGCTTGAAAGTTTTGTGGTTCTAATCCGTTCCCTGATGTGAATGTGATGATATAATGATCAATTCAAAGGTTATGATCATATACATAACTAAGAAAATTGTAATGATGCCACCATGAATGTTGTATAGATATAATCTATTCCTTGAATAGAATGTCATGATATAATAATTGGTGTAAAGTTCGTGATGATGGTGATTGAGGAAATTGTTATGATGATCATGTGATAAGATCAACCATGTTAATAGTGCAATGACTATACAATGATTGTTATAAAGGTCATGATCATGGTAACTGAGGAAATTGTAATAATCCTTATGTTGACAACCTTTTTAATATTGAGATCGACCACCAAAAGTGACAAACTAAGGAATGACCATATAACATAATGGTTTAAACTTTGAAGCTATAATACATTCTCTCGTATCTTATATTTTGTATTACATACATGCAAGTAATACATATGCGATCATAATCCAAAAGTTTATGGATCATAATTATTTAGTAAGTTGGCATGACCGGTTAGACCACACCGAGTCATTAATGATGATGTGAAAAGTATTGAAGAAACAGAAGATTCGTCTTAATAATTATACATGTCATGTTTGCTCTCAAGTGAAGTTAAGTATTGATGAACAAAAGTAGGGTGTGAATCCCTAAATATTCTAGAAATGATAATTGAAATAAATTTACAAACATGATACCATTTAGTGTTTTAAAATTGATGCATCGTCTAAATGGTTATCAAATCCACAACCTGAAGCTTGTGTGATTGTAGCTTAGCTAATGTGATAGCAAGCATATTAATCCAGATTAGTATATTTATTTGATAATAGTGTATTTGATTCCCAAGTTATTAACGATCATTGGAATAAGTGTTATTGTTGAAGATGATCACTAAACGTCTACTATTGGTTACAAACCAAATGATCATGCGAGGAGCAAAAGTTCATTTAGGTACATGTAATTTTATATATAGTACCATCAATTCACATCAAGCCAATAAGTTATAGTTCTCCCCATACAGTTGGTTTTTGGTCAGGAACCAAAGATGTCTCATCAAAGATTTTGGTTGTGCGACATATATTGAAACTTATCCACCACACCGCACAAAGATGGGACTTCTAAAAAGTTTGAGAATATGTTGGGTATAAATAATCGTCTATGATTGAATACTTAAAGTCCTTAATGAGAAATTTGTTTATAGCTCATTGGTTTTTCACTTTAGTGAATGAATGTTCCCAACATTAGGGGGAGATAACAAGCAATTGGAAAGTGAAAAGTGAAATGAATTATCATGTCATCTTGATCCTCATACTATAAACTATGAACTAGAAGTTTAAAGTATAATTTATTTACCAATATTAAAGAACAAATTACCAGACAAGTTCACTGACCTGAATAGAGTGACTAAGTAAGTCACATAATCAACTGCTTATGCTCCAGTTATATTTGTGTCCCAAGAGGACAACCACATATTTTCGTAATGAGTCTATTACACGCCTAAATCGTGGCCGACTCGTTGATTCCAATAATAAAATTCCTCGAAAATTGGAGCAAGTAATTAAGATGGTTAAGTCGAGGATGTAGTAATAAGATCTCCTGAAGAGACAATAGACATAATGGTTCAAGAAGAACCTCAGGTACCTGAAAATAAAGAGATCTCGATAAGCTGTATCATGTCTAAGATATGTATGGAATCGAAATAAAAATCGACGTCGTTATACTTTTGTATATAATGTAGCGCTTAAAATGATTAAATGATGAGGATCAAGATTTAAGATCTGCCTTTGAATGAATATTAAGACATGATTGGCCAAAATAGAAAGACACAAATATGGCAGAGTTTAGTTCTCTAATGAAATGGAAAGTTTCTGGACCAACAGTCCATTCAACTGAAGTTGTAAAATATGTTGGATACAAAAGTGTCTTTTATGCGAATTATGTGAAAATCAAATTGAGTGGTATAAAGAAAAAATGGTGGCACAATCATTTTCGCAAAGACCTATGATTGATTATGAGGAGACGTTTTCTCTAGTGGTGGATGCATTGACTTTCCAATATCTTAGTAGTCTGGTAATATATAAAAGAGAATTGACATGCGTCTTATGAAAGTTATGTATCACTTGATACTAAGTCATATAAAATAAGTTCTGGAGAATATTATGATTATTATATAAGTTCGGATCTGAATACATATACATGTTGTATATGTTATTGAATTGAATATAATTGGAACTCCCCATGAGTATCCTAAAGCATTTGAGTGCTTAAGAGGTTAATTGAAACACCTTATCGATGTAATTATTGTGCACCAATACTCCAATAAACATACATAGAAAATGTGTACCTGGTTATTATGGCATCTTAATGTACACAGTGTACAAACATGGTACAATATGGATTTTGGAGATAAAAGCAAGTGTTCTTGATATTTTTGCATATGATATAGATATCTATGTGTTTAAAGGGCAAATTTATGTAGCAAAACTTCTAAAGAGTGAAAGCACATGCATATTTGGATAAGATGGAAAGAATTCTCTCATGGATTGATAATGCTAGAAGCTTCAATGATGTCAAAACCTCAAGAACATATTGTATGAAGTTGACAAAATACGCATGGACTAAATAGTCTAAACGAGTGTTGTACAACTCAAGATATTAGCATAAAGAGGGATATAATTTTGATTAAATTAGCCATGTTCTATGAACATTCTACTTTTTAAAGTTCACTATAATCGCAATTTACAGTAATGATGTCTAGGCATCATTGAGAGAAATTATCGAGCTTTTAGAGGGAGAATTTTTGAATGACCTTGGCACAGTCTAATTATTACTCGAACTGCAGTTCGAGTATATATGTAATTATATTTTACTAATCCCTCAAGTACATCTAGAAGATGATGTTTGGATATTTTAGTATGGACATAGTTGAACCTTAAAGTATGTTAAAGGTTGCTAAGTCATTTGTTATAAGAAATGACTATTATCATCTCCTACCAAAGTAGAGATTCTCATTCTAGAAGTACCATCATTAAATGCATAAGTGCATTAATATGTTTTGCTAGCTATGTATGGTTATAATATCTTTTACTTGACCTTATTGTCATGATATAAACTTGTCAAGTAAAGATACATTGGAATGAGTTCAAGGAAATATTTCAGGTATAAACGATATTTGATTATATTTTACTAACCCATCAAAAGAAGTTTTGTTAGTCTTGTAGATGCAGGAATGTAACAAAACACAGTCGTGCACATTAAGGGATCAAGCGACAAATCATTGGCTACAAAAGTTTGTTCGACTTTCAAGGAAGATGGACACACGTCACTTAAAGGATACATGTTAAAATGAGGGGGAGACTTATTCAAGTTGCACTCTTTTTCCCTTGACTAAGTTTTGTCCCATTGGGTTTTCTTAGTAAGATTTTTAATGAGGCAACATACCTGATTCAGAAGTATTAGGGGGAGACAAGGGGGAGTGTTATGAATCATATATTTTGTTATGAGGCAACATACCTGATTTTTAATGAGGCAACATAACGAGGCAGAATCACCAAGAGTCTTAAAGAATAATATATCATCATGTGGAAAGTCAAGGGGGAGTGTTATGGATGCATCCATTATTAGTGACTCTCCACATTTCTAACTCCCATGTCACAATTATGTTTGTATTAATGTTATAGTCTATATATAGTGGCTCATATATTTTGTGTGAGATACATCAATAAGAATGAACTTCTTACATTCTCCATTTTCCCTTTGTCTCCATAATCTCTCTAATCTTAGTTCATATGTTTATATATTTTACATATTGTTGCTATTAGGTTGTTGTTACACAACAATTGAATCCGGTACACTTCGTTTCATAATTCGTTTCACGGATTTTTACGAAAAACGGGCAGAGTTTCCTCTGTTTTTGCATGATCCCGACAATACAAGTTGTTGATATATTTGTCAAAACTCAACAAGTAAACAACAATATATATATAATTCACATCAAATGCTAAAATATAATTAAACGTCAAGTGTATCGGTTCGAGCTTGATTTTATACAAACAAAATACTATAAAAAAATAATCGTGTCGTATATGTTATACCAAGTCTCGTGTATAACCCGTTAATCCGACAGTTAACTGGGTTTGACCGATTGACAGACTTTGACCACCTTTGACTAAACCCGAGCCAAGACCTAAAACAGAACTGGCGTGAACCCAAGTTGAACCAAGCCTCGAACCGAAACCGGGTTGAAATGAACCGGAACCGAGACGACCACGATGACCCGGTGTCGACAGAACCCGAACCGAACCGTGCTTAAACTGAACCGAGACACCCGAAGCTGACCCGAATACCAAAAATAAAATGAACTAAGTTTAACCACCATCATTGACTGGGTCGTCGCACTGCCGCCGTCGGCTGCCGGAAAAAGAAACAGGTAGTGACCCAAATCAAAGCTTGAAAGGTAATCAAGCTAGCTTAAATCACAAGTTTTTGACAAGTAGCCACTTACTGGAGAGAATCATCACTGGACGGCGACTCCGGCAGTCGTATGTCACTGCCGGACAACGACAACATCATCATCATCAACATTCCATCTCTGTCGCTTGCCTCGATCTCTACCTGCTCTCTCTCCGTCGCTAAGAAGGACCCACGCAGCCGCCCCGCCGCTGCGTTCGGTGGCTGTAGGCTTCCCTCCTTCCTATCGTTCTCTGTTGCCAGCCGCCGAGAACTCCTCAATCTCCCTCTCTCTCCGCGTTCGGCTGTCGTATGCCACCACCGCCGTCGTCGTATGCCACCACCATCCGGTGGTGGCCGATCGTTCAACATCGTGCAACAGGGGGGCTGTGAAGTCACAGGGAGGGAGTGGAGGTGAGGTAGATTAGGGCTGTTCACGAGCCGATCCGAACCGAGCGAGCCTCTGCTCGAACTCGGCTCGAATTGAAACCGAGCGGCTCGGCTCGGTTCGAATTTAAGGAAACGAGCAATAATCGTTGCTCGAACTCGCTTGGTTTGCAACCGAGCGGCTCAGTTTTGCTCAGTTTCGCTTGGTTTCAATATTCATATTATAATTTCATACAAAAATTTCAAATTTAAAGGCCACCATTGTCAACTATCATTCAAGATCAACATACATAATAAGCCAAACATATATTAAACCTTCGGTTCAAAAACAAAATATCTTAAAGTTCAAGCAAAAGTCGGTGTCGGCGTCTTCATTCGCATATATAATGAGTTCAACAAAAATAAATATTGGCATCTTCATTCGACAAAATCCCTCTTTAGATCAACACACATAACCTGTTAAACCAACTAATTAAACACAACTAGTTACAATATGTTAAAGTGTCAAATAATGAAAAATAGACAAATATAGAATTTTATAAATGATTCAAGGTATTATGATCAGCCTCTCTTAGATACCTTTCTTTTCAATTGCTTGTACCACACCCGTCCGGAATCAACAAATCAATATCCAAGTTTTCTTCTTCTTTTGCGGATTGCTACACATTAAAAGTAATAAAAAATGTTAGTGCATAAAGTATAAGAACATAAATAGACAAATAATGTAATAAAATCTTACTTCCAATGTTTTTATCGTTGCTTTTGAGCCGGCCTTTAACCAATCACTTCCACAAACGAGAAGTTCCACCATATCCTTTGATAGAGAACTCCGGTAATCATCCAATATGCGTCCCCCGGCGCTGAAGGCTGATTCGGAAGCGACAGTTGTAATCAGAATGCCAAAAAATATCTTTAGCCATCTTGCTTAATACGGGAAACTTGCTACAGTGTTGACTCCACCATTTCAACACATCATATTGGGAGTCCTCACATCCATCATTTGGCTCATCTAGATACACCTCAAGTTCAGTTCTTTGTCCGATTTCAACGGGTCTACGTTTGAGGAAAGCATGAAAATCATCAACATCTGGAGTCGGTTCGTCAGAAGATGTTGATGCTTTTGAGTGACCCGTGGCAGCCTTGGATTTCATATATGCATTAAAATACTTATCGAAAAGAGATTTTAACTTGTCCTTCACATCTTGAACCCGACTGTTACATTCATCTTCTAGATATAACTTTTCAAAGGTCCATTCAACTGACAACATCTTATAGCGAGGATCTAAAATAGAAGCAATGGACATAAGTAGCCCAATTTCTCCCCAATATTTCTCAAACTTTTGAAACATGGGTTTACTCATTTCCATTAAGAAAGAATCCTCTGATATAAAAACATTATTTATCTCTTTTTTCACTTTAAAAATTTCAGTAAGAAATAAGTTTGAAGTTAGATATGTTGAACCTGAAAACAAATTAGTAGCATTTAAACAAACATCTTGTAATTTTAAATTAAGAAGCAAGTTTGAGATTATGATATAATATACCTGAAAACATATCAGTAGCTTTTAGGAAAACGGCTAATAGCTTGCAAACTTTTCCGGCCCGAATCCATTCATCATTTGTGGGGCACCACATAAAGTTAGAATCTCTCAATGCATAACCTTCAAAAGCTTGTTTGTAGTAAATGGCTGAATCAAGCATTCGACGCGTTGAGTTCCACCTAGTTTTTACATCAGTGCAAAGAGAACGCCGAGTTCTGATACCGAGAGATATCGCTATTTCACCAAACTTCAACAAACGACCTGATGACTTTTTCAAGTACTTCACACCTTCTCTAATTTTTGAAATACACAATTCTATAGTGCCTAAACCGTCTTGTACTACTAAATTTAGAATGTGAGCACAACATCTAACATGAAAAAACAATCCCTCAAAGTGTAATTTTTCTTTCACCCGAAAATTGTGCATTAAAATCGCGGCTGCCCTGTCGTTGTTAGATGCATTGTCTAATGTAATGGTACCTATCTTATCTTGTATACCCCACTTTATAAGACATTCTAATATAGCATTGGATATCACCTCACCACTATGGGGTGGTGCAAGTTCATTGAAACCTATAATGCACTTATTCAACTTCCAATCACAATCAACAAAGTGGGCTGTTGAACACATGTAACCAATCGTTTGGTTCGATGTCCAACAATCACTTGTAAGTGATATCATAGTCGCCTTTTTCAACATTTTTTTATCCTTTCTCTTTCTCCTTCTACCACTTTTATACAATCTCTTCTAATTGTTGCCCTACTAACTCTTTGATATAAAGGATTGTTATACTTTAATAATTGATTAAACCAATGGTACTCGACAAAAGAAAAGGGCAACTCATGCATTATTATCATTTTTGCAATAATTTCACGACACTTCATTTGATCATAACCCCCTTTTATCTTAATCCTGGTAAAATCTTTTTCACCATCTTTCCCAATTGGCTCAAAATTGATAGTACCTGTTTTTTTTTACCTAGTGACCTTTTGTATAGAACACAATCATTCCGGAGATGTCGCACCATACTTGACGTTGTGCTCGTCTTGCCTTTCACGAAGGTATGCTTACAATGGATGCATTGTTGTTTTTTCACTGTTTTTCCTCTAAACAAACCATCAACCTCCACAAAATGTGGATGCACATTAGAAGAATTTTTCCGCTTTCGCTTTTTACCTGCAGACACTTCATCGTTCTTATCTATGAATTCATCGTCTAGCTCAAAGTTCTCCTCATCAGGTAACTCAACTTCATCGGTCTCCATTATTCTACAAAAAGTAAAACATAAATTTAGGTTAATCAGTCTCCATTATATCTAATCCTTTTACACAACATGATGAAGTTTCAATCACAATTTTGATTATTGGAGTTGATTGACAAAAAAAAAAAACATATATAAATTATTTACAAAAAAAAAAGTTGTTGTTCTTTTATTCTTCAACAACAAAAAAAAAATAATAAAGAAAGCCTAGAGACAAAAAGTTGCTGTTCTTTTATTCTTCAATCATCGATTGATTACTAAATTGATTTATTTAATTGTTCATTTGTTTGATTCATCTGTTACTCTCACTTGTGTAAACATTAGCTCCTCACACTTTAAAATGTAATGGGCTCCGTGGAAGACAATTATGAAGGAAAATCCCTTGCTAATCCCGTTAGAGATTCAAGTAGCAACAACTAATAGATACAATTATGAAGCTAAATTAACATGGCAGTGACTTACTTATAATCCAGAGACTCAGCTCGATGAGAATTCGTGATGGTTGCTGGCGTCCTCAGGGCCACAGTTACGATGTGAAGGGGAAAAACTCAAAAAGATGAAACTAGGGTTTAGCTTTAGTGTTTACTTTATATATTTAATGGACTTTATTTGGGCTAAGTGCTATTTGGGTTTGTTAGTACTTAGCCCAATTAATATTTATATTTACAAGTAGAATAGAAATATAGAATCAAACTTACAATATAAATTATATAATATATATATATATATATATATATATATATATATATATATATATATATATATATATATATACATATATATATATATAGGGGAAGGTTCATTTGAGAAGAAATTTAATGTGAGAATAAAAAGAAGAAAGGGCATATTAGTAAAATACTATTTCATTTATAACTCATATCATTAATTTTTCCCTCTTTAATTAATTAGTCAACTAATCATTAATTATCCTACATATAATCTACAAAACCTACACATATCAAAATTTTCCTACATATACCCTACACATTTTAGAATTTTATCCTACACAGTCGAAATTTATCCTACACACCTCGAAATATATCCTACACAACTCGTAATTTATCCTACACAACTAGTAAGTTATTCTACACTTTAAATTAAGTTGTTTTTTTTTTAAATTTGGAAAAAAATATATATTTTGAAAAGGAGTTACAAATTTAATTTAGTTAGTTATTAAATGGGAAGAATACAAATTAATGATTTATGTAAGTTTACCAATATACCCTTATATTAAAATTAAATGCAAATATTAAATAAAGTAAAATGGAGCGTTCTTATTGGTTGAAACTTCTTCTTTTTTCTTCTTACAAAAAAATTCTTCTCATTTGAACCCTCCACTATATATATATATATATATATATAAAATATTCGAGCCGAGCCGAGCCGTGCGGAGCTTTGCTCATGCTTGGCTCGTTTACAAACCGAACCGAGCGGAGTGGCTCATTTATAATCGAGCGACAGAACGGGCGAGCATTTTCCGAGCAATTTCCGAGCGAGTGGCGAGCGAGCGGCGAGCAATTTTCCCAGCCCTAAGGTAGATGGTGTGGTTTGTGTGTTTGGAGGTATATCGAGAGGGAGAGGAGAGTAAAAAGAGAATGAGTAGCTGATGATATGCAGAGAAATGAATTTAGGGCTTTTTGACTACACTTAAATACATAGGGTTGGATTAATGGGCTTGGGCCCCATGCCCACAAGCCCAATTCCCGCGTTTTGAGTGGCCCAATCGTACTTGCGACCCCATTTTCAAATCCCGAACGTCGTGTAATGTTGTAATTTGTTATTTTTGGGTCATAAACATGTAAAATAGTGTCGGTAATCGTTATTAATCGCGTACGTTCGTCGGTTTTGTTAAAATCGCGTAAGTGGCGTCGTTGTCATTTAAATTCTGTTTTTCGGTCCGATTTTGACTATGATTCCAAAAATAGGTAAACGAACACGTATTTTCTAAAAAATAGAAATACGGAAAGAGCAGAGCGTTACACCATTTCACCTATTTTTCCTACACTGGTCCCCGTTAAAAAAATACTAACCTAGTTAATAAAATTGCTGAGGTGGCTAATGATTATGTGATGACGTGTGAAAAATAGATTACGTGGCACAAGTTATATAGATTGCATTTTAAATGCCCCTAGCACCTTTTATTAACTGAAACCCCAAAAAACCCTAAGTTTACAAGAATTCTGCCTCGCAATTCACTTAGGGCATATCGATGAGTTCTTCTTCGTCTTCTTCATACGTTCGAAACAATAAACCAAGAATCATAGGATTGGGACCGATGAAAATGTTTATTGTAATCATGACATGGTAGTAGTGAAGCGAGTTGCTGGTTCTCAAAGTTCTAGATATGGGCAGGAGTTTTATGGATGCCCTTTATGGCCTCTAAGTAAAATTAGTTCTTATGTTGATAATAATGCCTTGAAAGCTTCCTCATTTTGTGATTTAATTTGTTAGAAATCGGATTGCAAGTTCTTTGTTTGGAAAGAAGATGATGTCAACTGTTATAGTGAAGGCAACACTAATCTTGTTGAAATTAAGTTAATTGAGAAAATGGTTCTTATGGATGAGAACAATAAGTTGAGAAAAAAAGGCTTTTCTAGATGTTACAAGCAGAACATATTTCATTGCAGCAATTGTTTTAGGTTTTGTTAATTGGTTTTTTATTAAGTGATAATGAAATCCAATTAAATAAGATGGTAGTGTTTTGTATGTTGTTAGGAAATGGATTGAAATCCAATTAACTGCATTTAGGATATTGTTTGACCTTGTAACTTTGACTTATACATATTAATGGCAAATGACAATTTGGACCATATCCGCATGTCAGCAACCATAATTGTAACCATATAATGGGATCGAATGAAATCCAATTAAATGGAAAATGGCATAACATTTATTAAGCTACACATGCACTTTCACTTTGTCACTTTGACACTAAGAATTAGCTGCACATGCACATACACCTTGACATTAAGAAATGATTGAACAATAACCATAACCAGAAGATATGGATAATTGAAGATATCCATAATAACAAGGCATGTACTAACCATTACATAATAACGATTAAGTAACGAAAAGGCATAAAGCCTACAAAACACAACATATGCAATAACTAAAACAAGTTAACCATTACATGATAACTAGGTTCATACCATAACCATTACATAAAATTTTAAAATTAATCATCCTAAAGGCATAAAGCCTATAAAAGAAAACATAAAGTGACCATTACATAACAAGTTTAAAATTTAAAATCCAAAAGGCATAATGCCTACCAAAAAACAACCTATTTCAGATAACATGCATAACAGTTTCATAAACATAACAAAACATCCTTATAAGTAGGTTTAAGCTTCTGGGGTAATTTTTGCAGCCTTCCTTAGTCTTCCCCTGGAATTTTGAGTTGCCTGTGATTGTTGAGACTGTTGTTGACTGCCAAGGTTTTCAACTGTTGTGACTGAGGATGAAGCAATTGGATTCTTTTTGGGCTTGCCCCTTTTATTTGTTTGCTGACTTATTCCTACTGATGATTCACTACATGATTTCATGTTATACCCCTTGACTTTGCAATTGCCACATGTCATAAACATACCATGCCTACTACGTTTACCTTTTTTGGGGACTTCATGAGGATCTTTCTTTCTGTTCTTCTTAGGTTTGCTAGGACCAAATTTGATTGGTGGAGGTTCTAGGGGAAATCAACAGATGGCCAATACTTATCTGAAGGTAATGGTGGGATTGTGAACTGACGTGTGTCGAGCGTCATGTAATTTTTTGTATATTTTTAGCGCTTTTTACTCGTTATCAAGCTTTAAATTTATTGAACACGATATAACACAATCACTCTCTACAACACGTTAGGGAAAGTGCACCCATCGTTGGCGTAGTATAGTGATGGTAAGATACCAAGGTCGTCGAAGGACACAAGAGATTTTAATACCGGAATATCATCAACGTCTAATCTAACCATAATTTTGAGAAAAGATGTTAGTTAATTTAAAAAGATAGAAAAGAAAAAATGTCAATAAAAACAATAAACAAGATAGAATCACTTGGTTCCGACGTTATATATCCTTTGACGATTTCCGCACTTTGGGCTTTTTAAGAGATTATCTTAGTTATTGTGGCATGTCCCTCTTTTGGCGGTAGCGCTACCCTCAGCCATATTGGTCTGAGTCAGCAGGGATACAGTTCCGCAAGGCTGGTTAAAGCTTTAATAGGGATACAGTCCCGCAATGCCGGTTAAAGCTTTAATAGTTTATTTATAAGGGATTCAAGCTGTTCTTACTTCCCCCGACTTGATGCTATCTTCCTCAAGAGAAGTCCTAATTATCTTGAATCAAGTCCTCGTAGGATCTATCCACTGAACGAGGCAAGAACTTTACCCATACCACCCTTCTAACCCCCTTCCAGGCAGTTAGCATGCTTTATATAGACCGTAAAGACATGAATGAGTGAATCAACAAGACATGAAGAAATGATAGAGTAAAGTTCACTTTCAATATAAAAAGCTAGTTCTTAAAGTCATTAATACAAACCTAAATAAAAAGTAGCCAAAGCTTGGAAATCAAAAGTATTACATAAAAGAATTGTCTTCACCAAGTGATGTAAGAGATTAGCCAAGCATGGCCTTTGGTTGACAAGAACTCTTACGATCAATCTTGGATCCCGAGACTACTACACATACTCTAAAGATGGACAATGGAGGAATCTGATGGATGATGGTGTTGGAGTGGTGGTACAATGGTGGCAAGTGGGAGATAAGTGGTTTGCCAAGGGATGGGTTGGAAGTGAACAACGCCCCTCTATTTATAGCTGAAATCAGAACCTTCACACAGCCCCATGCCCATGGGGCACGACCCCGTGTCCTTCTTTCTCTGTCTTCATTGATATGGAATACCAGTGAAGTCCCATTTTCTACAACCGCATCTCTTGTGCTTGATATCAACAAAAACATCATCAAAGTACTTCACTTGAAATAATGTGTTGCTTGAAGGGTATACAATGCATCTATAAGCCCAATCCTTCTCTTTGTCAAGTTTTTTCTGTAACCTAGGGCAAACAACAACACTTTTTGTAGTCATTTCATTATGCTCTGTAACTAATCTACTTATGATTGCCAAACTTATATCCTCTAACATATTAATGATGTGCTTTGATCTAGACTGCAGTATATAACCATTGAAGGTCTCTACCATGTTGTTGACAGTAACATCGGACTTTACTTCAGTAGTAACATAACATATGCAAAAACATTTAGGGTTCTGACTCATGAATGCTTCTGTTGCTTTAGCTTCCATTTGCTTCATCTCAGTAATTGCCATCTTGTAATCAGGTATTTTGTAGGATCTAGCAGCTCTCCAAAAGAATTCCTTTAAGTCATCACCCTTAAATTTCTTATGTCAATTTGCATAGATGCGCCTAGCACAGTTTCTATGCTCAGCATTGGCCTGAATCAAAGCAACAACATTTAGTATCCCTAATATAAAAACCTTGTTATTCACAAACTATCATTATGATATTAGAAGATAACAGATACATGACAAACTATAATTATCATTTTAAAATATAATAGATACATTGTTCAACATAACTTCTGTTGGTCAGAAACAAGAGTCCACCCCTTCCATTCTTCATTGACTTCTAAACACTTCTTTGTTGGTGCACTACATCCGCTGATTCCGTCTTGTATCGAGTCACAGTCTTAGAATGATAGATCTGGGCACGTAATACTAGAAATAGTGAAAATGTATAGGTTTTAGATGTTGGATCGCTTATAGAGTCAAATTAGATGTTAGGGTCGCTCATAGGACCATTAGAGTATGGACCGCTCGAGCGGACATGTTTGGACTGCTCATTTGACATGTTGCATGAACCGCTCGAGTGTGCATGTGTGGGCCGCTTATTGGGCCTGTCCAATAAGCGGTCCCAAAGTCCGATATATACATGATGAGCGATCCAAGTTGTAACAGTTGTAGAAATCGTGCCGAAGTTCTGCCGGTGCGAGATTTGAAGTGTAATCAGCGTTAAATCAATAAAACAAGTAGTTAAAGTGATCTGCGTGCTATTTCTACCTTAGTTTCTTGTTATTCCGCACCTGAAACCAAGGAGAAAGCCTCTGAACGACTCGTTTGGGTAAGAATACGATCCTACAATTGGTATCAGAGCTAGGAGCTCGATTGCTTGATCAAACACATCATTCGTACCAGATCTCAGAGCCAAATCAGATCCAAATTCATCGATTTCATCTTTTTCTACTCATTTCTTACGGTTTTTACGGAAATTCGACAAATTGAACGTGTTTTCACGGTCCGATTCGTCTGAAATTCTAGTATATGGTGCGAATATCATTGAATTAAAACCCTACCAAGTTTCACATCGAAACTCCAAGCCGTTCTGGAGAAATCGTGATTTTTCGGTCCGAATTTGCGTCAAAATTCAGCTCTGGTTCGCTTATTTGGGCAATAGTATGGATCGCTTATATGGTTTTTACTATGAACCGCTCGAAATGTTTTGATGAGAATCGCTTATTAGGTCATATGTGGAACTGCTCCAAAATCAATCCTTTGAACCGCTCAAATGACAATCTTTGAATCGCTTATGTGTCACCCTTGACTCGCTCATAATTTTCTGGATCGCTTTTTGGTTAAAGATTATGAACCGCTCATAAGACCTCATCCTTGAACCGCTCATAGGGTAACAAGTGGTCCGCTTATCAGTCGTTCTATTGGTCCGCTCATTAGTAATAGTCTTCATGTGAGGTTCTAAAAAAGAGGTTGTCGGCTGCATAAAAAGGAGATTACAAAACCCAATCAGCATCTTGTGCCGCCCCATGTACACCGCCAAACATTAAAGGCACTGTCCACTTTAATAGCGGCCCAATCCCACGTTTTTCTACACTGACCCATATATAGTTCCACCGCCCAAGTTTTTGACAGTTCATTAAAATCAAAAAGCACTGCCTAATCACCTTTATACTTCCACCGCCCCTTTAAAGTTTTTTTACCAAATCATTTTTTGTTGCCATCCACTAAACGCAGCCCAACACCGACCCACCACCCATTGAAACCCAATCATTTTTCCCAACAGCATCGCATTTCACCGCCCAAACATTGTTTGACTCATTTAATCACCGGCCCACTATTCTTAGAAGGCCCACAAGCTCCGCCCATATCATCTATTGTTAATACTTCACCGCCCAAATTACCCAACCATTAAACCCACTTGCACCACCCAAGACCCAATAGTTATCCAAGCACCGACCCACTTAGATATCGGCCCAATTATTGATTAGTGTAGTGGACTGGAGGTGCCGCCATTTGAAGGTAAACACGTGTCGGGTTTGTTTTTGCGAAAAATGGCAAAGGTGTTTGATGAACAGGAGAACTATTATTTCGAAAGATTTAATGATTGGCATCACGGATTTCTAGATGAGGGTTATAGAAAAGTGAGCAAAGATGGATGGGCAAAAAGGTTTAAATATTTTGTGTGTCTGAAAGATGAAACGTTGGATGATCTTAAAGACCGATATAGTGTTTTACTGAATTATCTGAAAGATCATGAGATATATCCGTCAAATGTTGAGAAATTGGAGAAATTTGCAGATGCACTACCGATTGAATGGGGTGAATGTTTGAAGAATTTAAGGGAGAACTCAAATTTTTCAAAACTACCTCTAAATCAATTCATCAGCAAACTTAAAGCTCATGAACTTGAAGTTAGAAAGAAAAAGAAAGATTTGATCAAGGTTTTGGAGTATAATGTGCTAGATCTAAGTTCAGATGTGATTGAAGAGATGCACAAAAGAGTTACTAAATGTATCAGGGCAAAACATGTGCTGAAATACGATTTCAAACGAGGTTGTTATATTGATAATAATGGAAATCCTCTTGATTTCGTTAAAATGTTCTGTGCAGGTACATTCACAGCAAAGGAAGAAGAAAGTCCAAAAGCTGAAGAATCGGTGATGAATGAAACAATGTGCTCAACATGTGACAACTTTAAGACAGACAATGACAAACTCGTGAAAGATATGGCAAGTTTGGCATCTGAAGTCAAAAAGCTGAAAGACGAGAAGCACGTTGTTGAAAATCAGATTCTTATTTTGAAAGAAAATTGTGAGAAGTTGAAAGCTGAAAATGACAAACTGTTGGTTGATTTTAACAGTTTGACATTGAAAAATCAAGAATTTGAAGGGCAAATGAAAATTCTTGAAGATGGGAGAAATGTGTTCAGTAAAAACAACATTGAAAAACAGAAGATGATAAATTCCCATCTTCAGAAGATTGTCGAACTTGAAAAAGAAGGTGAAAGCGCTCAAAAGAGAATCAAAGAGTTGGTAAAAGAGCTTGAAAACAAACAGAAATCTTCAGAAGATTTAGATTTCTGGATTAAGCTTGAAAACAAAAATCTGAAAGCGAATGAATCAAAATTTCAGGAACAGATAAAAGTTTTGATGAATGAAAAATCTGTTCTTGAAAATTTGAAGAATGATAATGAAAAAACTATCAAGTCTCATTTTGGGAGAATATCTCAACTTGAAAGTGAAGCTGAGAATTCGAGGAACAAAATTGATGAACTTGAGAAGAAATTGATAGGTTTTGTGACTAAATCTGACAGTTTGAATTTTCCCTGTCCAAAACCAATCAATTCAGTTCCGATAAGTGAAAAGGCTACAAACTTTGATAAAGTCAAAGTCAAAGATTGTGATGAGAAAACTGATGAGGAAAATGAGAAATTTTATTCAGCAGATGAGTCTGAGACAAAGTCTGATGATGAAAATGTTAAAAAAGAAAAACAAAAATTGTTTTTAAAGTTGAAAGAAAAATTTCAGAAAACTGTTCTGCAATCAACTGAAAAAGGTGAATGCTCTAAGCAAAAACCTGTGAAGAAGATTGTAGAACAGAAACAAAAATTTAAAAATGAAAGAAAAAACTCATCAGTACGATCATCCAATCAAAAGAAAAAATTACAAAAAGTAGAAAATGAAAATTCAAAAATTATTGTGTGCAGGAGGAACTACAGTGCTAAAGCGTCAAAACCAGCAAACTTGAGGAAGGAATATCACCAAGCCAGACAATGCTATGATTTGAATGTTTGGTACAACGGTGGTAATTGGTATGATAACAGGGTGTGCTACAGCTGCGGATATCAGGGGCATATTGCTGTTAACTGCCAATACTGGAGTTATGAGACCAGGAGGTGCTATAATTGCAATATCAAAGGTCACATTGCCAGAGATTGCCCAAGGAGATCGCATGAAAGATTGAGGGCCAATTCTCAGAAAATGGCAAAGAAAATACCAGTCGTGGTCAAGCCCAAAGAATTGAAAGCTTCGGGTCGAAACGTCAGAGAACAGAAGGTCAAAGAACCTAAAGATCAAGAAACAAAAGTGAAGCTTTCTCAGGGGCAGAAAGATCGACTGAGGAAAAAGAGAAAGAAAGCAAGAGAATATCTCGAAAAGATTTTGTCCTCGGGTTCACCGGACAGATCGATTAAGAGTTCTGATGAATCAACTTCCTCGACTGCAAAGTCAAGCAAGATGAATTCTTCAGATACAAATCTGAGGACTAAAGAGGATAAGAAGAAGAAGAAAGTGAGGTTTTCACTTCCCGGTGATGAATCTGACTCATTAAAGTCAGACAAGCCACATTCAGGCAATGATTCTGGAATGGTAAAACCAGAAGAGCCATGTGTTGAGGTAAAGGTCGAGAATTCTAGTTTAACAATGGATGAGAAAAACTTTCCATCATTGTTGAACAAGAATTCAAAATCACCCAAGGCTGGTCAGGCTTGGGTGAAACTTTTCAAATAGAAAAACCTGAATTGCCAGAGCTCCCAGGTTTGTAAGAGTGGAGCATGAATCGGCATCTTTTTAAATCTGTGTTTGAAGATTTTGCAGGAATTGCCGGAGATCCCAAGATGGTATCGTGGATCATGAATCGGCATCTTTCTTGAATTTTATTCGGTAACGTCAATCATGCAAACGGTAAAGAGGTTTGGTTGTGTTTGTGAATGTTTTACAAGTGGTACAGAGGATTCTGGACTGCATATGGTAAATCAAGGACATTAACTTGTACTTGGATTTTCCTACTTTTGTGTAGAAAACAAGATGATGAAGTAACCCCGTACCTAAACTGTTTGGTAAACAAACTAAGTTTTCCGGAAAAGCCATTTTGATTAAAACAAACTTAAGTGTTTTGAAATCACAATGGGAAAATAGTTTGTTGTGAGGGGGAGTTCTGATTGTTTACGCCAGGTGGATGGAGAATTGAAGTGATTCTCATCAAGTTGTCAAGTTTGTATAGTTTGTTTCAAATTTTCCCAGAAAATCAAAATTGAAACATATTTTGATTTCAGGGGGAGAAAAAATTTAAAAAAATTAGAAAATTTGAAAATGTCAAAAACATTAAAAATTTAAAAATGAGTTTTGTTGTGAAAAAGAGGAAATGATTGTAAATCAGTGGACTATCACAGCATGCTAAAGAAGTGTAATGTAAAATGTGATAAACGGTCTCACTGATGATGTGACGATAGGTTTTTGTACATTTAGTAGATTTATTCGGGATATAAACCTAAAATTTCAAACTTGTGAAATTTGTGGGGAACACTACTTGGATATATAGGTAACCCCTGAAATCTCGTTTGAAAGGTCTCGTATTCTGATATACTAGGTGTTTATACTCTATGATGTCTGGGGTATTATTCCGGGACTTCTGCTGAACGGTAGTTCTGACCTAGTCCTTGGCTAATACTTTCCGCAGAATGCTTGAAATATAGCATAAAGCCCTCAGTTGATTAGACAATAAAATTGATAATCATCTGTTGTAGCTGAAAAGATCCTCTAAAGGGGACACACTGCTAAGTCGAAGCTGATATCTCTCTGCTGAATGGAAGTTCTGACCTGAGATCCCTCAGTTCTCGCATCTTTCCCCTAATTTATGTACATACATCATTGTAGTGTTCATACCTGTAAGACTGAATATTGGGATTCTGGATACGGGAGTATATTCAAGAGGTGGGACACATGAATTGAACTAAGTTCATAAAATACCTAAATAGTATCCTGAATAGATTGAAAATAGTATGAAAATTTAAGAGGACAATTATATCGTCAATCTACGTGAATCGTTTAGAACTTAAAATGATTAAAAGCTTAACGGTGCTTGTGTTATGTCTCAAAAACTGATATGATCCTCTTGCACAAACTCACAAAAATATGTTTGTTTTGCATTTAAATTTCTGTCTTTGCATTTATGTTTCATATTTTCAAAAATCCTAAAAGATTTTCGACAACTGATGGTGAAGAGCTGATTTTCAAAATCTCAAAGGCTAAACTTGATGAACATACAGGTTGGTTAAGTCATTTGAAATGTTTAAAATGATTCATTAGGTTGAATCAGATATTGGAATGTTTCAAATTTGTGAAGCAGTGGTTAATTGAAAACAGTATCACATGATTAAGTTGATTCATTAAGTTGAATCACAATTATTCTGATTTGTGATAGAGTGGTTAAGTTTTGCAGGTTTCTGATCCTGTTGCTACAGATAGCCAGGAGACATATCAGAACCAGAGAAGAGCTTAAACAGAGAGAAGCCAGGAGATAATTTCTATGGTGGTAACAAATCCCAGACGACTATCCTAGCAGGGTGATAGGGGGAGTCTGATGAAAGTTATAGCCAAAGAAAGATAGATCCAGGCAGAATTATTGAAGAAGATCGAACAATATCCGAGAATGTCTTGTTGAAGACTCTCACTGAAGATTCCGTCAACATTCAAGGGGGAGTCTGTTGGTGCAGTTGTCTGTCGACTACATCTTCGTTCGAGTCTTAGAGTGTTCTAAAGCCTAAGAGAGAGAAGCCCAAAGACTGATCAAGACAGAAGATCTGAAGATGCAGCATTGGTGTGACTCGATAGTCGACTCCATCAACATCTGAGGGGGAGTCTGTTGGTGCACTACATCTGCTGATTCCGTCTTGTATCGAGTTACAGTCTTAGAATGATAGATCTGGGCACGTAATACTAGAAACAGTGAAAATGTATAGGTTTTAGATGTTGGATCGCTTATAGAGTCAAATTAGATGTTAGGGTCGCTCATAGGACCATTAGAGTATGGACCGCTCGAGCGGACATGTTTGGACCGCTCATTTGACATGTTGCATGAACCGCTCGAGTGTGCATGTGTGGGCCGCTTATTGGGCCTGTCCAATAAGCGGTCCCAAAGTCCTATATATACATGATGAGCGATCCAAGTTGTAACAGTTGTAGAAATCGTGCCGAAGTTCTGCCGGTGCGAGATTTGAAGTGTAATCAGCGTCAAATCAATAAAACAAGTAGTTAAAGTGATCTGCGTGCTATTTCTACCTTAGTTTCTTGTTATTCCGCACCTGAAACCAAGGAGAAAGCCTCTGAACGACTCGTTTGGGTCAGAATACAATCCTACATTCTTCAACTCAGTCATGAACCATGTCTAACTGTCATTGTTCTCACCTGCTACCACAACCCATGCTACTAGATACATTTGATTATTTTCATCCCTATCCATTACAGCTAGTAACATACCTCCTAGAAATGGTTTTAGAAAACATTCATCAAGACATAAAAGTCTCCTACACCGTGCTAAAAAAATCTTTCTTCAAAGCATCAAAACATATAAAGAGCCTAAAGAAGACTTGTGCACTACTTTGCATATTATAGTATGCTGATAGGATAATTACAAGTTTAAAAGTTGTTTTAGGATTTGCTTCCCTAAGGCCTTCCAAATATGACCCCAGTTTATTATAATGTGCCTTCACTGATCCATGCAAGTTCCTAGAAGCTTTACATTTTGCCTTATAGGCCAACAACTTAGTAATATATGATAATCTTATACTTGTTTTTCATTGCTTCTTGGATGTCTTCTGCACTCAAGTTTGGATATGCTTTGAAACGTCAAGAACTGGTCAAATATGAAGTCAGTAGTAAGTTGCCTATTCTTTGACATGTTTCTCTGACAAGTGCGTTCCTTCTTTACAGATTTAACCATATAACATCTCTTTTTAGGATGATAGGAACAATACACATTAAATGGACACCCTGTTACACATTTAACACCTATTCTACCATGTCTGTTCTTGTTACTAACTGATATCCATATATCCCTACCATTAGTAACTTCATACTTCCTAACTGCTGTTTTGAAAGCTTCCCTTGAAGGGGACCTAGTACCAACCACCCAATTCCACTTACTCCAATCTGTGTATTTAGTAACCATTGGGACAGTTGCCTTGTACCTTTTCCCTCTTATGTCATCTTCCTCACTCTCCCCTGGTGATGGAACACCCCATCGGAATCTTCATAGATACTTGCACCACTATGTTCTTCCTCCTATGTAGTATTATGTTCATCAACTGGTTTCACCTCAAGCTCCTTTAATAACTTTAAAAGCAAGTCTTTCTTTGACAACTGACTGTTAAGCTTTATAGCTTTTCTTGATACTACCCACTCTTCATCATTCCTGTCTGACTCAGAAGCGTTTAAATCATCTGTTCTCCACTCTTCATCAGATCCATCCTCAGCTTCATTCCCAACATCAGATCCATCCTCACCATTAGATCCAGCCCCAGATCATGTTTGAGATGCTGTTTTAGGTTCATAAATGGTAATAGTTGGTGGTTTAGATATTATAACTGTTTTGGTAGGTGTCGGAAGTCTTGAAGCAGTTGATCTCTTAAAACCAGAACATGAAGGCCTAATAAAACTAGCAATTACTATCTGGTCTTGTGAGAGTTGTGTACTTGAAGATGGTGTACCAAAACATGGAGGATTAATAAAACTAGCAACTGTAATCTGGTCTGGTGTAGGTGTAGGGTTTTGCTGGGCTTCTTTGTGGGCTTCTGTGTTACTGGGCTGGGCTTCTGTGTTACTAGGTTAGGCCTTATTTGTTCTTAGACGAATTTTTGGAACACTAATCTGTGGCTTTTGGCAGTAAAGATGGAGAATATGCCTGACATCATCCCCCAATTTCACTATCATGTCACTAACATCTTAGTCATTGTTCAACTTAACAAGGCCATCTTCAAACTTCATTCCAGGAACTAAGTATTACATTTCAAAATCCTTACTTTGGTATGATCCATGCTCCATTACAAAATCCAAAAGCTCAAAATAAGACATTTTATCTACTTCAACTTGGAACATCAACTTGGAACATAAGAGATTCACCCCATCATAGTGCAATTTTGCTTTGTTGTTAAGCTTGCCACCATGCCAAGCTTTCATAATCACCGATTCAGCCATCCCCCTACAATTTAATTTTATGAAATCTTTAACTACGATTAAAAGGGTTTAAAAGGTTTCAAGTCGATAATCATATAATAACATACCTGTTGTTGGTGGTCTTGAACGGTGGTTGATGATCACCTAGATTTGCTGTTGTTGATGATTGTTCTTATGCACTTCATTGTTCTCCTTTAGAGTTTTTGTGAGATGATTGAAAATTTAGGGTTTGGTAAAGAGGGTTTGTGTGTTTAAAGGCTTTAAGTTGTTTTAAGATGCAAAGGATTAACGAAATGGGAAAATCTAGATAACTTGTGCCACGTATTCTACCTTTGACACGTCATCACATAATCATCAACCACCTCAGCAATTTTATTTACTGGGTTAGTGTTTTTTAACGGGGGGACCAGTGTAGGAAAAATATGTGAAAGGTGCGATTGACCGAGGAAATATTCAAAGGTGAGACAAGCAATGACCAATGACGTCTAGTTGGGATTATTACAGGCCAATTTCTCTTTATATTTCGAATATGTTTGATTATCTTAACATATTTTACCTCAAAACAAATAAAACATTTTTTTTTAAATATTATAATTCTTGTTTCATCGAAGAGTATGGATACTCATAATCATGTTAGATTTCAATATAAAACATTTAATAACATTTTAAAATAATGATTTAAGAGAAATTATCTTGCTTTATCTCATAATTTTAGACTGCGAGGTATGGGGCGGGAGTTTGGGCGTGGGTAGGGGGAAAACGCCCAAGCCATCACCCCGGGTGGGCATGGGTTTCGGCGTAGCCCTTGGGGCATGGGTTTCAAGCAAGGCGTAGGGCGGTTTAGCCATCCTAGTTGGCTGAATATCATTGGCTCACCCGCCACGTCATAGCGGGCCATCCCAAAAGTTTTGAATTTTTAAATTCAAACCGTTGGTTTAGCCAAGCGGTCACCCCAACCGGTCACCCAAACCCCAACATCCCCTATAAATACCCCCAAACCCCAACCGGGTGGTCCATCCCAACCCCCACCGTGGTCCCAAACATTCGATATCCCCACCCTCTGCCCCAACCGGTCACCACAAACCCAACATCCCACGAACCCGCTATGGCATCCTGGACCCACAACGAAGAACTTGCCCTAGTCACAAGCGTCGTTGACGCTATGAAGGGGCGGCCACCGGGCCAAACCAAATATTGGACGGAAGCTTTCGCAGCCTACCGACTAAACGTCGGTAACGACCGCCACAACATGAACGCGTGCCAACATAAATGGCGCGAGCTACGTCCCAAGCTCGAGCGTTTCAAGGCTTACTACGAAGCCGTTCCCGAGGGCGAGTTAAGCCACGAGGACCGGGTGGCGGTGGCGAACATAGAGTTTCGCGGCAAGGAAAAAAAAGGCGTTCGACAAGATCGACCTTTTTGAAATTTATTTAACGCTTTAGGTTTCTTATTTTGTAATTTTTAGGTTTATGTAATTTTATAAATATTAATGAAGTTGTATGTATTTTTTTATAAATGTTTGTGTGATTTTTTTAAATTTTGTATATATTTTTTTTAAACTACCCTGCCACGCGGTGCACCCAACCCAAGCCCAACCCACGCCCCACCATACCCCGCGGACACGTACCAGGCAGTGGGGGGAGGCTCCCATTCCACGTGTCAGCACCTGCCCCATCCCAAACCCCACCATACCCCACAGTCTTATATGACCCCGTCGTAACATTTTAGCAGGTGAAAGTTTATGAATTTAAATTTCTACACTGTCAACTGGTCAGTGTTTTTATGTAAACTTTAAAATTTCATTTACTAGCTACCCCCAAGTCCCAACTGTGCCTCACTCTCATTTTTCCCTTTAAATAGACCCTCCTCACTTTACAAGTTCTTGCATCAAACTTCCAGTCTTTTAGAGGGTAGAAAGGTGAAAATAATGACAAGGTGTTGTCTTGTGTTGACTGTAGTTCTAGCAATATCGGTTTATGCCATCACTGCTAGAGACGTTCCAAAAGAAAATAAAGATACTATTGGTCTAACGGACCAAAAGAATGTTTATACTTTTGGTGGAACCGGCGGGTATAGTGGCTTTGGGAACAACGGTTTGCCCATTGGCGGGATGGGAACCGGAGTTGGTGTAGGTGGTGATTTTGGGGGTGCAAATGGTGTTGGTGGTGTCGGTATGGGATATCAATTTGGTGGACCTGGTGGCCCGGCCGGTGGTGTGGGAACTTTTGGAGGTCTTGGTAACGGCTTTGGTGGATTACCACCTCTCGGTGGTGGTGGTATTGGTGGTGGGGGTCCTGTGGGTGGTGGTGTAGGTGGCGGCGTGCTCCCTCATCCATAGAGTTGTTTTGTGGTCTCTACTTTCCAGCCGGTAATAATGTTCGGTTTGTTTGTGTGAGAGGGTATGTTTTGGTTTGTTTGTGTGTTACTATGTTAGTACCTCTTTTTTAAGTCAATGTATCTTTGTTGTTTCTCATGTCGTGTTTCTAGAATATTCGAACGTCTATTCATATTAGCTTATTTAGTTTCAGTTTATATGTTCCAATCATTGATATGTTGTCATTAATTTGTTGCATGTCTTGTTTTTTTTTTAAAGGAAAACTTCATTAAACAGAGACCAGCCCGACAAACCGACGGGAGGCCCAATCACAACCAACTAAACAAATTTACACCAATCTATCCACGACGTATCTATACATTTAGATCTATGAATGAACCACAAAAAACCGAGCGACCTAACGGAACAAAAAACCTCCTCCACTTTCGGAGCTTTACCTTTAAAGACTCTATCGTTTCTCGCTTTCCAAAATGTGTTTGTGAGAAGGGCAAGTGAGAGAAATACTCTCATTGGTTGAGCATGTGCCACATTAGCATTAATTTGTTGCATGTCTTGTTACTTACAGATCCACAATAAGGGGATATTTTGGTGTTTTTAGGGAGAGAGAAAGTGATGTGGAGGAGAGAGGGTGTGAGGTGGAGGAGAGAGAGTGTGAAGATGTTTGTGAGGAAAAATGATAAAAAATAGATGGATGTGAATTATGTAAGTGTAGAGAGGAGAGAGGAGAGAGAGAAAAAATGTGTTTGTGAGAAGGGCAAGTGAGAGAAATACTCTCATTGGTTGAGCATGTGCCACATTAGCACTAAAAAAACATCACCTAAAAACATTTCTATTGATGATGCTCTTATAATATCATTATAGTGTTTTCGATAGACGTGAAGTGGACACAAACCATCGTATCTCCAGAATGCATGTAAAACTTGTAATGGTTTTAAAACGATATTTCTAACTTTTTGCAAGCTATCACGTGCGAAAAATAATCTTGTTATAACGTTATTTGTTTTCTACTAAATAACGAGAAAAGGGAAATAAAGGAGAGTTTTGTCGTACAGAATAGATTGGGCCATTAATAGGGACGATAAGAAATAATAATTCGATAGTTGTATAATATCAAATTATAATATATCTGATATAAATGATAAATGATTTTGGTTTATATATGTTCTCATTCATTATATTTTTCAACCTACGTTAGAACCCCGTGTATTACACATTTGAATAAATGTATTTTATATACTAAATAATAAAACATTATATTTTTAAAAGTTTCTTTTATTACACGTGTTAAATAAATGTAATTTTATATATTAATTAATAAAAAAATTATACCTTTAAAAACCTCATGTATTGTACGGGTTAAATAAATGTAATTTTATATAACAAACAATAAAAAAAGTTATATCTTTAAAAAACACGTGTATTGCATGACTTGAATAAATATAATTTTGTATGCTAAATATAAAAAAAAAATATCTTAAAAACCCCGTATATTACACGTGTTGAATATATCTAATTTTATATAGGAAATAATAGAAAATATATCTAAAAAACTAACAGATATACTCGATACGTGATAGATATGGTGATTGCAGTGATGGTTTTTCAAAAGAAGATACAATGGTCAAACACGTTATGTTGGGGAATTTAAAAAACCGGATTATCAGAGAGGCGTGTAATTACTCTCAGATCAAATTATTTTAGTGGTTCAACCTAATAATTCAATCGGATACAACTCTGATTTTTCGAGAAATTGAACCAGGGTATGTTTGTCTGCGAATTGTCTGAACCAGAGAAAAAAAATGACCAAAAAACTTAATACGGATTTTGGGGTTAGGGAAGATTAACTCTCTAATGGCAGTTATCTCAGTATTTTAAACAAAACTGCCAATAAAACTGCCATTGTTTTAATATTTCAAAATGGGCTAATTTCTAGAAAATTAAATTTTCTGATACAGTTTTATTAAAACAATTTAATTAAAATAATTTTTTCCAAGCCAGGGGCTCTGCCCCTTGGACTACCCCCCCCCCAGGGGTTGCCACCCCTTGGACCCTGCTCCCAAGGGCGTTGCCCCCGGACCCCCCGCCAAGGGGCCGTTGCCCCCTTGGAACCCCCGTAGACTACGGGCTCTGCCCATACACTTCAAATTATAATAACTCACACAAGCGCGCACTCCCGCGGCTACTAACTTGCTTGATGTGTATTATTATTCGCTTTGATCACCAAGTCAATCCCGATTACATTAAAATATCTAACATTCCACCCCCATTTTAGCGTAATCCTTGATTAACTTAAACAAATTCACAACAATCAAGCTTATGCATAAATGAAATATCGCGACGATTGAATTTCACATTAGTATATTACACATTCCGAATATTCGAATATAGGGGTGTCGCTAAGGATTGAACCCTTTCTATTCAATGTAAGATTAAATATATTATGTTTTAATATTTAATCTAATAGCCATTATAATCATTTACATTATATAGATCAAAATATATAATAACCTATTAAATAATTAGTTGGTAATTGTTGATGGATCATATTATCCTTATTAACTAATTAGGTTTCCTCTTGGGTGCTTATATAAGGAGACTTATGTGGAGGTTAAAAGGTTACACACTTAGACAGATAACCTATTTAGCATAACATCAATTTCGACCTCCCTCTCCATAGCCGATCTCCCTTGTCGGTTTCATAATCACCATCATCAGTCAGCACCCTAAGGAGGAACCAGATCACCTTGACAAAGATGTCGAACTCCATGTCTTCTTCTCTCACTGGATTCTCCATTGCACTGTCTGCGGTGGCAGGTATGTTTTCATGTTTTCAATTATGTTTATACAGAACTGATCCAACACGTGGTATCAGAGCATATGTTGATTAGTCGGTTCTGTTTTCGTATCCATCAATTCTGGGATAGAAATCTGGAAAACGGAATTTTGATAACTTAATAAACCTAACAGCCGATTTCGAGTCATAAAGGTCCACTCGAGATCACTGTTTTTGGATAAAGATTAATTATATGTTCACTCGAAATCAACTGGGTTATGTTTATGACCGAGATCTGTTTAAAAACTATTAAAATTCAGGTTTGGGTTCCAGAATTAAGTTTTAATTTTTTAGGGTTCATCACATGTTCTTAGGAAAATTCGAAATTCCTTTATGTTTTGGAATATGATTCGGATTATTGAGTGTTTTTCCTGTTTTGATCTGATTTTGTCCTCCAAAGATTTTCGAAAACTGTTATTAGGTAAACAGATTATAATTTTTTCGAAATATTTGATAAGATTAGATCAGCACTAAAATAGGAAATTACATCTCAAAATCCCTAAGAATTCGAATTTTCAGTTATGTTTTCACAATAACAGCTGTAACAGAAGTTTCGAGATCAATTTTAATGACCCGAGACCAAGATCTCGACTCGAGACCACAAGATCTCGACTCGAAATCATAGTGTTCTCAAATCTTCACAACTCGAGACAACGATTTCGACTCAAGACCACAAGGTCTCGACTCGAGACCACTGAGGTTTCGACTAAGGGCTTAAATCTTCACAACTCAAGACCATGGTTGCGAATCGAGACCTCATCAAGGAGTCGAGATCTCATAAAACACAGCAGTCGAGACCATGATTACGACTCGAGACACTGAGGTTGCGACTCGAGACTTTAATGAGTCGAGACGTCATAATGTTACAAGATGAGTCGAGACTTGACTCGAGATCTCACTCGAGACCTCATAACTGAGTCGAGATCTCACTCGAAACCTCATTATTTTAGGCTGTTCGATCTGCGCTAACAGGCGGTTTGCTATTAAATAATTGGTTTTTGTAATTACTTAGTTAATTAATCAGAATTAGATAATGTTTTTACAAAACCAAAATAGCTTAACTTGAAAGAGCTTTTGATGTATCATTTCTGGTCAAAGCTGATTTGATACATCTACTTATCATTCAAGTATTACGAAAGCTATGTTAAGTGTGCATCATAAACATGAATGTCTTAATATCTGGCCAAAGCTGATTTAATTTCTTCATAGATAGCATACTTAACGAGTGCATAACTAAAGTGATTGTTTTATTTCTGGCCAAAGCTGATTTGTCACAACCACTTTGCACACATGCTTAAATGATTACACTTCTGGCCAAAGCTGATTTGTCTTTGTTTAAGTAGAATTTTAACTAAGTCTATTATTTTGATGTTAGTAATAGACAATATCACAGCTTCATTATGTAAAATGGTCATTATTTATGCCTGCCTTAGTTTAACATGCCCTTAGATCACAATAGGACTTCTTCCTTAGTATCATAACTTGCTCATCTTATTTCCACTATCAGAGCCCAATTGCGGGATTTCACCTTTGACTGGTGATAAGTTTGCTGCATGGAAGTATGCTCTCATGCTTACACTTCGATTGTTGGACTTTGACTATGCTCTAAGAGAGAATAAGCCAGCAGACCTTACTACTCAGAGTACTGCTGCTGAGCAGTTGACTCATGAAAAGTGGACTAGGTGTAACCTCATGTCTCTCATGTTCATGAAGCAGTCCATAAGCAATGCAATCAGAGGAGCCATTCCTGATTCTGAAGATGCTAAAACCTACTTGGCTTCTATGGGGGCACAATTCAAGGGGATGTCTAAAGCACACGCTAGTACCGTTATCCTTAAGCTAGTGACAACTAAGTATGATGGGAGGAGCGGCATTCGCGAGCACATCATGATGATGAATGACATGGCCAATAAGCTGAAGGGGCTGGAAATGGAGATCAGTGATGGTTTCCTCGTTCATTTCATCATTACTTCGTTCGTCCTTTGAAGCATTCAAGATCAATCACAACACTCAGAAGGACAAATGGACGATGAGTGAGTTGGTCGCTATGTGCATATAGGAGGAAGAGCGTATGAGGATGGATCGCACCACCGATGTTGCTAACTTCACCACCTCCAACTCTAAGAAAAGGAAGAACAATCATCAGAGGAAGGATGCTTCTAAAGTCCAAAGGCCCAATCCCAATACAAGTGCACCTTCCAGCTCTAAGAACTCCTTAGGCAGAATCCACTGCAAGATCTGTAAAAAGACAGGACACATGCAGAAGGAATGCCCTGATTTTAAGGAGTGGCTGGCTAAGAAAGGTAACGATTATTTTATGATACTTGAGTCCTATAATTTAAATGTTCCTCCTAATTCCTGGTGGTTTGATTCTGGTTCTATGATTAATGTTACCAATTCAACTAAGGGATTCCTTACAATCCGGAAGCTGGAAAGAAACCAAAGAACGCTTAAGGTTGGGGATGATCGAGAATTAGAAGTGAAGGCCATTGAAACATTACAATTATTTATGAAAACTAGTTTATGTATTAAACTTTATGATACCTTATATGTTCCTGAGGTAACTCGGAATCTTGTATCAGGACCAAAGTTAGACATGGACGGTTTTATTGTTTCCCATGGTCATCGCAAACTCTCTATCCTCTATGATTCTGTTCTTTATGGTACTGGTATTCTGGATGGTGGTCTCTATAGATTAGAACTAGATGATTATTTTTCCAAATATTTGTTGTCATATAACACTAATGAATCACTCACAAAGATGAAAGAGAAACGAGACTTAGAAACTTCATCCATGTTGTGGCATCAACGTTTAGGCCACATTTCAAGAGAACGATTAAATCGTCTCGTAAAGGATGAAGTCTTACCTCCTCTCGATTTATCTGATTTTGGAACATGTGTCAAATGTCTTAAAGGTAAAATGACATTAGTGAATAAGAAAGGTGCCACTAGCAGCTCTAATTTATTAGAACTCATTCACTCTGACATTAGTGGTCCCTACCAAATCGCTGGCATAACAGGACATACTTCATTTATCACTTTCATTGATGATTATTCTCGTTACATGTACTTGTATCTTTTTAAGGAGAAATCTGAATCTCTAACAACTTTTAAAGATTATAAGGCTGAAGTTGAAAATCAATTAGATCGTCAGATTAAAGTTGTGAGATCAGATAGAGCCGGTGAATATTATGGAAGACATACTGATGTGGGTCAAGCTCCTGGTCCATTTTATGAGTTTTGTAAGGGCCAGGGGATTATGAACCAATACACCATGCCTGGTACACCTCAGCAGAACGGTGTCGCTGACAGAAGAAACCGTACCCTTATGAACATGGTGCGCAGTATGTTAGCCAACACTAATTTACGATTATTCCTCTGGACTGAAGCGTTAAAAGCAGCTGTTCATATACTCAATAGAGTTCCTTCTAAGTCTGTCCCTAAAACTCCTTACGAACTTTGGATAGGAAGGAAACCGAGTCTTAAATATATGAAAGTATGGGGCTGCATTGCTGAAGCAAAACTTTACAATCCTTTCCTAAGGAAACTTAACCCAAAAACAGTTACCTGTTTCTTTATCGGGTATCCTGATAACTTAAATGGTTATCGTTTCTATTGTCCTTCTCATATCACCCGTATTGTTGAAACCAAATGTGCTGCGTTCCTGGAGGATTTTAAAGGTCAGTGGGAGCAGTACCAACCCTTACGAAGAATTGCAAGAAGTACAAGACGCGGGAGGGAGAGACTCGTCGCTTACCATTACTCCGATTACTCCTCTTGTACCCAATGCAACTACTATACCTGAAGCTACTGCACCAACTCCAAATTCACCTCTACAATCAGAACCTATCATACCTCATGACGAAGGCACATCAAACGCTCAAAGCCAAGACAACGCTGAACCCGATAATCCACTCAGTAGGTCATCTAGGCAAAGAAGGCCTACTAATTGGGATGATTATCTTACCTACCTGACTAAAATGGATCCCGGAAAGCTCAATGATCCTATCTCTTAATGAAGCCATAAGCAGTGATCAGTCTTCTGAATGGAATAAAGCAATGATTGATGAGCTTGAATCCATGAAGAAAAATGACGTTTGGGATTTGGTAGAATTACCCAACGGTGTCAAACCCGTAGGATGTAAATGGGTGTTCAAAACAAAACTGGATCCAAATGGGAACGTTGAACGCTACAAAGCGAGATTGGTTGCAAAGGGCTACACTCAGAAAAAGAGACGTTTTCACCTGTCTCTCGTAAAGATTCATTAAGGATCGTCATGGACCTAGTAGCTCATTTTGATTTAGAGCTGCATCAGATGGACGTTAAAACCGCTTTCCTTAACGGAGACTTGGACGAAGATGTTTACATGAAACAACCTGAAGGCTTGAAACCTGAAGGTCGGGAGCATCTAGTCTGTAAGTTGAAGAAATCCATTTACGGGTTAAAACAAGCATCACGTCAGTGGTACCTTAAGTTTGATGAAGTCATGAAGAAACAAGGTTTTATGAAGAATCAAGTGGATCGATGCACCTACCTCAAGATGAGTGGGAGCAACTTTACTATACTTGTCCTTTACGTAGATGATATTTTATTGGCAAGTAATAGTTTAGACATGTTGCATGAGTCGAAGCGGTTACTCTCGCATAACTTCGACATGAAGGATCTCGGAGATGCTTCTTACGTCATTGGCATCGAAATCCACCGAGATAGACACAAAGGGATCTTAGGATTGTCTTAGAAGGCTTACATAGATCGTGTCCTTACACGTTACAACATGCAATAGTGCAAACCCTCCGTCGCTCCAGTAGTTAAAGGAGATGTTTTCAGTTCATTCCAGTGTCCGACAACAGAGGTTGAGAAGGAGCAAATGAGCCAGATACCTTACGCGTCAGTAGTCGGGAGCCTGATGTATGCTCAAGTCTGTACTCGCCCATATATCGCTTATATTGTTGGAATGCTAGGCTGTTATCAGACTAATCCTGGCCTAGATCACTGGAAAGCAGCTAAGAAGGTACTTCGATATCTGCAAGGGACGAAAACTATAAACTGACTTATAGAAGAAGTGATCATTTAGATGTGGTGGGCTATTCTGATTCTGACTTTGCCAAATGCAAAGATGACAAGAAATCCACTTCGGGCTATATCTTTATGTTAGTAGGCGGCCCTATCTCTTGGAAGAGTCATAAACAACAGTTGACCACAACTTCCACTATAATGGCAGAATACATTGCTGTTTATAACGCAACTTGTCATGGAATGTTGCTTAGAAATCTGATCACTGGACTCAAAGTCATTAATTTCATTTCTAGAGCATTGAAGATTTACTGTGATAATTCAGCTGCCGTTAGTTTCTCGAACAGTAACAGTTCGACTAGAGCTGGTTTATATCTCGATACAAAATATCTGTTCGTACGTGAACGAGTTGAGGAAAATAATCTTTATATCGAGTATATTAGTACTAAAGATATGCTTGCGGATCCGATGACTAAAAGTCTCCCTCCTAAGTTTTACGAAGAACATGTTCGGAATCTGGGATTTAGTAAATGCTTTATTTGAACATATTGTACTAGCTTATGTTATATGATTAATGAAATTTCCTCAATTTGATTTTGTATGTCTCTTATAATATGTTCAACCGGTATAATGGCATATAGACAAATAAAGTTACAAATCAAACAAAGGGCTTATGCATATTTTGATCATAACGATTAGGTTTTAAATTAAGGCTATAGTATGACTAATGGGGGTCCTGAGTCGCATAATGATTCAACGGCTGTATTTCTCTGCTATAGTTCTTGTTTAAGGCTAAAATGAGTGTTAACTCCTGATCAGGCTTATCTAATACTCATAGTAAATGATTACTCGGCTAAGTGGGAGAATGTAAGATTAAATATATTATGTTTTAATATTTAATCTAGTAGCCATTATAATCATTTACATTATATAGATCAAAATATATAATAACCTATTAAATAATTAGTTGGTAATTGTTGATGGACCATATTACCCTTATTAACTAATTAGGTTTCCTCTTGGGTGCGTATATAAGGAGACTTATGTGGAGGTTAAAAGGTTACACACTTAGACAGATAACCTATTTAGCATAACATCAATTTCGACCTCCCTCTCCATAGCCGATCTCCCTTGTCAGGTTCATAATAACCATCATCAGTCAGCACCCTAAGGAGGAACCAGATCACCTTGACAAAGATGTCGAACTGCATGGCTTCTTCTCTCACTGGATTCTCCATGGCATTGTCTGCGGTGACAGGTATGTTTTCATGTTTTCCATTATGTTTAAACAGAACTGATCCAACATTCAATGAATACATGAAGATAATATACACACAAGTTTACATACTCTAATGTTCTTTCTTGACACTATTTTTACTAGCATGTATCCCATCATTCAATGAGCATATCAAAGCCAAGTCCTAGCTTTTTGAAGCGGCTAACCTTCATTCTCATATAGGTAGCTCTTTATTCTTGCACCTGCATATGCAATTTTTCAAAGAACTGTTAAGAAGAAACCTTCAACCTCCTTTAACTTGCAGGTCTGAACACATACCTTGGGATGATGCTACTAATGTGTTCCAATTTCTACATGTTAAGATTTTCGCATTGAATTCAGAACCTAACGTCATATTAGGTGGGAATTTGGTATCTTAACACGAGAAATCTCAAGTGGACTTTAATTCCATCCCTACAGCCGTCTTGTGCACAAGATCTCTACATAACTCTTTGGTCAAGTGGTCGGCTAAATTCTGTTGAGTTCTCACAAACTCCACTGATATCACCCAATGCATGATGAGCTCACGAATCATGCTGTGTCTGACACCTAAGTGTCTAGACTTCCCATAATACACTTGGCTATAGGCCTTAGCCAAGGTAGCAACACTATCACATCTAATAGATATTGGTGATATAGGTTTAGGCCACAATGGAATCTCATAAATCAAGTTTCTTAGCCACTCAGTTTCTTTGGCAGCTGCGGCTAAGGCTACAAACTCAGATTCCATTGTCGAATCAGTTATGCAAGTTTGTTTCTTAGATGCCCATGATATGGCACCTCCTCCAAGAAGAAAGTCCATCCACTTATGGAAGAATGTTCTTCCTTTTTGTTAATCCAGCTTGCATCCGAATAACTTCCTAAATTGAAGGAAATCCTGTATAAGTCAAACCATATTTCATGGTCCTTTCAAGTACCTAAATACTCGATTCATTACTTGCCAGTGACTTGCACCTGGATTGCTAGTATACCTACTAAGTTTTCCAACAGCATAAGCTATATCTGGTCTAGTGCTATTCATGGCATACATGAGAGATCCAATGGCCCTTGAATATTCAAGTTGGCTTACAGCTACACCTTCATTAGGTGAGAGCTTAAAAGCAGGATCCATTGGAGTGCTAACCGGAGAACTATCATGAAAATTAAACTCTTTCAATATCTTCTCAATATAATGAGATTGAGAGATCGATATGCCATTGTTCTCTTGTTTGATCCTTATACTAGGATCACTTCTGCCTCCCCCATATCCTTCATGTCAAAACAATATGACAAAAATTTCTTTGTTTTACAACTTTATCCTGGTCAGTTCCGAAGATCAACATGTCATCTACATATAAGCAAATTATGACTCCTTTCCTAAAATCATCAAATTTGCTATATGCACACTTGTCCGCTTGGTTTAATACAAAACCATTACACAAGACCACATCATCAAACTTTTGATGCCATTGTTTGGGTGCTTGCTTTAAGCCATATAATGACTTAACTAGGTTACACACCTTATGCTCATTGCTAGGCATAACAAAACCCTTTGTTTGTTTCATATATATCTCCTCATCCAAATCACCATTCAGGAAAGCGGTTTTCGCATCCATTTGGTGAATCACAAGATTGTGTATTGCAGCTAAGGCAACCAACAATCTAATAGTGGATATTCTTGCTACAGGAGCATATGTATCAAAGTAGTTAATTCCTTCCTTTTGTCTAAAGCCTTGGATAACCAGTCGGGCTTTAAACTTATCAATTGAACCATCTACTTTCATCTTCTTCTTGAAAATCCATTTACAACCAAGTGGTTTACACCTAGGAGGCAGATCAGACAGTTTCCAAGTGTTATTTGGCATAATAGAGTCCATCTCATCATTTATAGCTTCTTTCCAGAAAGCTACATCACGAGATGCCATGGCTTCACTATAGCTTCTAGGATCTTCCTCAATATTGAAAAAATATTGATATTGAATTTTAATTTCATCTCTAGATCCTTCAACCGTATACAGTTGAAAATCATCACCAAATGATTTATCTTTTCTTGCTCTACCACTCCTCCTAGGTTTTGGAGGAGTATCAATCACTCGATCAGCCAGAGCTTGGAACCATGTCCCTAGGCCTAGGTATTGAAGAGAATCTATTCTCATCATACTCTGTAGTTCTTGGCTCAATTACTGTATGCACAGACACGTAGTCATTTGGTTCTATAACATAGAACCTGTGAGCAAATGAATGCTCTGCATACCCAATGAAAATGCAGTCTATACCTCTTTCCCCTATGTTCCTTATCTTAGGATCAGTGAGCTTCACCACAGCTCTACAACCCCAAACTCTTAGCTTATGCATCTCAGATGGTTTTTTATACCAAAGCTCAAAAGGGATGGTCTTGTTCCTTTTATTTGGAACCCTATTTAGCAAATAGCAAGCTGTCAACATAGCCTCACCCCAAAAGCCCTCACTTAGGCCCGAATAGGACAACATGGTATTGACCATTTCCTTTAGAGTCCTATTTTCCTTTCCGCCACACCATTTTGTTCTGGTGTGTAAGGAGCTGTGGTATGGTGTATTATTCCAGTTGATTGGAAATACACCAGATCAAAATACTCACCACCTCTGTCTGTATGTAGGGTTTTGATCAACCCACTCCGATGAAGCTCTACCTTTTTTTATAGATCTTAAACTTTTCAAGAGCTTCATCTTTAGCATGCAACAAATACACATAGCAAAATCTAGTAGCATCATCTATGAACGTTACTACATACCTTTTATTACCTAGTGATGGTGTAGCATGAAAGTCACATAGATCGCTATGTATCAAATCTAACACTTTAGTTTCCCTATGAACATGTTGCATGAAAGGCTTTTTAGTTATCTTATTCAACTTGCAAATATGGCATTTATCATTGTTTATGTTAATAGGTGGAATTAAGCTCATTTTAGACATTTCCTTAACCCTTTTATAATGTACATGTCCTAGTTAGGGGTGTTCAAAAAACTCGTGGCTCGCAGCTTGCTCGAAACTTGCTCGAAAAAAGTTCGAAAAGAGCTCGGCTCAAAATTGGCTCAGTTGTAAACGAGCCAGCTCGGCTCGCGAGCTCGTGAGCCAGCTCGATAAGGTTTACATCCTTCATATTTTTGTCCCACATCGCTCAAAAGCCAAAAACTAAGGGAGTATCTCCCTTATAAAAGAAGGTAAGGAAAATGTATAAAGAGATTTAAGTATTGATACATCCATATTTAGCCATTTGGTTATAATTGCAATTATGGCCCTTAGTCTATGAAAATATTCATTTTTAGGGTTTTTTAAGTAGTAAATTTTGCGATTTTTTGTTAATTGGAGCTAGATCGAGCCGACCCGAGCTAGCTCGAATTTTAATCGAGTCGAGCTCGAGCCTCAAATCTCAGCTCGATTTGAAATTCGAGCTCGAGCCGAGCCAGCTCGAATTGAGTTCGAGCCGAGCTCGAGCTGGGTCGAGCTCGGTTTGTAACACCCGTCTCATTTGTTCAGGGATTTAGCATAAAATACGCATTTTTATAAGAAATGCATAATTTCAAGTTATACAAAATAATAAGGTTTCATGACAATAGTATCTTAGTTAACTAATTAACTAGTTTAAACATCGACAACGTTAATTTAAGTGTTTACAAAATGAACATTTTCTACATCAAAGTTAGATAAACGCGGAAGCTTCAAAATATTGTGTTCGGTTCTCGAATTCATGCTTGATCGCCATCCGGAGTGAGACCAACTTCACCTAATGTCAAAATCATGTTAATTGTTAGTTTTGACAATATTAAAACATGCATAATCAAGTACTAATACCAAATAATGAAGACGAAACAAAAATTCTGGGTTTTGAGTCTGTCGCGCCCCGCGACAGATTCTCTCTTTGCTTACGCAGGCCGCGACAGACGTCGCGTGACGCGACTATGAAACCGTTATGGTGTCGCATGACGCGACACCCTATTTTCGGTAGAATGTTGCTTGGTTTTGTGCTGCAGATTCTCAGCTCTATAAAATACCAATAATCTATCTTTAAACGTCCCTAACTTTCATTCTACAAGTCCGTTTTGCGCGATTCTTTTTCCTACGTGTCCGTAATTTAAATACGGACCCGTTTATTATCATTACTTGCCTAAAATCTTGTTTATAGGCTGATCGCCTAAGAATTCCCTTTTTCTTTTTATCGACCCGTTTGGTTATATGTCAAACCATACAAAATTTACTCACAATGGTTTCTAAATAAAGTTACACTTTTACCCAGGCTTGTCAACATTGGTGTCACTATCATACCATACCCAAAACTTATGCACACAATATGTCATGCTTGTTATGAACAATTTCAATCAAACATTGTTACTAATCGACAAAATATGATACTTTTCCTTTTGACCCATGTCATGGGATTCTTTTAAGCAAAGCTATGCTCTTGGCATGTCCATTCAACGGACAATGCTTTCATAATTCAAAATCAACAAGTGATTATCATATCACTTCAACGCTACCATTTTATCCATTATTTGACCCGTTTGGTTGTCTAATGGAATCCACCACTTCACGACACACCAAACTTATTTTAACCAATATTTGACCCGTTCTCTATGATACACCGAACGATTCTAACCGTTCATTTCAACCCGTATGGTTTATTCCCACCATACTTTAACCGTTTACTTTGACCCATTTGGTTTGCCGAGTGAACTTCGTCACTTCCATGGCTTACCAAACATACTCTAATCATTAAATTTGACCTGTTTGATCTATCGAGTGAACTTCGTCACTTCAATGACACATCAAACACGCATATCACACCACGATACTATTAACAAGCTATAACTAAACATTTTTGCATAATGTAACGAAACTAATTGTTACGTACCTTTAAAGCGCTCCTTTCAGACGCGTGTCTCCACCGGCTTGTCCACTTAACGATCCGGATTCCTTGCCTATAGAGTTTAACCATATATTGTTTAGAACTCCTTTCACGACATATCACGCATAATTCATCTCATCATTCTAATATGCGTTTTTATTCAGAATTTTCGATATTTAGCCTTCTTTTAGGCATTTCAACAAACACCTAAAGGGCATTATTTTACTAAACCCATAACCAAGTCTCAGGACTATTTATTTGGCCAAATTTTAACACCTAACACAAGTTCATACATCAAATTCCACATCAATATTCTGGTTTTAATTCATATAGCTTCAAACAACACTAGTTTGACAATCATGATTCTAGTGTTCATCATGGATCTACAAAACCCATCAAGCACATATAATGGATGATCATAAATTTTCATAGTTTAAACCCTAATTAAACAAACTAATGACTAGGGTTTACTCCTAGACATGATTTCATTACAATTTCATCCAAATAACAATCATACAAACTCAGATTTCGAATCTCATGTGTTCATCTAGAAATCAAGATGAAATCAAACCATGAAATTTTACATACCTTATGATCCCTTTACTGCGGTGATCACTAATCTATGCTCGGATTTCGATTTGAGCTTGATTTGAACCTTCAATTTGATCAATTTGTTAGAATTAGGGTTGAAGGTGAGTTTGGTCGCCTCCTCTATGTTCTGTTTGATCCAGACACACTCTATTGTGTGTTTGGATTTTAATTTTATGTTTTTATAAAATCAAGTTTTTCCAATTTAACACCTTTGGCCCTCCAACTAATGCCAAGTTAAACTTTAGATGTTTTAATCAAGTTTCTTTGTTATAACTAGACTTATGACTAACTAGGTTGTTTATTCCTAGTTAGTTTATTTTCGTTTATTGTATACTATATAATTTTAATATAAAGTTTTATATTTTCGGGGTGTTACAAGTCCACCCCCCTTAAAAGGGTTTCGTCCCCGAAACCTTCTTTAAGTAGTCCTTTGGTTTGGACCTAACCATCTTAATTTCATTTTTCAGACCTTGTTTCTTTTAGTCGAAAGTTATCATTTACCTCGACGCATGCGTCTTCCACATGTAAGTCCTCATGGACTTTAACTTGTGTCTTGTATTTCTTATCTTATCGCCTATTTGTCCAAATTGTCATTTGACCACTCAATAGTATGAGTTTGCCAACATGTTTACTCTATACTAGCTCTATATTGACACGTGTTTTGTATAAATCCCAACACTAATTTGACTTCGAACAGACCAATCGGCTAAACTGATTAGTCACCATTAGTTCATGCCCCATTAATTTCGGGTCTACCCTTTTTGTGAAATAACACAATTTAAAAAAAAATGTGTATTCTTTTATCATTCCTGCCTGTTTAGATGTTTTCAGTGAAATCCCTCACTTTTTGTCAACCAGACTTTTCGTGATCTCTTAGTTTTAACCCGTTCGGTTAACTTAGCAAAACTCATTGCTTTTATATAAATTTTACCTTCCGTTATTATTTTACGCGGGGAGTTACAACCGGCTTCCTCGCTTTACATTACTGACCCGTAGGTTCTTTTTCTTAGTCTCGTAAGTTATTTCTTTAGGTTTTCACCCCCTTTTTGGTTTATTTCTTTCTATTGCTGACACGGGGTTCATTTAATCCTTTAAACCCTGACTCAGCTTATAATCCCGAGGGTTATGGTGATCCCGTAGATCATCTTTTACTCGCGTCATTTCATTCCAACACTTTTAATTCATTTATTTTACTGATCCTTTATTCATTCATACTCATCAGTGTGATCGTCGTTCTTCCTCATAAAGATTTCATTAATAACATGTTGCTTGGATAATTACCCATATCCAAGTTTCTAAATCCATATTTATTGATACTTCATTATTCACAGTAGCGAATAATTACATATTACCCATTTAGCTTCTTTCTCGAGGATATTTCTATCTGAGTCTAAATTTCTCATTTTTAACCTTAATTCATTGTAATAATAACAAAATCAATTTACTTCATTTTCATTATTCCATATTGTTGTATGAAATTTTGTCCACATTGTTTATTGATATAAACGATGTTTCTACATGTTTTATTTCGTTTGGCCAAGTCCATAACCATGTCGTTGTCATTTATTACTATTGCAATTTCCGGGTTCGGGTGTAATTACACTCCTTCCCAATACAACATTTATTCACTTCATTAAGTTCCTGGGTTCGAGTGTACGCGCACTCCTTCCCATTGCAATATTCACCGAGATTACTTTCTACCTCGGCTTCACATGCTCACCATTATTTATTTTCTTATATACATATATATAGGTATTTCTTTTACATAGTTCACTCATTTCACCACTCATATGCCCTTATGCAACTATCATTCGCAATTATTTTGATTAAAATTCGTGTTTAAAATTGAATTTACAAGAAACATACCCGAAACGACATCAGGTTCTATCTTTACTTCGGCTGCGGTTAATTGGAAGGATCTGGCCCTTGCCTTTTGTGCCTCCATCTGCACATCCTTCTCATTCTTTTTCCCATCCAACTCCGGGCACTCAGATTTCTTATGACCCGGTTGGTAGCATTTGTAACAAACCGAAACTTTTCCTGGGCATAGCGAAGCCGTATGCCCTGTCTTTTCGCATATGGGACACAGTTTATCCTTAAAGCGACACTCCCCCTTATGCCCCTTTCCACATACCTTACAGCTCGGCGATCCGTCCTTCACATCCAGCTTCTTTGTTGATTCAGTTGTCCGGGCCTACTTAGTAGGGCTTGGGTTAGCATCTACCGCCCTTCTTTCACCCCGCTCGACTTGCTTTTTCAACTCTATCTCTCTTTCCCGAGCAGTGTTTATGATCTCGGTGAGAGACTCGTATTTTGAGGGAGTCATGAATTCCCGATATTCGGCCCTCAACATGTTGTAGTAGTAATATATTTTCTACTCTTCGGTAGTCACTAACTCATCACAGAATCTTAGCTTATCAATGAAAACACCCGTAATCTTATCAATTGATTCACCCTTTTGCCTTAACTGGATGAATTCCTCCTTGATTCTGTTGATGACCGCCTTGGGACTGTGGTGTTTAAGGAATGGTACCTTAAACTCGTCCCACGTCATAGCCCTTGCCGCTTCAGCTCCAATTTCCTTCTTCTTATTATCCCACCAATCCTTGGCTTGACCCCTTAACTGACCCGTTCCGTAAGCCACAAAATCGCTTACGTCACAGTGCGTCCTTTCAAACACCCCTTCGACATCACTTAGCCATATTTGGCATATTATCGGGTCAACCTCCCTGTTGTAAATTAGCGGTTTACACGCCATGAACTCTTTGTACGAGCAACTCTTCCGTTCTCCGGATTTTTCCTTCACAAGGTTGACATTGTCTTCCAACCTTTTAACCCGTTCTTCAACTAATTAAAGCACCATATTTTGAATTTTTTCTATAAAACCAGATAGACTATTCTCTATTTCCTTCCCTACTTCTTCAGCAATCAATCCTCTCATTTGTTCGGTGACCACCAGCACCGTATCATCATTCCCTCCATCGGCCCTTTTGAATTTAAAATGTTTATATTCATTATTAAACATTTCATTTTATAACATATGCATCACTCATTTTGGTTTAGCCAAGTTCACTACTTGCTTAAACCATTCATGTTTAGTGCATTTTCCGGGTTTGAGTGTGTTAACACGCTCTTCCCATGCACATTCTGGATAACTAATTCATGTTTAGTGCACTTTCTGTTTAGTGCACTTTCTGGATAACTAATTCTTACCGAATGTTTGATCAAGCTTCGAACCGTACACACTTTATTAACAACCTTGAGCTCTGATTACCAACTTGTAACACCCGTCTCATTTGTTCAGGGATTTAACATAAAATACGCATTTTTATAAGAAATGCATAATTTCAAGTTATACAACAATAAGGTTTCATGATGATAGTATCTTAGTTAACTAACTAACTAACTAGTTTAAACATCGACAACGTTAATTTAAGTGTTTACAAAACGAACATTTTCTACATCAAAGTTAGATAAATGCGGAAGCTTCAAAATATTGTGTTCGGTTCTTGAATTCATGCTTGATCGCCATCCGGAGTGAGACCAACTTCACCTAATGTCAAAACCACGTTAATTGTTAGTTTTGACAATATTAAAACACGTATAATCAAGTACTAATACCAAATAATGAAAACGAAACAAAAATTCTGGGTTTTGAGTCTGTCGCGCCCCGCGATAGATTCTATCTTTGCTTACGCGGGCCGCGACAGACGTCGTGTGACGCGACCATGAAACCGTTATGGTGTCGCCCGACGCGACACCCTATTTTCGGCAGAATGTTGCTTGGTTTTATGCTGCAGATTCTCAGCTCTATAAATTATCAATAATCTATCTTTAAACGTCCCTAACTTTCATTCTACAGGTCTGTTTTTTGTGATTCTTTTTCCTACGTGTCCGTAATTTAAATACAAACCCGTTTATTATCATTACTTGCCTAAAATCTCGTTTATAGGCTGATCACCTAAGAATTCCCTTTTTCTTTTTATCGACCCGTTTGGTGATTTGTCAAACCATACAAAATTTACTCACAATGGTTTCTAAATAAAGTTACACTGTAACATCTCGAAAATTCATGCCTAATATTATGAAGACACGTGTCATGAAAGATAAACGTGTCATGAACCAGGATCAAGTTAAAAGATGTATGGTAGGATTTAAAAGTGTCGACATGTTAATAAAATACCTCTGAGCGACCCAATTATAAATCCCAAGACCTTAATCTATATTATAAACATCTGATATATATTTAGATCCGGTTAATTCCTAATAATGCATAATTCAAATTTGTGAAGAAAAGGATTCTATGTACTTCACAACAAAGTCTCAATTGAAAGTCTTCTTACATAAGTCTAAGAACCCTCAAGTGCATGGCAACACATGCAAGGGCATGCAAGACCTGAATACATGGCCCCCCTACTGCAAAGAAAACATAAGATTCGAATTTGTGATAGTTGCATGGTCAAGACTTAAAAGTTTACAAATTTTTCTCTTCTGATGAAGGTTACGGACCGCAAAGGAAACATCTTACGGTCCGTAAGGTGGCGGAGCTGGGCAAATTTAAATTAAGAAACGGATACAGACCGCAAAGCGTTGGGCTTGCGAACCACAAGGTCTGTAACTGGGCATCTCCGAACAAGGTCAGTTGCGGAGTATAATTTTGGACTTACGGTCCGTAAAATGAGGATACGGACCACAAGGCACTTCGCATACGGTCTGTAAGGCTGTCGCTGGCAGCAGAAAATGGACAGATGCCTGTTCAGCCTGTTGCACCGCCTTATTTGCATGGTTTCCGAATACAGGAGTGTGGCCAACAGATTTGCATGCATAGAGGGCACTTGGACTCATCTGGGATCAGTCCTAGACTTAGGTGTAAGGATCTCATGCAATTTTGTTTGCGATATAAAGGCTTCATGTTTGCAACATAAGACTTGCTCATTTCAAAACCTTTTCAAGCATTCTCTGGAGCTCTCTGGACCTTAAACAAAAATCATTAAGCTTCTAAATCGTGTTAAGGACTTCAGTAAGTGTCCTTAACCTTTCTTAATTCAGTTTTAATTAGTATAATGGCCTAAAGTCAAACCGTCGTAATTAAGGTTTGACTTAGTGATTAATCACTAATGGTCCAGTCAGTTCTCGAATTAAGAGTAGCTTTGAGTTGATAATTATGTGGGTAATAAACCCTTAAAAGGGTACTCTCGGATTCCCACTTTAACTAGGTCAATTGTCGGGTCAAATTTGATCTTAAAAAGTCAACAGAAAGCAATTTTTCAAATAAACACATAGTTAACAATGTAGAAGCCATGCAACCTGTTTTATCATTCATATAACTTGGTAATTAATGTAAGAACATGTCCAAACATGTTCAACCCGACAATTTTCAGTTTAAGCTCGGTTTGGAACCGAAAGTCCCATAAGTGGACTTTTGCTTTGACTTTCAGTTCTGACCCATTAGAGCATATTTTAGAAATGCCTTAGAGCTTTATTAGGACCAGGTTACATGTTAGTATAACCCTCTATGATTATACAACTTGGTTCATTAGTTATCCGATTCATATGCATGTTTCCGTTATATGCCTAAATGTTGATCGTTATGCCTTTTGACCTTAAAATGATAATTTTGAAAATGTGAAAAAATAGAAACCTTTGTTACTGAATTATGAACATGTCCCTAAATTTTCACATCAGTTTGAGGTCTAGATTAGGAGTTATGCTCAATAGCGTAATTAGAAAGCTTTTTATTAATTAAACGGCGTAATTAGCATAAAGCCTATCTAAACCCAATTTTTGATATCAAAGCTTTTACCTACTGATGTAAAATAATATTTTCATATTTTTGAAGATTTTTATTTATTTTTAGGCTAAGCATAACACAGAGTTCTAGCTTTATTTCGGTAATTGTCGGTTTTGCCCTTTTGGTCTATAAAATGAGTTTTACATAATCTTTTAATACCAAACCTTTTGCTACTGATTTTATATGATAAATAAGATATTTTGAACTTTATAAACTGACCAAAAACTCAGATTTCCTGTTTTAACCCGAAAATCGCTTAAAACCGAGTTTTACGCGTTTTAAGCACATAGTATAAGTTAAAACCATTTTTATCATATAAAACTTAGTACCTACTGATATTTTTAGAAAATTTTTATGCTTTAACAGTAAGCGGAAGTTTTAAACTCATATTTCCAGATTTGACCTTTTAAGCTTATGTGAAATTACCAAAATGCCCATACGGTGCATAGTTTGGTTATAAAATATAAATTTTACATATATGCAATACCCTACTGATATAACCTATTAAGTTAAGTATTTTTGCTGATTATATCAGACCAGAAACTCAGATTAATATTTAAACTCTTTTATAAGCTTTAAAAAGACCAAAATACCCCTACGGGGCATAATTTGAGTTTAAATTCGTTTTGGGCATAATGGAAGGTATCCTACTGATATCACAACATATTTAAGGCATATTAACTTAGGAAACCTGTATATGACTCTTATGGTTACCCGTTACGCACTTTTCGCGTTCGGTGCGGTTTATGTAACTAGTTTGCATAAAATAGCCGAAACGGGTCAAACCTTATCATTATTATCCCAAAATCCAGAATGTGTTTAGTTTACCCATATTAAACAAGTATACAAGCTTGTCGGGTCTAAACCACATTCTAATCCGGTCTTCGCTCAATCGTGCGTTTTGAACCGTATCTTCCTTTAAAACTAACCGGTATAAGTTTAGGCTTAATTTAGACCCGTTAGGAATCTAATAGGTTATTAAAAACCTTTGTTCCAGATTAGGAGCCCAGTAAAAGCTACTTGCACTCGCTGTTTGTGATAAATACTTGCTCAGGTAAATACTCTTAGCTTATTTTCCCTATACGGGCTTGGGATACGGTATTATAATAATACCGCTTGGTCGGGTGTGTAGTCATTTAAATCGGATTATGAGTAATGTATTTACATAACCCATTTTAATATGTATTATTTGGTGTATGGCCTTTGGGGGTTAAATGACCATGTCCCGGATATCCTTGGCATCATTCATTGAAATGGCCACAACCTAAGCACGGGGTGTAGGCATACACCTGACAGTTGCATTATGTAAAAACTGGTAACCCACTTAAAGGAATCAACCTTGTGGGCATTATACCTATGGCGTGTCAGTTAATCTTGTCCGGCTCTTCTAACCGGCCCTGATGGACGACAGATAAGTAAAACTGTATACAAGATTATTTTTAAATAGTTGTCCCAAGTTATAAAAGATATTTTGTGCCTTATTCATTCGAATCAATTTTCTTAAATTCTTTTCAGAATGAGTCGTTTAATTGTATTTACCAGTGTAAACTGACATATTTTCCAAAAAGGCTAAGTGCAGGTACTAGACGAAATAGGCTGGCTACTCGTGGCATCATTAATCAAGTCTTGAAAGCTTTAGATGTTAAAGTCTGTTGAACAATGATCTTTTTATCTCTTGATCCGCCTGTGGATCCTTTATAGTCCAGTTGTAATACTTTGATATTACTTTTTATTCGGTTTGTAATGTGATTCATCTTTTGCTTCCGCTGTGCATTTAAATTGTGTTGTTTGACTATGATGATATTAACTACGTCACGATACTCCCCACCGGGCCCACCGGTAATACGTGGAAATATCGGGGTGTCACAGGTTGGTATCAGAGCTAACACTGAGTGAATTCAACACTAGCCTTTTGTGTTTAATCTCAGTTGCACAGTTACACATTCCTCGATTTCGAGTCTAGACAAAGAACTTAGGAAAAATCCTGATTTGTTTTGTTTTTTTGCTCTTTATATATTTCCTTTGTTGTTATCTTTGTTTATTTTGACAGGATCAATCATGCCACCAAGATTCAGGAGGGGAAGAGGAAAGGCACCAATCACAGGCCACGACCATGAAGCCGGGGCATCACACAGACGAACCCCATCCATCACTATGAGTACAAGTTGTAGGTCCCCTAAGCCGTGCGGATCGTAACAGAATCGTCGATCTAACCTAGAGTGCGGAATCCTCTAGATCAGATTTCACAGAAAACGAGTAGAACAAGAATCACTTTAAACCCGATCTTTATTGATTATCTTCAAACGATTACAATCAATCAAGATCTCTCAATTCGTCCAAGCCTTTGTCTTTCACGAATTCTCTCCAAGATGATTAAGGTGATTAGAAGATTAACCTAAACCCTAATGCTAAGCTTTGTTTATATAGGACAAAGCTTTGCATATGGGCTAGGTCTTGGGCAAGGCCCAATTCGCAAACCCTCCTCCATATGTGGGTTTGGTTTGGCCCAATCACTCTTAATTCACTATTACAAACTATTACAAAGCTAAACCCGCTAATTGTTTATCTTTTAACTAATTACAAGATATCCAAAGACCAAATCTAAGCTATTGTCACAAATATGCACCAACAAACTCCCCCTTGACATTAGCTCGCAAAGGTAACTTCCGTCTTCAGAATCTCACAGTCTTTTGGTCTTTGGATAGCTTCAGCTTTAACAGCTTCTGTCAGCAACAGACTCCCCCTAAGCTGATGCATCCAATCACCAAATCTTCAAAACAGCAGCACTTGAGGAAACTCCAGTTCAGCATTTGAATAGAAATCGGCACCTCTTCAACTTTGTTTGCAATGTAGAAAGGAGGTTCTACCATGCATCCAAGCAAACTCTCATCTTCACAACAATTTCTCGGCAACACACTGCTTCAATCTGTATACTATAAAACAAACATCTCGAGAAAACATAAGAATTTTTCAACATAATTTAAACAAATTATTATTATTCAAGAGATTAGTTAAACTGTATTACAGATTAAGCACTTTCCATTCATCACCAACACGCACAACGTTTAAACTAACACCTTATAACCTGCTCTGATACCAATTGTAGGTCCCCTAAGCCGTGCGGATCGTAACATCGTCGATCTAACCTAGAGTGCGGAATCCTCTAGATCAGATTTCACAGAAAACGAGTAGAACAAGAATCACTTTAAACCCGATCTTTATTGATTATCTTCAAACGATTACAATCAATCAAGATCTCTCAATTCGTCCAAGCCTTTGTCTTTCATGAATTCTCTCCAAGAAGATTAAGGTGATTAGTAGATTAACCTAAACCCTAATGCTAAGCTTAGTTTATATAGGACAAACCTTTGCATATGGGCTAGGTCTTGGGCAAGGCCCAATTCGCCAACCCTCCTCCATATGTGGGTTTGGTTTGGCCCAATCACTCTTAATTCACTATTACAAACTATTACAAAGCTAAACCCGCTAACTGTTTATCTTTTAACTAATTACAAGATATCCAAAGACCAAATCTAAGCTGTTGTCACAAATATGCACCAACACAAGTCCTCAGGAGCATTGGAGGCCTTATATAGAGCCAGCGAGGCGATCCGTCTTGCTAAGTTTGTCACCATCCTATCACCATTCTTTCGGGCCTCAATCTGAAAATGAGCCCCACAACCCACAGCCTTCTTTCATCCCTCTCCAAAGATCCAACTCTCACCATTCCTTCAACGACCCAACACCTTACTTTCAGAGCCGGTTCAACCCGGCAAACCTCGTTGAAGAACCAGTGGGTTTTAACCCATTGGGACCCGAAGACCACTTCTCGGGCGACCATGCGATGGACATGGACGAAGACACTGATCCCGCAGAGCCTCCAACTAGGACCCCTACTCACCCCATCGAGATCTCTGATGGGTCATCATTCCATAGATCACCTTACCGTGGTCCAGACAGCTACCAGGCGAGATTTGCCCAGTATGATTGGGTGTTTACCCCTTCTTACCACTCCTTGACTCATCATCAGCAGCAGTAGGATTCCTCCGAGGCCGCCTCCGGAGCCACCACCACCAGTTCAGAAGCCGCCTCCGGAGCCACCAAGGCGAAGAAGATCAAACGCACGGATGTCCGTGCTAGGAGGAGTGCGTATCAGCACCCCTCAACCATCAAGTGGCAGCCACTACCCACCACTCCATGAAGACCCTCAGATGGGTGGGCCTTCAAACCCCGTCTCTTAGGTAGACTCCGCGCCTGTCGCGCTACCACCGTTGGGTTTTTGTAACCCAATTCCTGCGTACGCTGGCTCAGCGACGTATAATCCCTTTGAGCAGCTGGCCCACACCAATTACAATTATATTGAGGTTGACCCATACCAGGCAGCATGGGATTACAATGCTCTCCACCCCGAGGGGCCCTGTGGAGCTCCCTGGGGAGTTGAATCCCAGCTTATGGGTACCAACAACCGCCGTCTCCTCAACCTACACATCAGCAGCCGCCGCAACCACAATTGATACCACCAGAGCGACAACAGGAGGTTCTCGAAAGGTTGAGCCAGGTGGAGCGGGAAGCCCAAGAAGAGCGCAGGAACAACCGCGGATTCTTCAAAGGTTTGGCAAGCCTAATCAAGGGGAAGACCAAGAAAAGGGATTTTTGAAGACCCTTGTTTGTTTAATTGTATTGTAATTTACATGCTTTAAATCAAGTCCCTGCGTGGACATCTGTTTCTGTATTCAGCCCCTGCGTGGGCATGTCTTTCTGTTTAGCCTCTGCGTGGGCATGTTCTTTCTGTTTAGCCCCTGCGCGGGCAAGTTATTTCGATTAGAAGTCCCGTTTAGGGCAAACATATACTTGTTTAAATTTTAGTGGAATGGTTAAATTTAAAATTTCATTTTGTCCTTTATTGCATAAAATTAATATATGAAATAAATGAAATTATCATTCCTTTTATAAGATCTACCGTTATAATAAAATGCCAAAATCTAAAAAGTTAGAAGACCTAGCCCATGTGTCATTTTAAGACAGGGCCAAGATGGTAGTTCCTCATTCAGATTCAGATCCTTGTTAACATCTCAAATTAGGATTGCTCTGCGTTAAATATTAAAAAGAATCTAAAAGCTATAACCTAGCCTATATGTCATTTTAGACATGGCCAAGATGGCAAAACCTATTTAAAAGATTCAAATCCTTGTTAACATCTGAAAACATGTTAACACTCTTGGCAAAATGTGATTCGATAAAATCGCATAAGTCATCCTTAAATTGGATTATTCCAATTCCCTTCTTATTTATATAATCATCCATTAGGGATGAAGTGCCTACGGGCCATAATTAATGTCCTTTGAGACTAAAGACAGTGGTGGTCTACGACTCCCTGTCAAGAAAAGGTAATGAACTTTGATTCAAGCCTTAATGCCTCGATTCTATAAAATCCTGGCTTATAAATTAACTCTGTCCCTGTGACTTGGCCTTTGTGCTATTAACTGATTATAATTAGGGATTATTATGATAAAAATCCTGAGTAAATATATATAACAAATTAACCAAAATGGTTATTAATGCCATGGTTAATAAATGTCAAGAACGATAGTACTGTTATAAACTTCTAAATAAACCTTGTCATTATTTTTGTGTAGCAATTAAGCTACATGGCTGGGTCAGAAGAAGTAAACAGTCATCCCCTGGAAAACCATGAGAATATCAGGATCAATATAACCAGAGAAGAGCTCCGAACACTGATTGATACAGCTGTATCAAAAGTCGTGGATAGGCAATTCAGGGAGCCTAGTGGGACGCCTAGTAAGACCTCATATGTACCCCACTCTAAATCTGTCCCTAGGACTCATTCAGAGGCTCACAGTAAGGAACCCTCTAAACAACATGAGCCCAAGAAAGAGGTTGCTCAACACTCCTCGAATCAACATAGTGTTCCATCCAAAAGGATAGTATTTGATCGTGAACCACGTACCAAGTCCTGTATTTATAAATACTCTGTCTCCTGCAAACCCAGGGATTTCACTGGGGAGAAAGGGGCGATTGACTGTATGACATTGTTGGACGAAATGGATACTGTGGTTGATATCAATGGTTGTGCTGATAGGGATGTGGTGAAGTATGTATCCCAGTCATTCAAAGGAGAGGCACTAGCATGGTGGAAGTCTCTCATTCAAGCTGCTGGAAAGGTCCCACTGTACAATCTGACGTGGGATCAATTTGTTGCTCTTATTAAGGAGAGTTACTGCCCTCAACATGAGGTTGAGAGGATTGAGTCAGACTTCTTATCACTGGTAATGAAAAATTTTGATTGTCAAGCTTACCTCACTAGTTTCAATACCCTGTCTCGATTGGTTCCGTATCTGGTAATACCGGAACTCAAGCGAATTGCTCGTTTCATCGGGGGTTTAGCCCCAGAGATCAAGGTCAGTGTCAAGGCATCTAGACATGCTACTTTTAGGTCAGCAGTTGGCCTATTTTTATCCCTTACCTTGGATGTGGTCAGGCTAAAGTCGCTTAAGAATTCGGAAGAAGGTAAGAGAAAGCATAAGGACGATAACTCATGACGATCTGAGAAAAAGCATAAGGGTAACACTGACTACAAGAAGAAGTCTGGGTCCAACAAAGGTAGTCAGCAAAAAGATGAGAAGCCAAAATGCAAGACTTGCCGGAAACGTCACTTTAGAAAGTGCAGGTTTGAATCCAAGTCTCAATCCGGACCGTCTGCATGTGGGTTATGCAAGTCCAAGGAGCACAAGACAGTAGACTGCAAGAAAATTAAGGATGCGACCTGCTACAACTGCAATGAAAAAGGGCACATCAAGACCAACTGCCCTAAATATGCCAAAAAGCCTGAAGAAGCCAAGAAGACCAATGCCAGGGTCTTTCGAATGGATGCACGAGAAGCTGTTCAGGACGATAATGTGATAACAGGTACCTTCCTCATAAATGATGTGTATGCAAGAGTGTTATTTGATTCAGGTGCGGATAAGTCATTTGTAGATGATAAGTTTTGTAAGTTGCTGAATTTACCTGTTAAAACCCTAAGCGTGAAATATGAGGTAGAATTAGCTGATGGTACCTTAGAGACAGCCTTAACTGTGTTAGATGGATGCTTTATATCCATTAGGAACCACTCCTTCCCGTTATCCTTGCTTCCTTTGAAGTTAGCCGGTTTTGACATAGTTATAGGCATGGACTGGTTATCTCATAACCAAGCCTAGATCGTGTGCAACAAGAAGCAAGTAGTGATCAAGACTTCGTCTGGAGAGCCACTTACCATACAGGGAGACACCCAGTATGGGTTGCCTGTGCAAGTGTCTATGCTCAAGGCATCTAGGTGTTTGAAGAAGGGTTGTGTCATTTATATGGCACATGTAACTATTGATGAACAGAAGCCCAAGATTGAAGATATCCCTGTCATTTCTGAGTACCCAGAAGTTTTCCCTAAAGAACTACATGGTTTAGCACCAGATAGGCAAGTGGAATTCAGAATTGACATTATCCCTGGAGTAGCGCCTGTTGCAAGAGCGCCTTACAGGTTGGCACCAACAGAAATGAAAGAGCTGAGAACCCAACTAGATGATTTGTTAGCCAAAGGTTTTATTAGACCTAGTTCGTCACCTTCGGGAGCACCAATCCTGTTTTTAAAGAAGAAGGATGGATCGATGCAATTATGCATCGATTATCGCGAGCTTAACAAAGTCACTATCAAGAATAGATATCTATTGCCCAGGATTGACGATCTGTTCGATCAATTGCAAGGGGCAAGCTACTTCTCTAAGATCGATTTGAGGTTAGGCTACCATCAACTGATGGTTAAAGATGAAGATGTACACAAGACTGCATTTAGGACTCGTTATGGTCATTACGAGTTCTTAGTGATGCCTTTTGGGCTCACTAATGCACCTACAACATTCATGGATCTCATGAATCGCGTCTGCAAGCCCTACTTAGATAAATTTGTCATCGTCTTCATCGATGACATTCTCATTTACTCAAAGAGTCAAGCTGACCATGAGAAGCATCTCCGTTGCGTTCTTAAATTGCTTCAACAAGAAAAGCTCTATGCCAAGTTTTCGAAATGTGAATTTTGGCTTCGTGAAGTCCAATTTCTTGGACATGTTGTTAGTGAGCGTGGTATCCAAGTGGATCCCGCTAAGATTGAAGCCATCATGAATTGGCAAGAGCCAAAGACGCCCACGGAGATTCGCAGCTTTCTAGGTTTGGCAGGATACTATAGGCGATTTATTGAAAACTTCTCAAGAATTGCAGCGCCCCTAACCTTATTGACCCGCAAGAATAGCAAATTTGACTGGGGTCCTAAGCAGCAAGAATCTTTTGATATTCTTAAGCAGAAGTTGAGCAATGCTCCTGTATTGACGTTGCCTGATGGAATCGAAGAATTTGTGGTATATTGCGATGCATCACACACTGGTATGGGATGTGTGCTTATGCAGAAAGGCAAAGTTATTGCCTATGCTTCTCGACAGTTAAAGGTGCACGAGAAGAACTACACCACCCATGACTTGGAGTTGGGAGCCGATGTATTTGCACTAAAACTGTGGAGGCATTATTTGTATGGTACCAAGTGTGTGATCTATTCTGATCACAAGAGCCTTCAACATCTGTCCAATCAGAAGGACTTAAACATGAGGCAGCGACGATGGATGGAAACTTTGAATGATTATGACTGTGAAATACGATACCATCCAGGCAAGGCGAATGTAGTCGCCGATGCTTTAAGCAGGAAGGAAAGGGTGAAGCCCATAAGAATCAATGCCAAGAGCATTGAATTAAAGAATAGTTTGAATGAAAGGTTGTTAGCTGCTCAAAGAGAAGCTGTATTAGAAGCTAACTATCCTGAAGAAAAGTTAGGAGTAACTGCTGAGCAGTTATCTTATGGCAAGGATGGAATCCTGAGATTAAATGGACGAATATGGGTTCCAATCCATGGAGGACTTGGGGATATTATTCTCTAAGAAGCTCAAAGCTCTAAGTATTTTGTTCATCCTGGTGCTGATAAGATGTACCAGGATCTGAAGGCAAATTATTGGTGGATAGGCTTGAAGAAGTCTATAGCTATGTATGTAGCCAAATGTTTAACGTGCGCACAAGTTAAAGCTGAACACCAAAAGCCATCAGGTTTGCTACAGCAGCCTGAACTTCCCACCTGGAAGTGGGAAATGGTGACAATGGATTTTATCACCAAGTTGCCAAAGACAAAGAAAGGAAATGATACTATTTGGGTTATAGTGGATAGATTGACTAAGTTATCCCATTTCCTACCTATTAAGGAAACACACAGCTCAGATAAGTTAGCTCAGCTGTACGTGGATGAGATTGTATCTCTTCACGGGGTGCCAGTATCCATCATCTCTGATAGGGATACAAGGTATACATCGCATTTCTGGAAAAGCTTTCAGCAGTCCCTAGGCACCCGACTAAACTTCAGCACTGCATACCATCCTCAAACGTATGGTCAAAGCGAGCGAACAATTCAAACACTGGAAGATATGTTAAGATCTTGTGTTATTGATCTAGGTGGAAGTTGGGATAATCATCTTCCTTTGATCGAATTTTCATACAATAATAGTTATCATTCCAGTATTCAAGCTGCACCATTTGAAGCCCTATATGGAAGAAAGTGTAGAATGCCCGTTTGTTGGGCAGAAGTTGGAGACGTCCAAGTAACAGGACCTGATATAGTCCTGGAGACGATAGACAAGATTGTGTAGGTAAGAGATCGTCTCAAAGCTGCCAGAGATAAGCAGAAAAGCTACGCAGATGAAAGGCGTAAACCTCTAAAGTTTGAGGTAGGTGATAAGGTTCTACTTAAAGTGTCACCCTGGAAAGGGGTGATGCGATTTAGTAAGAAAGGTAAGTTAAGCCCAAGGTATATAGGACCATTCGAGATCATCGAATGTGTCGGAATAGTGGCTTATAAGTTAAACTTGCCTGAAGAGCTCAGGGGTATTCATAATGTATTCCACATCTGCAATCTGAAAAAATGTCTAGCCGATGAATCGCTAGTCATACCACTTACGGATGTGCACATAGATGAGAGCCTGAAATTTATTGAAAAACCTTTGTCGACCGAGGATCGACAGGTTAAGAAGCTTCGAAGGAAGCAGGTGCCGATTGTAAAAGTCAAATGGGATGCCCGTAGAGGTCCCGAGTACACGTGGGAGGTAGAGTCCACAATGAAGGAAAAGTACCCTCATTTATTTTAGTAAATCTCGAGGTCGAGATTTCTTTTAAGGGGGTGAGGATGTAACTGTAACACCCCGAAAATATAAAACTTTATATTAGAATTATAAAGTTTAAATAATTAAGAATTTATCATCTAGAAAATTTTAACTTAGTTAACTAACAAGTCTAAAAATAACTTACAATGGGGTTAAAACAACAAAAGTTATGTTAAATAAATTGAGGGGCCAATATTGTCAAAAACTTGAACTTAATTTACTAAAATAGTAAAAACAAAAAATCAAACCCCTCATTTAGAGAGGCCTGATCGACTAGAAACCCCCAGGGCGACACCCACACTTTCCAAACCCTAGTTCACAAGAAAAACCACAAATTGAAGGCCTAAATCAACTAGAAATCGAAATCCGAGCATAGAATCGTGATCACCTCGTCAAAGGGATCAAAATATATGTCAAATTAGGTCATTTTGATTCAACCCAAATTCTTGCATATGATTGAAATTTGAATGTTGAGCTTAATTAGGTGATTGTGAATATAAAATTGGGAGTGATATGGGATTTGGGGACAAACCCTAGATGAATTCTTGTCAAATCTTTGCATGATGGTTGTATGGATCGAAATCACCATAGTGGGTGATAAATATGATAGTAGAACTTGATAAACACTAGGATTTAGATTCTTGTCTAGTGTAAATTGAAATTTTGAAATAATCTCTAGAATTATTGATGTTAAGAATATGTGCATGTTGTCATATTGAAGTTAATTTGGATGATAATTTGAAGTCATGAAATTGGTTTAGATCATGCAGAAATTTGACCCGCTAGGTGTTTGATGAAACGCCTAAATTAGGGTCAAAATGTTAAAGGTTTGGTAAAACGCAGATTTGAATATGTTAAGAAAATGATGCGTTAAAACTTTAGAAAGAGTTCTAAACTTGTTATGAATTGAACTCTTTAAGCAAAGAATCCGGAACGTCGAGCGGACACGCCGGAGGGGATACACGTGGAAAAGGATTGCTCTAAAGGTATGTGACTTTAGACTCGTTAAATTGTGCATATTTGTTTGAGTTTAATGTATATATATAGTATCGAAGCGTGAAAGATGCGTTTGATGCATTCTAAGGTGGCGTAGTTCACTTGAACATCAAACGGGTCAATATAAAAACTTGGGATTTGGTTTGACTTGTTAATAAAGTGATGGTTTCACTAGATGGTCAAACGGGTCGAATAATGGTGTAAATTGTAGCGTTGGTGTCTAATTACTTAACAAAAGAGACATCAAGCACAAGAGTATTAAGCCATGGAATTGGTAAGGAAATGCAAGTGGTGTTAAGCCCCGGATGTTGGGTGAAAAACGCCTCAAAGTTGCTAGTGTACGGTAGCAAAGTTGTGTAATATAGTGGGTCGAACATCCAAACAGAGCTTTTAGTGACTAAGTCCGTAAACCAAATTTTTGGGAAAATAATTATGGTAGACACGTCGGTAATTTAAATACGGTCGTGTAGAAAAAAGAATCAATAAAAACGGACTTACGGATCATAAGTTATGGCGATTTTAAGTTAGGATTGAAAATACTTGGAGCAGGGAATGTACAGCACCAGCAAAACGAACAAGTCTGTGAAAAACAGGGCTTGGCGTGACGCCAAGGCCCTTGGCGTCACGCGACGCCCCTTAACTCGTGAAAATTTTATTTTTTTGATTGTTTGATCTTTGGAACTTGTTTAAACCCATTGTAGCTTTATCGAAAATAATATTTGTAATGGTTTTGATCGTAGGTGATGTTGGAACCAATGTTTTAAAAACCGGTAAATACCGGCCAGTTATACCGGTATTACCGTTTCTAGATGTAAATCCGGTACGAAACACCCCGGTAAATAAGTGAAACGGCATAAGGTTTGTACCGGCGGTAAAATCCGGTATACCGGTTTGAAACGTAATACCGGTATCGGCGTAGGGTTATTTTAGTTTGGGTTGTTACTTATTTTTATTATATATGTTACTTATCTAACGTAATTTTTATATATTATGATTATTCGTAACTAAAAGTTCTTATTTAATATTGTATGAAACACAAATAGTTCATGTTTTCAACACTCAAATGGCTTAAATATATCGTACACTTTCATTTAAAAGAGCTTGTCGGAAAATTGAATGATTTTTTATTATCTTTTTGATTATTTTTTATTATGGATTTACTTTTGGATCATCTTTTAATATGTAATAATGCATTTTCGGATTAACTCTTGAGTTGATGTTGTAATTTATGAAATTATAGAGCTAGCTAGTCAACCCGGTTGAACCGCTCGGTACAACCCGGTTCAACCGGTTGAACCATTTTTTAGCCTAATCCGGTTTAATTTAAAAACCGGTTTTTAAAACATTGGTTGGAACTAATCGGAAGATGATCGAGCTAGCTTTTGAAGAACCTAACACTATCTACAAGCTTCCGCAATAGTTTAACTCTTAATAGACTATGTTTATGGAATGTAAACAATTAACAATCAACTTTTGAAAGTTTTAACTTAGTCTTAAGTTGACTAAGCTTTTCGCTACTTATGAACTTGATGTATGAAATCTATGTTAACTAAACATCTTTTATTTGAAACGTTTTGGGAATTATTATTATATTCAAGTAATTTAAACGGGCGTTACAAGTTGGTAATCAGAGCTTAAGGTTGTTAACAAAGTGTTCGGTTCAAGCTCGATCGATCGTCCGGACGGATTTAACTTATTATGTTAACAAATTATGTCTTATGTAAGAATGGGAAAGAAATTGAAGTGCATGGGAGGAGTGTGTTAACACACTCAAACCCGGGAAGTGCACCAAATTTGAACGGTTAAAGCAAGATGAGAACTTGACTAAACCGAAACAAAAGAAGCAATGTTATAAATGAAATGTTTAACGTTTAAATGTAAACATTTCAGTTTTAAAAGATGACGGATAAAGGAAATGACGAAGCGGTGCCAAGAGTCACCGAGTAAATGAGAGAAGTGATTGCTGAAGAGGTAGGAAAAGCAATCGAAAATAGTTTGTCGGGTTTCATCGATAAAATCCAAAACACGGTGTTATCAGTGGTGGATGAAAGAATTAAGAAATTGGAGGATAATGCCAATTTAGCTAAGGAGAAATTGGGAGAACGTAAGGGTTGCTCGTACAAGGAATTTATGGCATGCAAACCACCACTCTACAACGGGGAAGTGGATACGATAGTGTGCCAAAGGTGGTTGAGTGATATAGAAGGGGTGTTTGAGAGAACCCACTGCGACACGAATGACTTCGTAGCATATGGCACGGGTCAACTGAGGGGCCAAGCAAAAGACTGGTGGGATAATAAGAAAAAGGAAATTGGTAGCGAAGAGGCGAAGGCGATGACATGGGACGAGTTTAAGGTACCATTCCTTAAACATCACAGTCCCAAAGCGGTAATCAATCGGATCAAAGAAGAATTTATCCAGCTTAGACAAAAGGGCGAATCTATTGATAAGATCACGGGGATCTTTCTCGACAAACTAAGGTTTTGTGATGAATTGGTGACAACCGAAGAACAAAAGGTGTATTATTATTATAATATGCTAAGCGCGGAGTATCGGGAGTTCATGACTCCCTCAAAATACGAAACCCTCACCGAAATCATCAACGCCGCTCGGGAAAGGGAGATAGAGCTGAAGAAACAAATTGAAAGGGGTGAAAGAAGGGCGCAAGAGGTTAATCCAAGCCCTACAAAAAGGGCACGCATGACTGACTCATCGAAGAAACAAGAAGGAAAGAGCAGTACGCCAAGTTGTAAAGTGTGCGGGAAAGGACACAAGGGTGAGTGCCGGTTTAAGGACAAGTCGTGTCCTATTTGTGGGAAGACAGGGCACACGGCTGCGTTGTACCCGGGGAAAGTGTCGGTGTGCTACAAATGTTATCAGCCGGGTCACAAGAAATCTGAGTGCCTGGAGTTGTTCGGAAAGAAGGATGACAAGAGTACGCACACAGAGGCACCAAAAGCAAAAGCAAGATCCTTCCAGTTAACAGCAGTGGAGGCGAAAACAGAGCCTGATGTGGTCTCAGGTATATTTGCTATAAATTCAATTCCTGCACATGTGTTATTTGATACGGGTACGAATAAATCCTTTATTTCACATGGACTTATTCGACATCCTTCCTTTGTACTAACGAAATTACCTATGCCATTAGAGGTAGAAATAGGCGATAACAAAAATTTCCTTGTGTGTGATATATGTCGAGATTGCAAGATAAGCATAGACGATGAGGAATACCCAATAGACTTGATTCCTATGGCCATGGGAGAATTCCAAGTAGTGGTCGGGATGGATTGGCTATCCCGACACCATGCGAAAGTAGTATGTTTCCGCAAGGAGATAAAATTAACATCTCCAAGTGGGAAATCGGTTACCATACATGGCGAGAAAGAGGGTAAACCTTTTACGTGCTCAATGATAAAAGCTTACAAGCTCATGAGGCACGGCTGTAGGGCATACATGATATATGCAAACGAACCAGACAAGGGGTCATTAAAGATTGAAGACGTACCGGTGGTACGCGAATATGCCGACGTGTTTCCGGAAGACCTACCGGGAATACCACCAGAACGGGAGGTAGAGTTCGGAATCGAATTGATTCCGGGCGAGAAACCCGTGGCCAAGGTGCCGTATCGGCTCGCACCCTCAGAATTGCAAGAATTAATGTCTCAAATTCAAGATCTCCTCGACAAAGTGTTTATTCGCCCAAGCGTGTCTCCGTGGGGCGCACCAGTGTTGTTTGTGAAGAAAAAGGATGGGAGTATGCGTATGTGCATCGATTACCGGGAGTTGAACAAACTCACGGTGAAAAATCGATATCCACTCCCAAGAATTGACGACTTATTTGATCAATTGCAAGGGGCAAGATGGTTCTCCAAGATCGACCTTAGAACGGGGTACCACCAGTTGAGAGTCAGGGAGGAAGATATACCGAAGACGGCTTTTCGTACGCGATACGGACACTACGAGTTCCTTGTGATGTCCTTTGGGTTAACAAATGCACTCGCAGCCTTCATGGATCTCATGAACCGGGTTTGCAAGTCTATGCTAGATAAGTCGATGATAGTGTTTATTGACGACATTTTAATATACTCAAAGGATGAAGCGGAACACACAAGACATTTGCGTGAAGTATTGGAGACGCTCAGAAAAGAAAAATTGTATGCAAAATTTTCAAAATGTGCCTTCTGGTTACGAGAAGTGCAATTTCTCGGGCACGTCATTAATGCAAACGGGGTGTTAGTAGACCCTGAAAATAGAAGCCGTGGCGAAATGGAATCCACCGAAGAATCCTTTGGAAATCAGAAGCTTTTTGGGGCTTGCGGGTTATTACCGGAGATTCATACAAGATTTCTCCAAAATTGCTATGCCATTAACCAAACTAACCCGCAAGGAATAAAAGTTTATCTGGGGCGAGGACCAAGAAAGGGCGTTTCAAACGCTTAAGGAAAAACTGAACCAAGCACCGGTATTGTCGTTACCGGATGGAACGGATGATATGGTAGTTTACTCGGATGCCTCCCATTCGGGGCTTGGCTGTGTTTTGATGCAACGAGGCAAGGTTATAGCCTATGCCTCAAGGCAGCTGAAGACTCATGAAAAGAGATATCCTACGCATGACCTTGAGTTAGCGGCAGTGGTGTTCGCATTGAAAATATGGAGGCCTTATTTGTATGGGGTAAAGTGCACTATCTTTACTGACCACAAAAGCTTAAAGTATTTCTTCGATCAGAAGGAATTAAATATGAGGCAGAGGCGGTGGTTAGAGACTGTTAAGGACTTCGATTGTGATATACATTACCACCCCGGGAAGGCTAATGTGGTGGCGGACGCGTTGAGCCGAAAGACAGATTATACGCCTATTCGAGTCCGATCGATGCAACTAATTGTGACATCGGGATTGCTTGACCAAATCCGAAAATCTCAAATCGAAGCAATAAAGGAAGAGAATATGAAAAAGGAAAGAATAGTAGGGCAGTTAAAAGACTTAGAGGACGGTAACCAAGGATTGAAAACTCGATTTGGGAGAATTTAGGTTCCAAATACATGTGGAGCCAAAGCACTTCTACTTGATGAGGCCCATAAATCTCGTTATTCGATACATCCGGGGGCGACCAAGATGTATAATGATTTAAAGCAAAATTATTGGTGGCCCGGGATGAAGAGAGATATTGTAAAATATGTGGAGAAGTGTTTGACTTGTTTACAAGTCAAAGCAGAGCATCAGAAACCATACGGTAAGTTGCAACCATTAGACATTCCAGTTTGGAAGTGGGAACAGATTACAATGGACTTGTTGACCAAACTGCCCAAAACCAGCCGTGGTTTTGATGCTATATGGGTAGTCGTGGATAGATTGACAAAGAGTGCTTACTTCCTTCCGATCCGTGAGACTTATACGTCAGAAAAGATGTCAGAAGTTTACACAAATGAAATCGTGGCACGCCATGGGGTGTCGATATCCATTGTGTCCGACAGGGATACTCGGTTTACTTCGGATTTTTGGCATAGATTCCAGGAGCAAATGGGAACTAAACTATTCATTAGCACTGCGTACCATCCTCAAACGGATGGGCAAAGTGAAAGAACAATACAAACGTTGGAAGATATGTTACGTGCTTGTGTTATCGACTTTGGGGGCAGTTGGGATGTCCATCTACCCTTGGTCAAATTCTCATATAACAACAGCTATCACGCGAGTATTAAAATGGCCCCATATGAGATGTTATATGGTAGAAAGTGCCGAACCCCAGTTTGTTGGGGAGAAGTTGGTCCGCGAGGGCTAGCTCAGACTGATATAATCCGAGCTACGAATCAGAAAATCAACTTGGTCCGCACTCACTTAAAAGCAGCTCAGGATCGACAAAAATCGTATGTGGATAAACGAAGGAGGCCAATAGAATTTCAAGTGGGCGATAAGGTAATGTTGAAAGTATCGCCGTGGAAGGGGATAATTCGGTTTAGAAAAAGAGGAAAATTGAGTCCAAGATTTATTGGGCCATTCGAAATCATTGAACGGGTTGGTAAGGTAGCATATTCCACGTGTCACATCTCCGAAAATGTTTAGCAGACGAAACTACTCGTATCCACTACGATGATATTGAGGTGGATAACAGTCTCAACTATGTGGTAAAGCCTATTGCAATTCTAGATGGTAAAGTGAAGAGTCTGAGAAACAAAAAGATCAACCAAGTGAAGGTTAAATGGGAACACAGGAATGGTGCGGATACCACATGGGAATCCGAAGAAGAAATGCAACGGCTCTACCCTACGTTAATTGGTACGTAACTCGGTTTCGGGGACGAAACCCTTTTTAAGGGGGGTGGATTTGTAACACCCCGAAAATATAAAACTTTATATTAGAATTATAAAGTATAAATAATTGAGAATTTATCATCTAGAAAATTTTAACTTAGTTAACTAACAAGTCTAAAAATAACTTACAATGGGGTTAAAACAACAAAAGTTATGTTAAATAAATTGAGGGGCCAATATTGTCAAAAACTTGAACTTAATTTACTAAAATAGTAAAAACAAAAATCAAACCCCTCATTTAGAGAGGCCTGATCGACCAGAACACCCCCAGGGCGACACCCACACTTTCCAAACCCTAGTTCACAAGAAAAACCACAAATTGAAGGCCTAAATCAACTAGAAATCGAAATCCGAGCACAGAATCGTGATCACCTCGTCAAAGGGATCAAAAGGTATGTGAAATTAGGTCATTTTGATTCAACCCAAATTCTTGCATATGATTGAAATTTGAATGTTGAGCTTAATTAAGTGATTGTGAATATGAAATTGGGAGTGATATGGGATTTGGGGACAAACCCTAGTTGAATTCTTGTCAAATCTTTGCATGATGGTTGTATGGATCGAAATCACCATAGTGGGTGATAAATATGATAGTAGAACTTGATAAACACTAGGATTTAGATTCTTGTCTAGTGTAAATTGAAATTTTGAAATAATCTCTAGACTTATTGATGTTAAGAATATGTGCATGTTGTCAAATTGAAGTTAATTTGGATGATAATTTCAAGTCATGAAATTGGTTTAGATCATGCAGAAATTTGAACCACTAGGTGTTTGATGAAACGCCTAAATTAGGGTCAAAATGTTAAAGGTTTGGTAAAACGCAGATTTGAATATGTTAAGAAAATGATGCGTTAAAACTTTAGAAAGAGTTCTAAACTTGTTATGAATTGAACTCTTTAGGCAAAGAATCCGGAACGTCGAGCGGACACGCCGGAGGGGATACACGTGGAAAAGGATTGCTCTAAAGGTATGTGACTTTAGACTCGTTAAATTGTGCATATTTGTTTGAGTTTAATGTATATATATAGTATCGAAGCGTGAAAGATGCGTTTGATGCATTCTAAGGTGGCGTAGTTCACTTGAACATCAAACGGGTCAATATAAAAACTTGGGATTTGGTTTGACATGTTAATAAAGTGATGGTTTCACTAGATGGTCAAACGGGTCGAATAATGGTGCAAATTGTAGCGTTGGTGTCTAATTACTTTACAAAAGCGACATCAAGCACAAGAGTATCTAGCCATGGAATTGGTAAGGAAATGCGAGTGGTGTTAAGCCCCGGATGTTGGGTGAAAAATGCCTCAAAGTTGCTAGTGTACGGTAGCAAAGTTGTGTAATATAGTGGGTCGAACATCCAAACAGAGCTTTTAGTGACTAAGTCCGTGAACCAAATTTTTGGGAAAATAATTATGGTAGACACGTCGGTAATTTAAATACGGTCGTGTAGGAAAAAGAATCAATAAAAACGGACTTACGGATCATAAGTTATGGCGATTTTAAGTTAGGATTGAAAATACTTGGAGCAGGGAATGTACAGCACCAGCAAAACGAACAAGTCTGTGAAAAACAGGGCTTGGCGTGACGCCAAGGCCCTTGGAGTCACGCGACGCCCCTTAACTCGTGAAAATTTTATTTTTTTGATTGTTTGATCTTTGGAACTTGTTTAAACCCATTGTAGCTTTATCGAAACTAATATTTGTGATGGTTTTGATCGTAGGTGATGTTGGAACTAACCGAAAGATGATCGAGCTAGCTTTTGAAGAACCGAACACTATCTACAAGCTTCCGCAATAGTTTAACTCTTAATAGACTATGTTTATGGAATGTAAACAATTAACAATCAACTTTTGAAAGTTTTAACTTAGTCGTAAGTTGACTAAGCTTTTCGCTACTTATGAAGTTGATGTATGAAATCTATGTTAACTAAACATCTTTTATTTGAAACGTTTTGGGAATTATTATTATATTCAAGTAATTTAAACGGGCGTTACAGTAACATCTCGAAAATTCATGCCTAATACTATGAAGACACGTGTCATGAAAGATAAACGTGTCACGAACCAGGATCAAGTTAAAAGATGTATGGTAGGATTTAAAAGTGTCGACATGTTAATAAAATACCTCTGAGCGACCAATTATAAATTCCAAGACCTTAATCTATATTATAAACATCTGATATATATTTAGATCCGGTTAATTCCTAATAATGCATAATTCAAATTTGTGAAGAAAAGGATTCTATGTACTTCACAACAAAGTCTCAATTGAAAGTCTTCTTACATAAGTCCAAGAACCCTCAAGTGCATGGCAACACATGCAAGGGCATGCAAGACCTGAATACATGGTCCCCCTACTGCAAAGAAGACATAAGATTCGAATTTATGATAGTTGCATGGTCAAGACTTAAAATTTTACAAATTTTTGTCTTCTGATGAAGGTTACGGACCACAAAGGAAACATCTTACGGTCCGTAAGGTGGCGGAGCTGGGCAAATTTAAAGTAAGAAACCAATACGGACCGCAAAGCCTTGGGCTTGCGAACCGCAAGATCTGTAACTGGGCATCTCCGAACAAGGTCAGTTGCGGACCATATAATTTTGGACTTACGGTCCGTAAAATGAGGATACGGACCGCAAGGCAGTTCGCTTACGGTCCGTAAGGCTGTCGCTGGCAGCAAAAAATGGACAGATGCCTGTTCAGCCTATTACACCGCCTTATTTGCATGGTTTTCGAATACAGGAGTGTGGCCAATAGATTTGCATGCATAGAGGGCACTTGGACTCATCTGGGATCAGTCCTAGACTTAGGTGTATGGATCTCATGCAATTTTGTTTGCTATATAAAGGATTCATGATTGCAACATAAGACTTGCTCATTTCAAAACCTTTTCAAGCATTCTCTAGAGCTCTCTGGAGCTTAAACAAAAATCATTAAGCTTCTAAATCGTGTTAAGGACTTCAGTAAGTGTCCTTAACCTTTCTTAATTCAGTTTTAATTAGTATAATGGCCTAAAGTCAAACCGTCGTAATTAAGGTTTGACTTAGTGATTAATCACTAATGGTCCAGTCAGTTCTCGAATTAAGAGTAGCTTTGAGTTGATAATTATGTGGGTAATAAACCCTTAAAAGGGTACTCTCGAATTCCCACTCTAACTAGGTCAATTGTCGGGTCAAACTTGATCTTAAAAAGTCAACAGAAAGCAATTTTTCAAATAAACACATAATTAACAATGTAGAAGCCATGCAACCTATTTTATCATTCATATAACTTGGTAACTAATGTAAGAACATGTCTAAACATGTTCAACCCGGCAATTTTCAGTTTAAGCTCGGTTCGGAACCGAAAGTCGCATAAGTGGACTTTTGCTTTGACTTTCAGTTCTGACCCATTAGAGCATATTTTAGAAATGCCTTAGAGCTTTATTAGGACCTGGTTACATGTTAGTATAACCCTCTGTGATTATACAACTTGGTTCATTAGTTATCCGATTCATATGCATGTTTCCGTTATATGCCTAAATGTTGACCGTTATGCCTTTTGACCTTAAAATGATATTTTTGAAAATGTGAAAGAATAGAAACCTTTGTTACTGAATTATAAACATGTCTCTAAAATTTCACATCAGTTTGAGGTCTAGATTAGGAGTTATGCTCAATAGCGTAATTAGAAAGCTTTTTATTAATTAAACGGCGTAATTAGCATAAAGCCTATCTAAACCCAATTTTTGATACCAAACTTTTTACCTACTGATTTAAAATAATATTTTGAGATATTTGAAGATTTTTATTTATTTTTAGGCTAAGCATAACATAGGGTTCTAGCTTTATTTCGGTAATTGTCGGTTTTGCCCTTTTGGCCTATAAAATGAGTTCTACATAACCTTTTAATACCAAACCTTTTACTACTGATTTTATATGATAAATAAGATATTTTGAACTTTTTAAACTGACCAAAAACTCAGATTTCCCGTTTTAACCCGAAAATCGCTTAAAACCGACATTTACGTGTTTTAAGCACATAGGATAAGTTAAAACCATTTTTATCATATAAAACTTAGTACCTACTGATATTTTTAGAAAATTTTTATACATATATGCAATACCCTACTGATATAACCTATTAAGTTAAGTATTTTTGCTGATTATATCAGACCTGAAACCCAGATTAATATTTAAACTCTTTTATAAGCTTTAAAAAGACCAAAATACCCCTACGGGGCATAATTTGAGTTTAAATTCGTTTTGGGCATAATGAAAGGTATCCTACTGATATCACAACATATTTAAGGCATATTAACTTAGGAAATCTGTATATGACTCTTATGGTTACCCGTTATGCACTTTTCGCGTTCGGTGCGGTTTATGTAACTAGTTTGCATAAAATAGCCAAAACGGGTCAAACCTTATCATTTTTATCCCAAAATCCAGAATGTGTTTAGTTTACCCATATTAAACAAGTATACAAGCTTGTCGGGTCTAAACCACATTCTAATCCGGTCTTCGCTTAATCGTGCGTTTTGAATCGTATCTTCCTTTAAAACTAACCGGTCTAAGTTTAGGCTTAATTAAGACTCGTTAGGAATCTAATAGGTTATTAAAAACCTTCGTTCCAGATTAGGAGCTTGGTAAAAGCTACTTGCACTCGCTGTTTGTGATAAATACTTGCTCAGATAAATACTCTTAACTTATTTTCCCTATACGGGCTTGGGATACGGTATTATAATAATACCGCTTGGTCGGGTGTGTAGTCATTTAAATCGGATTGTGAGTAATGTATTTACATAACCCATTTTAATCTGTATTATTTGGTGTATGGCCTTTGGGGGTTAAATGACCATGTCCCGGATATCCTTGGCATCATTCATTGAAATGGCCACGACCTAAGCACGGGGTGTAGGCATACACCTGACAGTTGCATTATGTAAAAACTGGTAACCCACTTAAAGGAATCAACCTTGTGGGCATTATACCTGTGGCGTGTTAGTTAATCTTGTCCGGCTCTTCTAACCAGCCCTGATGGACGACAAATAAGTAAAACTATATACAAGATTATTTTTAAATAGTTGTCCCAATTTATAAAAGATATTTTGTGCCTTGTGCATTCGAATCAATTTTCTTAAATTCTTTTCAAAATGAGTCGTTTAATTGTATTTACCAGTGTAAACTGACGTATTTTCCGAAAAGGCTAATTGCAGGTACTAGACGAAATAGGCTGGCTACTCCTGGCATCATTAATCAAGTCTTGAAAGCTTTAGATGTTAAAGTCTGTTGAACAATGATCTTTTTATCTTTTGATCTGCCTGTGGATCCTTTATAGTCTAGTTGTAATACTTTGATATTACTTTTTATTCGGTTTGTAATGTGATTCATCTTTTGCTTCCGCTGTGCATTTAAATTGTGTTGTTGACTATGTTGATATCAACTACGTCACGATACTCCCCACCGGGCCCACCGGTAATACGTGGAAATATCGGGGTGTGACAGGTTGGTATCAGAGCCAACACTGAGTGAATTAAACACTAGCCTTTTGTGTTTAATCTCAGTTACACAGTTGCACATTCCTCGATTTTCGAGTCTAGACAAAGAACTTAGGACAAATCCTGATTTGTTTTATTTTTTTTGCTCTTTATATATTTCCTTTGTTTTTATCTTTGTTTATGTTGACAGGATCAATCATGCGACCAAGATTCAGGAGGGAAGAGGAAAGGCACCAATCACAGGCCACGACCATGAAGCCGGGCCATCACATAGACAAACCCCATCCATCACTATAAGTACAAGTCCTCAGGAGAATTGGAGGACTTGTATAGAGCTAGCGAGGTGATCCGTCTCGCTAAGTTCGTCACCATCCTATCACCATTCTTTCGGGCCTCAGTCTGAAAATGAGCCCCATAACCCACAGCCTTCTTTCATCCCTCTCCAAAGATCCAACTCTCACCATTCCTTCAACGACCCAACACCTCACTTTCAGAGCCGGTTCAACCCGGCAAACCTCGTTGAAGAACCAGTGGGTTTTTACCCATTGGGACCCGAAGACCACTTCTCGGGCGACCATGCGATGGACATGGACGAAGATACTGAGCCCGCTGAGCCTCAAACCGGGACCCCTACTCACCCCATCGAGATCTCTGATGGGTCATCATTCCATGGATCACCTTACCGTGGTCCAGACAACTACCAGGCGAGATTTGCCCATTATTTTACTAAACCCATAACCAAGTCTCATGACTATTTATTTAGCCAAATTTTAACATCTAACACAAGTTCATACATCAAATTCTACATCAATATTCTGGTTTTACTTCATATGGCTTCAAACAACACTAGTTTGACAATCATGATTCTAGTGTTCATCATGGTTCTACAAAACCCATCAAGCACATATAATGGATGATCATAAATTTTCATAGTTTAAACCCTAATTAAACAAACTAATGACTAGGGTTTACTCCTAGACATGATTTCATTACAATTTCATCGAAATAACAATCATGCAAACTTAGATTTCGAATCTCATGTGTTCATCTAGAAATCAAGATGAAATCAAACCATGAAATTTTACATACCTTATGATCCCTTTACTGCGGTGATCACTAATCTATGCTCGGATTTCGATTTGAGCTTTATTTGAACCTTCAATTTGATCAATTTGTTAGAACTAGGGTTGAAGGTGAGTTTGGTCGCCCCCCTCTGTGTTCTATTCGATCCAGACACAATCTATTGTGTGTTTGGATTTTAATTTTATGTTTTTATAAAATCAAGTTTTTCCAATCTAACATCTTTGGCCATCCAACTAATGCCAAGTTAAACTTTAGATGTTTTAATCAAGTTTCTTTGTTATAACTAGACTTATGACTAACTAGGTTGTTTATTCCTAGTTAGTTTATTTTCGTTTATTGTATACTTTATAATTTTAATATAAAGTTTTATATTTTCAGGGTGTTACACGGTTCGACTCGGCTTGTTTACAGCCCTAGTCCTAGTCTAGCATGCCATAACTCCGAATCAGTCAAGTTGTTACTATTACCAGTTGAAGCTATGTCATTAACATTACTAGTTGAAGCAACACAAACAGATTCATTCATAAAAGAGACATCAACATTCAACATTAACATACCAATGCATAGATAACTGAAACCTACAAATGTACCATGTCTTGACAAGATATACTTGTCACTTTCCAATACTTGTTTGTACCCACAATTATTCAACACAATGCCACTTAACAGATTCTTCCAAATTCCAGGCACATACAAAACATTGTTCAAAAGTAAAGATTTTCTAGAAGTAAAAACAAGATTCATGGTTTCTATTCATTTGATTGGTTCAGTTGCAACATTCCCCATCTTGATGATAGATCCTTCTTTGATTGGTTGAAAGTCTTTAAACAAACGAAGATCCTTGCATACATGGCTTGTTGCACCCGAATCAACCAACCAAGCAATATCATCATCCTGCACATAAAATGCCTCACAAATTAGTAACACATAATTCTGAACCTAATTATTAAATTGTACTAAATTCTGACCTTGCTTGCCCGGGTCCTTGGACCCGCTAGAACCAGCCTCATTCTTGTTCTTTGCACCTGACTTGTTGTTATTCTTCATCATCTTACAGACAGGGTAATTCGGCTTTCTGTTTGAACCCGAATTGTTGTTTCCTTGAAACTTCCATTTCCCTTTGAACTTATTGTTTCCTTTGGACGATTCACCCGTCTCAACCATGTTCACAAAAGACGTTCCACCCCGTTTCTTTTCATCATTGACCAACACTTTTTCCTGTGCTCTCAAGCCTTCTTCAATTCTGAAGTGGCTTCCAAGTTCAACCAAAGTTAACTATCCTTTCAGATGTTTCAGATTATGTTTAAAATCTTTCCAGGAAGGATGTAACTTGTCAATGATACTTGAAACAGAAATAGATTCATCCATCTTCATATCATGTTGGGCAAACTGCCCAAGAATTCGTAACAATTCATTATACTATTCCATGACATGCCTTTCATCAACCATTCTGTAATTGTTAAAATTACTGACAAGAAACTTCTTACTAGAAGAATCTTCTGCCATGTATTTGGCTTCCAAAGTGTCCCACGGTAACTTTGCAGTTTCAACATTTTGATAAACATCAAATAAGGGATCAGACATACCATTCAGAATGTGGCCAAGACATATGTACTTTTCGTTTTCCCACTTTGATCTCTTCCTGATTTGCTCCAGATTGCCCTCCTCTAGTATCTCCGGGATTGAAGTAGTCAACTCATACTCAACTTTCAACATTGTTAGAAGAAAGTGCATCTTCTTCTGCCATCTTCGGAAATCCTACCCTCCGAACTTCTCCAATTTGTCAAACTTGCTTGTCATATCCATCATCGATCTGCTTGCCATCTTCACAGAAAATAATTTGATCTTTGTTGGGGAACTTTAGAAAACCGGATGATCAAAGAGGCGTGTAATTACTCTCATATCAAATTATTTCGGTGGTTCACCCGAATAATCCAATCGGATACAACTTTGATTTTTCGAGAAACTGAACCAGGGTATGTTTCTCTACAAATTGTCTGAACCAGAGAAAAAAACGACCAAAAAACTGAATATGGATTTTGGGGTTAGGGAAGACTAACTGCCTAATGGCAGTTATCTCAGTTTTGCCAATAAAACTGCCATTGTTTTAATATTTCTAAAATGGGCCAATTTCAAGAAATTTAATTTTCTAATGCAGTTTTATTAAAGCAATTTAATTAAAACATTTTTTTCCAAGCCAGGGGCTCTGCCCCTTGACACCCCTCAGGGGCTGCCGTCCCTTGGACCCTGCTCCCAGCGGCGCTGTCCTCGGACCCACTTGGAACCCGCATATAGTACGTGCTCCGCCCGTACACTTCGAATTATAATAACTCAAACAAGCATGTACTCCCGCACCTCCTATCATGCTTGATGTGTATTATTATTCGCTTTGATCACCAAGTCAATCCCAATTACACTAAAATATCTAACACGTTATGCAAGAAGCAAATCAGCAGCCATTTAAGTAGGGATGGAAAAAATACCCTAGCTCGACGGGTATAACCGAAACCCGACACAAATGGGTTGGGTATACCCGATACCCGATGAGTAATGGGCTGGGTATGGGATTAGTTTAAAATTTTTCGTGAGTATGGGTCGGGTATGGGATTAGGTGACACCAGACCTAATTACCCGAAACCACTTACCCGTTTACCCTGACTATAGACCCAATCATATACATGGATTTTTTCATTTATATTTTTTCCATTAATCCTTCTCTATTAGTAATTTATTTTAGTATATTCATAATGTGAAAAAATAAATTTTCTTTTAGTATACGTATCTGATTATAGTATTTATATTTTGTATGTTCTGAAGTTTATACATATAAGTGTAAGTGTGTAAGTATTATAAAGTTATTGTTAATTTATGATAAAATTTACGTGTATGTAATGTATGTTTTTAATTTTAATATTTATTGTATAAATAAAATTATATAATAATTATAATAGTAAAAAAATGTAATTGAAAATCCTAACGTATATCTTTTAATAAACTAATGGTATACCTGATAGCCGATGGGTAATTACCCGATAAATATCTAACGGGTATTGGGTCGGATATTGGACACGATTTTACAATCGGGTATGGGTATGGGATTATCAATAACTGACCCATTGTCATCCCTCCATTTGAGTGATTAAATGTAAATTATATTAAAAAAAAACCCCGTGTATTGTGTGGGTTAAATAAATCTAATTTTATATATCAAATAATATTGAAAGTTATATACAATTTGATTTATAAATTATGTAATAAAATCGATATAATAATTTTTTTAATAATGAAAAAACTAATTATTATAAATATATCATCTCATAGAAATTTTTAATATTATTGTTATAATAATCTAAATATATTAATAGTAGATTATCGATTTGTCTATCATTATTATAAGATTGTAAAACAACATATTTATTAATCGTTCGAAGTGGGTTAGGTTATTTAAGTGATTTTCCTAATTTGAAATTATAAACTTATCTTTATTATAAAATATCTAATTTATAAACATAATACTCTAAATTTTTAACAGAATAAAGATAGTCATATATTTTTATTGTATTAGTTGTTATGTTAACAATTTAAATTTGAGAATAATATTTAGGAAAGAGTTGTGGGAAAACCCAAAGTTAGATGCCTCCAATGCTGACATGTGTTATACATTAATTTACTTTGTTATATAGTACTAGTAGTGATCTCCATGTGCAAACACGAGTGATTTTTAGAAATTCATGCATACCACATTTGAATAGAAAGTATAGATAGGTGTATAGATATTATAATTTTTAGTTTAGTTTTTCTTTTGAGTAATTAATATTAAATTAATCATGAGTTATTCTCACAAATCTTGCATGTTGATACATTTGAACTCTGATTTACAACTAAACAAATAATCAGCCTAAACAAATAATCAAAAGTAGTCACTACCTTTCATCATAAAAAGCGAGAACTACTATTTTACTTTGCCGAATGTTCATATCTATTGGAAATGTGTTTATCAAACTTCAATACATAAGTTGTAAAACATCAAACGAATATACTAACAAACTTAAAATCTTTATTTTGAAAAAAATCAATAGAATTTGAATACAACTTATCTTTAAATAAACATTAAATACGATCACACGATCACCTGCTTCAACAACTTTCACCAAAGCCCAATCAAGAGTCTCTTACCCAGCAACATCTCATTTGCTACACATTGTGTCCTGGCTACATGTCCTGCTGGAAACAATACTGCAGCTGCTGATTTAACAATCTCCCTATAGAACAGATGATACCAAAACTCTTCTTTATTACTGATCTTTATTTCTCATCAACATCTCCCTGATTTGTCCTTTGAATTGTAGTTCAAAGTCCAGGGAGAACGTGTCTTTTTCATCATCCCTTTCAAGTTGAAGATCCAATAAATGTTGGAGATCTTATGCATTCAGACCATATGCACTCTCCATTTTAAGCTTTTCAACACTACCATCTGACCTGATCAAAGTCAATGTTTAGGTGTCTGATGATGACTTCCACTTTAGTATTTTTGGATCAGATGGTTTTCTTGGGACAAGACTTATTGAAGATGAGTTTGGTGATTGTGGTCAGCTGACTAAATTTGCAAGTGTTTTTCTGAGTTGAGCAGCAAGTAAGTCAGCAACAGGGTCAATGTGGTAATCAAACAGACACTTTATTGCCTCTTTTCGGTGTTCTTCATACTTCTACTCATCTTTTCTCATCAGTCTGCTTTTGCCTATTTCATTGTCTTAAGGCATTTGCGAATAAAGCAGATGCTGAGAGAAGCTTTTTCGGAGTATGGGCTGTTGAGGCCAGGCAGCAATTGTAGGATAGACTGGCTTTTGAGGAACTTTAGGATCTTTAGCTCTGAGTTCTTCCAACCTTTTGTAGGTCTCAACTATGTTGAGTTTAGACCATCTGACAATGGATCTAGCTGAATCATAATCAGCAGCCACAAGCTCTGCTCTCATTTTTTAAGCTTCAATGCCTCATCTGGATCCACTTGTTTGACTTTCTTCCAGTTAGGTGGAGTTGGCTTTACCAGAGGATCATTGAGCATTTTTTGTGATTCTTTAAATTTCTTATCTAAAAGTATCTGATGACCAGTCTTTGAATTGAGCTCTTGTTGTTTTATATGGTTTGTGCATCATAATGTGTTCAACATAATCATCCCTCAGTTCCTTATCAAGCTCAACATTTATTGGCCTCTCAGACATGGATTTACTCAAGTCCTTAGCAAATTCTTCAAGTTTTTTGACTTTGCTAAGTTCATGTGATAAGTGTTGGTGCATACATCTGTCGACTTCGTCTTTTATCGAGTCTTGTTTTGTATTATATAGATCAGGGCACGTTATTCGAGAAAATTGTCAAAAATAGGTTAGAAGGTCATTTCGCACGAAATGACAAGGTGTCATTTCGCATGAAATCACTTGGTGATTTCGTACGGAATAGGCATTTCGTGTGAAAGTGATTTCGCGTGGGCATGTTCGTGCGAAATCACCTTGCCTATATATACTTGAGGTGCCTTGTCATTTGTAACGTTCCTGTTTCAGTACCGAACTGCTGTCGAAGTGTCTACTCGCTGTAAAACTTTGTCAAATCAATCAAAAGACAGTTTAAAGTGTATATCTAGCTGAATTACCTCAATACGTTTGTTTCCGCCTCTCGTATTGAGCAAAAACTCTTTTGATCGACTCGTTTGGGTCAGAAAACGATCCTACAAGTGGTATCAGAGCTCAGGAGGAAGAGTTCTTACCAATTCAGCTGCAAATTCTGATTTCTACACCTTCTTTTTCAAAATTAACAAGTTTTCATGGTCAAAATAACTTGAATTTCACACATTATACGCGCAATAGTGTTTTAACAAATCCTTGAAAGTTTCAGACTTCAAATCGGACAAAAACCTGATCAATTTTGAAAAAATCAGCTTGAGATGATGACATCAGCAGCATTTCGCACGAAATGAGTGTTTCATTTCGTACGAAATAGCATTCTCAGGTTCATTTCGCACGAAACCAAGGTTCATTTCGCACGAAATCAAGATTGATTTTGCACGAAATCAAGTTTCATTTCGTACGAAATCACTTCATCATTTCGCACGAAATCAGTTGTTCATTCCGTTTGAAAAGGCTATTTCGTTTGAAATTGTGGTATTTCGCATAAAAACAGTCATTTGGCATCAAAGGGTCTATTTCGCGTGAAGAGGTTATTTCGCACCAAAAAGTTCATTTCGCTTAAGAGTGTATTTCGTTAGAAAGATAGTTTGTGAGATTTTGAAAACCGATTCATGGAAGAGGAATTTTACAACGCCTTTGCTACTCCGATTAGTATTGCTCAGAACACAATGTTAGAAAATGAAACGGGTACTATACAAAAACCGCCAAAGCTCATGAATATTGAGCAGTATAAAGGATGGGAAGAACGATTTGAAAATTGGGAATAAGTAAATTACTTGGATGCTTGGGAATGTGTTGAAACGAAATATGTTAGACCGATGAATGATGATGAGGAGATTATTGCAATTAAAGATCTAAGTGCAGAGGAGAAAAAGAAATACAAAGATGAAAAGATGATGAGTAGTTTGTTACATCAAGCAGTTAAGGAAGATATCTTGGTTTTATTGCAACACAATGGAACTGCATACTCTATCTGGAAAGCATTAAAATCAAAGTTTGTTGGAAGCAAAGAAATGATCAAGAACAAAAAATCACTTTTGAAAAAGGAATTTGATCTATTTCTTGGTTTGAGAACTGAGAGCACCAAGCAGATCACTGAAAGATACTGCAATTTTGTTAGTCAACATGAAGAGGGTAAGCATCACAAAAGATAATGAAGAATTGATTGAGAAGTTGGCTGATGCGTTGCCACATGAAACTTGGGGCACGTATCTGATGATGTTGAGAAATAAGAAAGATTTTAGCAATCTAACACTGAGTAAGTTCATTGAGAAACTTGAAGCTCAAGAGATGGAACAACGAAAGATCTCAAGAATGAAAGATTTTGATGGTGAACAAGATATCGGTCTTTATTACAAAGGAGGTATCAGTGATAAGACCAACATGTCACCAAAGGTTGAGACTGCATTCAATGCTAAGAGTTCGTCTGGAGGGTCGTCTAAAGGATCAAATAGCAAAACAAGTTTTTCTTCATATCCATCATTTGATCCAAACTTGTCACCAACAAAGAATGGCAAAGTTATTCAATGCAACATTGCATTAAACCTTGAAAATGATCAAAATTATTCGGAAGAAGTTGCTAAAAGTCACATGTCTTTGTTAGTGACTGTGTTAGAATCATACGGGAGTTTAATGGCAGGAAGGATCGGGAACCCGATGCTGACAAAAGAGGATTACGATTAGATTGATGCTGAGGAGATGGAATTAATGGATATAAAGTGGTGTTTGGCGAGTGTGTTAAGAAGAGCTGAGAAATTCAAACAAATCACAGGAAGAGATGATTTCCGTGATGTAAATGTTTCTACTTTAGGTTTTGATAAATCTAAAGTTACTTGTTTTCGTTGTAGGGAAAAAGGACACTTCAAGAGGGAGTGCACAAATCGCGAAGCAAGTGGAGCTCAAAATCTGTTCAACAATAATGACTACTATCGGAAAGCAATTTATTATCAAGTTGCTCAACAACAACAAGAACCACAAACTGCACATGCTAAGAAGGCGATCGAGGAGTCATGAAAGAGAGCTTGTATGGTGAATCAAGATGATAAAAAATCAAAAAAAGGATCCAGTTGGGATAAATATATTACAGCTGACAGCAAAGCATTTCTGATAGATCAAGATAATGAAAAACTACCAGAAGGTTTTAGCTGGGAAAATTTTAGCTGGGATACTTATTGTCCGGATAAAGAGATTTTAAAAGCCAAAGCTTTTATTGCTCGAGTTGCTGAGGATAGTGATAATGATGATGATTATTATGCAAGGAGAATGGAAGAGCACTTAAGAATGATGGATGATAGTGACAGTGATGATGGAAAAGTTAAAAAGAAAAAGAAGAAAGATAAAAAACAAGTCAGCAATGATGATGAAGAAGTTTCTGTAATAAAGAGAAAGGTAAAAGAAGTTCCAGCTTCTAAGGTTGATACAGAAGCTGATGCACAAAAGATTCCAGTGAAATGTGAGAATTGTGAAGCGGTGAAAAAGCAAAACAGTACTTTGATTCACAACTTGAACAGATTGAAAGAGTATTATGATGTTCTAAATAAGTCAATGAATCAGTACAATCAAACAAGCAGTGAACAAGAAACAGCTATAAAGACACTTCAAGGAACTTTCATGACAAAGCAGAAAGTCGTCAACAATTACATTAAGAAGTGTGTTGTGCTAGAACAAAAACTGGAAACCCAAAGGATTGAAACAGAAAGAGTAAACAGGTTGTTAAAAAGTTACTCATGTACTTCTTATGTTATTGACAGGATTTATCCAACCGTTGAAGGCATGAAGGCATTTGAAGAAGAAACATCTGAAGAGAAGAATTCCGAAACAAAAAAAGGATACTGAAGTGAAGATTTCTGGTAAGAAACAAAGTGTCAGTTACAACAAGTGTCCACCCCCGCTTGAAATTGGATATTCGCCAAGAAATCCAAATTCAGAAAGAGTAAAAAAGGCAACAAATTTACAGTGGGAGTCTGAGTCTTCAGAAAATTCGCTAGACAACGTTGATGTCACGTTTACATCATCTGACACTGATCATGAGTCAAAATTAATAAAGAAAGTGGTCGCTCAGGTGTTGGATAACGATGAAACCTAGGAGTCAAAGTCGGAGTCAAAATCAGAGTCAAAGTCTGAATCCGACACGTCAAGTTCAAAAGTCAAACAGGACAAAAGAGTTTATAATAAAGAATTCTTGTTATCAAAATCTAATTTGAATGACAAATGATTAAAAAGGTTTTCAAATTAACAGAAATTAATATTTCTGAAATAAAAGATGTAAATCTTTCTAATAAACCTAAAAAATACACCTCAAGAGTTCAACAAAGAGAAAACAAGAAAAAGGGTTACAGTTCTGGTTCAGGTTATCGAAAGAAACCAAACCATAATGGTAATTTCAAAAAGAAAGGTCTTGGATTTATACCACCAGAAAATCATAAAAAGGAGAAAACATATAAACCAAAAACTGTATTTGTTTCAGGAGCAAGCTCGAAAGAAGAGGAGAAGAGTTCATTCTGGAAGCAGACAAACAGAGAATTCCTTACGAAGAAGCAAGAAGAAATGAAGAATGAAGATGTTCAGAAGAAAGAGACAAGAACTTGTTTTCAATGCAAATCAGTTGGTCATATTGCTAAGAATTGTCCTAAGGCAATCCAATCAAAACAGGGAGTGTTTCTTAAAATGAAAGAAAAGATGGTTGAAAGTGAACCACCAACTAAACCTTTTATAGTTTTCAAAAACTCAAAATTTCAGGTTGGTGAATATTCAAAAAGATTTTATAAAAGAAAAGCAAATCTTGACAACCAAAAATGGGTTATTAAGAAATCTGATGATAGTTCTAGCGATGATTCTGATTCGACAAAATCAGAGGAGCTATTTTCGGGCGATGAATCTGATTCCACAAAGTCAGAGGAGCCACAATTTGAATCAAAAAGTGAAAAATCAGTTCCTCCAATGGATGATGCAAATTTTCCACCATTGAGGGCTGAAAATTTTAAACAAAAAGTTGTTAAAGTTGAGATTTCAAATCAATTCTTTTCTGAAAAGAAGGAATTTGATATTGAAAAAGCCTTTAACCCCAAAGTAAAACATATTTTTGGAAAAATGATTGATGGGAAAGTCAAAGGGGTAAAGGAATATTATGAGAAGAAGATGAAAGGAAAGAAACCGAGTGTTGGTAAGTTGGAATCTCCCAAGGACTGTCAGGCTTGGGAGAATTTCTTTAACTGAAAAACCTGACTTGCCGGAACTCCTAGGTTGGTATTTGGGGAGTAGCAATCGGCATTTTTCTTGAGAAATTCACAACTGTGAAATTTCGATTTACAAGTGGTAGAGTTTCTTGATCCTGTCATATCTTATCTTACATGTGGTATGATTGGTTTGGGAATCTACAAGAGGTAGAAAAGTGGGTTTTCACATACAAATGGTTAATCAAGGTCATTAAATTGAACTTGATGTAATCCTCATACAAGTGGTTGTGAAGAAAAACAAAATGATGAAGTAATTCCCAACCTTCAACTGGTAAAATCAACAAAACTTATTTTCCGGAAAAACCATTTTGACTAAAACAAACTTATGGGAAAATAGTTTGTTGTCAGGGGGAGTTCTAATTGTTTAAGCCAAGTGGATGGCGAATTGAAGCAATTCACATCAGTTTGTCATTTTACTTGTACAGTTTATTTTTAAATTTTCTCAGAAAATCAAAATTGAAACATATTTTGGTTTTAGGGGGAGTAAAAATTTAGAAAATTTCGAAAATTTGAAAAATACAAACACATGATAAAATGCAAAAAGTCAAAAACATTGAAAAATTAAAATGAGTTTTGTTGTAAAAAGAGGAAATGATAGTACATCAGTGGACTATCACAACACGCTAAAGAATTGAAAAGTCAAAAATGTGATAAACGATCTCACTGAGGATGTGTCGGTAGGTTTTTATACATTTAGTAGATTGTTTTCGAGATATAAACATAAATACAAAAAGTTTACTTATATCGTGGGGAACATCTCTTGGATATATGGGTAACCCCCGAAATCTTGTTTGAAAGATTTTCTATTTGACATACTAGGTCTTTGTGCGTGGTGATATCTGGGGTATTATATCAGGACTTCTGATTTTGCGGGAGCAATAGCCTAGTCCTCGTATAATACTGTGCATATGCTTTAATCTTAAAACCAACCCTCAGTACAAAAAATGATGAAACATTGAAAAATGCTAATCATGTGCTGTTGAAGAAAAGATCCCCAAACGGGACACACCTAAAGACGAGCCGTCATTTCTTTGTACGAACGGAAGTTCAAGCCTGAGCTCTCACGGTCTCGCATTTACCCATTTACAGATATCATTAGTGTACATTCACCTGTAAGACTTAATATAGAAGTCTGGATACAGGAGTATATTCTGAGGTGGGACACGCGAATAAGTTAAGTGCCTAAAACATTAATCTCGTATCTCGAAACAATTGAACTTTGTGTGAAAATTTAAGTGGATCAGTATACTGACAATCTAAATGAATTGTTTAGAACTTACAATGTTTAAAGCTTAACGGTGTTAGTGATTTGTCTCATAAACTGATATGATCCTCTTACACAAACTCACAAAAATATTGTATGTAAATATTTCTTTAATTACATCTTATTAAAAACAAAAATCCAAAAATATTTATAGTGTGTTTTAGCATAATTTTTTTTAAAAATCCAAAAAGATTTTCGACAACCGATGTAGAAAAGCTGATTTTCAAAATTCTGTGTGCTAAACATGATGAACATTTCGTGAGGGGGAGTCTGTGTATAATAAAGAAAGATTTTGAATGTTTTGTCTACAAGTGGTTCATCAGAGATTAATATTGTAAAATTAATTTTTGGTTGATTGTTATCTGCAAGTGATGTATAAATTTTAAATTGTAAATTTGTGAAATTTATTTTGAGGTAGAGGATGTGCAGGTAAACTAGGTTTCGATTCCTAAAGGGTCTATGTTTAGGGAGAGCCAGGTTTCGATCCTGAACTTGTGAAAGCCTGACTATGATCCCAAGCACAATTTAAGGGGGAGTCTACTAGCAAAAGAGGAGTCTGTAGAGCCAGGTTTTGATCATGGATCTGTGGGATTGCACAAACTGATGATGCTGATGAACTTAAAGAATCAAGAGATCTGATCAAGAGAATTAGAGTGAGTCAAGAGCCAGGACGAGATCCTGGAGATTTAAAGAAGACAGAGTTTGAGGATGCTTTACATTGTTAGATACTTTGGAAGAGTTCGAGAAGATTGATAAATACTGAAGATTGAAGACTCGACACCGAAGACTTCGTCAACATCCGAGGGGGATTCTGTTGGTGCATACGTCTGTCGACTTCGTCTTGTATCGAGTCTTGTTTTGTATTAGATAGATCAGGGCACGTTATTCGAGAAAATTGTCAAAAACAGGTTAGAAGGTCATTTCGCACGAAATCACTTGGTGATTTCGTACGAAATAGGCATTTCGTGTGAAAGTGATTTCGCGTGGGCATGTTCGTGCGAAATCACCTTGCCTATATATACTTGAGGTGCCTTGTCATTTGTAACGTTCCGATTTCAGTACCGAACTGCTGCCGAAGTGTCTACTCGCTGTAAAACTTTGTCAAATCAATCAAAAGACAGTTTAAAGTGTATATCTAGCTGAATTACCTCAATAAGTTTGTTTCCGCCTCTCGTATTGAGCAAAAACTCTTCTTATCTACTCGTTTGGGTCAGAAAACGATCCTACAATAAGAGGCCCTGGTATTTCCTGTCATCCATCCCTATGCTATTCTCTTTTGCTATAAGCTCAACTTGTCTTGTTTTTAATGTCAGATACTCATCTAACTTTTGAGGCTGCCTATAGCCATAAAGAGATTGGAAGGATCTTTTTGATGGATCCTCTATTGTGAAGAATGACTCAATTTCACCTTTAACAGTGAGCACCTATAGAGGATATTGAGCTGCCAGGGTGAAGAAACACGGAACTAATTTTAGAGTTAATTAGTTTGGTTTATGTTCCTTTCATAGTGGTTAATCTTCCTAAACTTTCCAGAGCTCCTTAATGATCCGATAATCCTGCAAAACAGAACACCGTTAGCTCGTTAAGAGGGGAATATGGGGGTTTCCCTCGTAACCAGACTCCGGCATGAGAATAAGTAACTATTTTGAGGAGATAATTGTGTGTTGAGAGTGAGAGTAGAGAGAATAGAATGCATCAACCTGTGCATGGAGGTTCATATTTATAGCCGGAGAGGTGTAAGAAGAGTTGGGCTGATGGGCCTTGGGCCGGAAGGCTACAACTTAGAGGATATGCTCTTTGTCTCACTGGTGTCGACCGTTAGTGTCTTCTAGAAGGTACCCGGTGCTGGCGCACCGTGATTCGGGCCACGTGTCCTGTTGTCAGCCTTGTTATCCCTCTGCCATCAGCAGGTGAGTGGAGATCATGGGGCAGGTGTCGCCGCCCCCTGATTGGTGCCACATAGGCGTCATTGTGTACTCGTTGTCTCCTGCACGTCAGATCGTGGAGCACGATATAGCACAGCCTGGAGGATGCTGATTGGCTCTTTTCTTCTGCCACTTGTACCTTGTGTACTTCTCTGAAGTGGCCTTGCGCTATACCTCCCGCGCGACCCTTGCTGAACACGTAACTAGCCCGCGCAGGATTATAGGTGCTGAAGGCTCTTATTCAGAATGCTAAGGGTGTGTTCCCGAGTTAAAAATCCCTCCTCATCTCTCCCCTCCCCTCCATGTCTTTCCAAATTGGAAAGACTATTATCAGGCAAAAAAAACCCCATTTTCTCTCCCCTCCTCTCCCCTCCCCTTGTTAAGTGGATCTCTGGAACACAGTGTAAGTGTTGAAATCGGGTGTTCTTTCTTGTTTGGACCTCGCGCGAGGTCAGTCTTTGTTGAAGTAGCCCGCGCGAGTCTGAGAGTGAACAGCTTGCTGAATAAGGAGTATGGTCCCGCGCACGACCTGATGGAAGGTCTGCGCGGCTTTTTGGGACCATACCCCTTCAAGTCCCCCAGTCCAGTGCTGCACCATGCGCGAAGTAAGTGGTTGGAGCCCTAGACTTAGAAAAGGTACTAAAGAAAAATGCTTGCTTTAGGTTGGTAGACGGCGCGCGTGTAAATGTTTGACAATTGCTATGGCGCGACTACCATACCTGGCTGTTGCTGATTCTCCACTTTTGGGTGTAAGCGCGCAGGTTCATTGGATAATTATGAATATTGCGCGGCCTGAGTAACTTCTACATGAAGTTTGTAGTAATTTTGGGCGGGAAAAACCTCGAATTTTGAATTCTGACAGGTTGGTGCAAATGTCAATGAAGGCGACGTTTGAGTTGACTGCTGACACGGTTATGATGACGTTGTTCCTGACGGTTCGGCTTTCCGTCAGGCGAGTGAGGCCCACGCGTGCGTGGTAACTGTCACTCCGAGAATCCCGCCATAAATGGCGTCTTCTGATTGGTTACGCGCGGGTGAATCCGGCACGTTTACCCATCGCATTAAATGGGATGGGTATATATATCCGATGAGGGGAGAGAGAAGATCACCATTCCTTCTTCTGTTGCTATCTTTTCTCTCTATTCATCTTCGAATCTTCTTTGAATCTTCAAATCTTCAAGTGCTCAGTAGTAGATCTTCAAGTTTCTTCAGAAGTTCGAAGATCTTTAACTTTTCCAGAAAATATTCAAAGCTTCCACTTATGAATATTCATGGCTAAAGAAAATCCCCAAGAAGAAAACCCAAGTGAAGAAGGTCCCCTCCGTGTCCTCAAATGGGACCTGGGGTTATTTGAACAGATTACACGAGGATTCTGGTTTCCACCGGAGTGGTATGCCCGATACCCCGGTCAGAATCAGACGAGCGCCGATGCACCGCCGGGGTATATTACCCTTTTTGAAGATTACTTCTTACAGGGCAACTTCCGGTTGCCAACGACGGAGTTCATGGCCCATATACTTTAGTATTATGGGTTTACATTTCACAGATGAGTCCACCTGGAATGGTGAGGGTGCGACACTTCGAATTTCTATGCCGATCCCATGATATAGAGCCGAAGGTGGAAAAGTTTAGGGTGTTCTATCAGCTGATCAGGAACATGGGGTTCTATTCCTTTGGTAATCAGGGGTCTGCTAAGAAGATCCTTCTGAACCCTCCGAAGAGTTTCCATGACTGGAAACAAAAATTTTTCTTCATTCAAGAGGAAGTTATCCCAATTGCTATGACCTTCCGTCCGCCAGATGTGATCGAGAATGAGGAGCTGGCGATTCCCAAGAAGGAGGATTGGTATGTGAAGCTCACTGCTACACCTAATCGATTTTTTGGTGAAAACGTTCTGGTTGCGGCTCGGATGAGTGATCAGTGGCCAACGGAGAGCAAAGAAGTTCTGATTTTGAAGTTTCAAGATAGAGGTTAGTTATTTCTTTGACTACTTTCTTTTAATTTCATTGCACTCAATTGTTGAATTTGAATGTAGAGGCGCGCCTTTACCAAGCTACCTTCCCTACCTTTGGTGGGATTGACCCAGAAGAGAAGAAGAAAAAACCATGTAAGAAGAATAAGGTTATTACCATCGATGCTGAGGTGACCAGCAAACAAGGGCGGGAGTAGCCGCGCGACTGCTGATGCTTCTGACAAAGGTACTCAACGGTTTCGTCAGAGTAACTTGGAGGATTACGTTATTACCAGTGACTCACTTGAGGGTTTGTCGCGTATAGGCGAGAAGAAGACCGGCGCTGCTGGTTCAAAAAGCTCGGGGAGCGCGGGTTCCCAGAACCCAGATACTGGTGCTACTCCCTCTTCCATCGCCCATGATGAGGAAGAAGAGGAAGAAGAAGAAGAGCCTGCTTCCAAGTTAATAAGCAGGAAAAGAGCCAGAGAGGAGACTACTGCGGCCACGTCGGCGCAGAAGACTGGGGAAGCCCCAGTAATAGGCAAGCAGAGCAGTCTGCGCGCTCTCTACAAATTCTCTCCAGGTTAGTTGTGACTTCATGTTTTTCCTTGATGATATCTTTTTTGTAACACTTGGTTTCTGCAGAAGCCAAGAAGAAGACCCCTGAAAAGAAGGGTGTTGTGTTCAAAGATCCCCAAGAGCCAGCGTAGAAGAGAACCAGGATTGTGCTCAAGCCCTTTAAATCTGCTGGGTTGGAGGTTGAGAAAGAGAAGAAGAAGGCTGCTGAGGAGCCTGTTAAGGAAAAAGAGAAAGAGAAAGAGAAAGTTGTGGAAAAACCTGCGGGCGATAAATCCAAGGAGACCAGGGCCTCTACTACTACTACTCATGAAAAGGCGCAGGGTCTGGAGGTCATCCATATTACGGGGGCTTGATCAGCCCCTTCATGAGAAAAGGAAAGAACCCGAGGTTGTGAAGCCGACCAAGCCTGCGCAGGCTGATGCACCCATTCAGACTGTTCAAGTAACTTCTACTACTGGGGGATCAGCTTCTGCTGTGCATAAAGAAAATTCCGCTGCTGCAGGTGGTGCGAGCTCTAGTGGCGCTGGAGGGTCTATACCGCAGTCTCCCATCGGTCCTAATGAACTGTGGGCGACATTTATTATAAAACTTACACAGAGGAGGCTCGCGGCGATGCTCCCCACCGAGCTCCATGGGGTTTAAAGAAGAAGGACACCTTCTTGGAGTTCGCTCCTTGCCGCGTCTGGTTCTTGAATTCCTTCCCCCCTTGTGAAGTCAATTGTCAAAGGGCACAAACTCACGGTGCACTATGTCATGCTTATGTTGTTGGGGAAGCGAATACTCGCGCCACCAACCACCAGATCGTGTGTGAGTGGCGTATGATGGTTAAAGAGCGAGCTGAGTGGGAAAAATACCGTGAGCGCCTAGTGCGGCAGGTTAAGGAGTTTGAGAAAGCTAAAGCTGGGTTTGCTGAAGAAAAAGCTAAGTTCGAATCTGATAGGAAATCAGAGGAATGGGGACGTGAAGGCTTTGGGGCAAGCTTCGTGCTGCTGAAGATCTGTTGGCGAAGGAGCGCGCGGAGTGGAAGAAGATATGTGAAAAATATAATCAACGTATGTATGTCGCGCGCTCTAAAATCACAGACCTTGAGGCTCAAGTTGCTGAACTGAAAGGGAAGGTTGAGGATGGGCAAACCGATAGAGAACGTGTTGAGGTTTGATCAGTGTTAACCCTTCTTCCCTTTATGCTTTTTGCTTGTGAAATTATCTAAGTCTTTCTTTCCCTCTGCAGGCTGAGTTGAAGGCGCATGCATCTAATAAGGATAAGGACCTGGCGGCTAAGGATGTTGAGATTGCAGAGTTGAAACGTCGTTTGCAAGAGCAAACCGACAAAAGCGAGTCCTTAGAGATTGACATTGAGGCTGAGAGAGTAAAAGCTATTACTGCTGAAGAGGCCAAACAGAAGGCTGAAGAGGCGCGAGATATCAGTACCTCTGCCCTCAATGTAGCCCAGAACAATTACTCTGAAGCCCAATGTATCGTCGATACACTGGTCTCTGATGCTGAATGGATGCGCGGTAGAGGAGTAGTTCTGGTACGGTTCTCCTCTTTAACTTAAGCTTTATTTGTTAAAACTAATTTCTTATTCATTGCCTTTGCTGTAGATGGCCAACTCTATCTTGAATGCTTCCGAGCTGGATGGAGCTGTTGCTGCTCTCATAGATGCCTCACGCGCGGTTGGTTACCGTGGAGGTTATCTAGAGTGTGCGCAGCATGTTGAAGAGGCGTTAGGACAAGAGTTTGACATTAGTCATTGCTCAGTGACCGACCAGGCTGATGCTGCATCGGCCCGCGCTGAAAAGGTCTATGACCATTTATCACTGCCTGTGATGGATTTGGTCGCAGAGGCGCTGAAGCATGATGACTAGTGCCAACGGCTAAAGCAGATTCTGGACCCTCCAGAGACCGTGGAACTATCTGATGAAGAAGAACCAGCCGGTGATGATGGTGATGGCGATGGTGATGGCGATGGAGATGGTCACGACGATGATGATGGTGGTGACGGTTATTAATAGATAGTGTTGATAGGGTTTGTGCCTTGTAATTTTCTTTTTGGACGTTAAATGTAACTCATCGCGCGGTTGCGCTTGTCTGAGTCAGACTGATGGTGTTTTGCTACTTTTTATGTAACTATTGCGCGGTTGCGCTTTTTTGAATATAACGTTTATGTTTTGCTTTCTATTTGTCCAGTTACAATTATTGCATTGTTGTTAGAAACTTTGGTTAAGTTAGCGCGATTAAATGTAAGTGTGGCTCGTGTGAGTGTGACTGCCCGGTTTCGCGCTATGATCGCGGAAGACCTTGGAGGCGTAACTCGAGAGCTCGTAATTTACTGAAGTGTTTTCGTGCTAATCAAAAGTTTAACATGCATTTGTAACGTAGAAGTCATGATGATAAAAGAAAAACATAAGGCATATGCTCTCATTAAGTAGGAAACAGGCGCTTATGCCAACTTACATCGTGGAAATAAAATAAAGGGCGTATAGCCGACATAGGAAATTAAGAAAGGCACGCGGCCAACATAAGTGGATAAAGGCGCATGGCCAAGAATAGTCACATATAACACTTGCGCAATTGTTGCGCGTAACATGTGCGCGGGATGATGTATCCATCCAGTGTGCGCAGCTTGTATGCCCCCTTTCCCAGCACCTCATGTACCAAGTATGGGCCTTCCCACTTGGGTGCTAGCTTCCCGGGGCGTTCAACATTGGAGGCTTCATTGTCTCTAAAGACGTATTCCCCTGGAGTGAAGGTACAAATGCGCACTCTTGCGTTGTAGTACCTTTCCAACTGTGTCTTGTACTTGGCTTCTTTGATTCGCGCTATTTCGCGCCTCTCTTCGAGTAAGTCCAAGTCAAGACGACGCTTTGCCTCGTTATCGATTTTGTTGACTGCTGTCAAGCGCGGCGAGGGCCGGCCAATTTCAGCTGGGATAACCGCCTCCGAGCCGTAGACCAGGCTAAAGTAGGTTTCGCTAGTGCTTGTTTTCGGCATGGTTCGATGAGCCCACAGAATGCTCGGGAGCTCATCTACCCAGCCTCTTCTCTTCGTGCCTAGACGAGCTTTTATCCCTTTGATGATACACTTGTTGATACTTTCTACTTGGCCGTTGCCTTGAGGGTGCACAACAGAAGAGAAAGTGTGCTCAATATTCATCTCTTTCATCCATTCTTGAAGGTTTTCAGAAGCAAAATTGGTCTCGTTATCGGTTACAATCTTGAGTGGGAGACCAAACCTGCGAATGATGTGCTCCCATATGAACTTGCGCACCATCATTGCAGTAGTTGAAGCGAGTGCTTTGGCCTCTACCCACTTGGTGAAATAATACACGACAACAATTATAAACTTCATAGCTCCGGGAGCTTTAGGGAAAGGTCCCACCATATCGATCCCCCACTGTTGGAAAGGCCAGGCGATGGACACAGGGATGAGATCATTTTTCGGGCGCAGGGTTTTCGGGGCGTGCCTTTGACAGGAGTCGCATTTGCGCAATTCCTTTAGAGCGTCAACGTGCATCCCTGGCCAGTAGAAACCAGCGTTCATTATCTTCGTGACAACCATGCGCAGGCCCACATGGATGCCGCATATACCTCCATGAATCTCCCTGATCAGGTAACTTACATCTTGGGGGTCCACACAGCGCAGAAGTGGCCCCAAGAAGGATCTTCGGTACAAGATTCCACCAGTCATTTCATAGAACAACGCCTTGTTCTGTATCTTTCTCGCTTCTGCTTTGTTTTATGGGAGAATTCCTTCTTGAAGATATTGGATGATAGGAGTCATCCATGATGGTGGCCCTATCTCAATTACGTTCACTTGCCTCAGCAGAACAGACGGGTTTTTTAAGACTTCAATCCTGACATCTTTGACGAGGTGTTGGAAAGCTGTTGAAGCGAGCTTGCTTAACGCGTCCACTGGCTTGTTCTCAGATCAATTGATATGAACGACTTTGTATGATTTGAATTGCTGGAGCAACTCCTTCTCCTGCTCTAAGTACAAAGCCATAACTTCGCCCTTCGTATCATACAACCCGTTGATTTGACTTGCGATTAGCAATGAGTCAACATGCGCTTGTAAGACTTGAGCTCCCATTTTGATGGCGAGGCGCAGGCCTGCCAAGAATGCTTCATATTCCGCCTCATTGTTGGTATTCTTGAAATCCAACTTAATGGCGTATGTAAATTCATGTTTCTCAGGGCTAACAAGGCGCAATCCAGCTCCTACGCCATCTTCGTTTAAGGCTCCGTCAGTGTATAGCAATCATAATCCCCCGAACGTGTCTTTGATGGGAGTGTCAACAACTTCACAATCTTTGATCTTATCTTCTGGGACTTCTGTGATGAAGTCCGCTAAAACTTGACCCTTGATGGCTGGGCATGGCCTGTATAGAATGTTGTGACCCCCAGCTCAATTGCCCACTTTGCTAGGCGACCTGACGTTTCTGGCTTTTGCAAAATTGTGCCGATGTGGAAGTTAGTGAGTACCGTGATTACATGCCCTGTAAAGTATTTGCGCAGCCTCCTGGAGGCGTGTGGCAGTGCAAGCACTAACTTTTCCATGGTTGAATATCTCGTTTCTGGATCTGTAAGCACCCTACTGACATAATAAATTGGAGTCTGAACTCCATCTCTCTCCACCAAGAATACCGACTCAACTTCCTTGTCCGAAGAAGACAGGTACAGAATGAGTGGTTCTTTTTCAAACGGCGCGGTCAGGGTAGGGAGCTTGATCAAACACTCTTTCATTTGCTGGAAGGCAACTTCTGCTTCTGGCGCCCAATTGAATTCTTGCTTCTTCACGCAGTTGCACAGAGTGCTGATAAAAGGATATGATTTTGCCGCGTGGTTTGATAGAAATCGGTTAAGCGCGGCTAGGCGGCCAGCCAATCTTTGCATCTCTTTGATCGTCCGCGGTGACGGCATTCGCTCTATGGCTTGAACCTTTTCGGGATTAACTTTAAAGTCGCCATTTGTAACCACGAAGCCAAGGAACTTGCCTTCCTCCATACCAAAGGAACATTTGGCTGGATTTAACTTCATATTCACGCTTCTCAGAGAGTTGAATGTCTTCTCTATATCCTTTAACATTTGGTCCTCCTCGGGACTTTTGATCACAAGATCATCAATGTAAACCTTGATATGTTTCCCAATATCTTCAGCAAAGATTTTATCCATCGGACGCAGGTATGTTGCTCCAGCGTTTTTTAGGCCGAACGACATCTTTGTGTAACAGAAGATTCCGAGGTCGGTCCAAAAAGCTGTCTTGTCTTCATCTTCCAGCTTCATCTGGACTTGGTGATACCCCTTGTAACAGTCCAGAAAACATTTCCACCTGTATGGCGCGAGAGAGTCTATCTTTTTGTCGATATCTGGCAATGAATAACAATCTTTGGGGCATGCCTTGTTGAGATCGGTGTAATCAACACACATTCGCCGTCCTGCATTTGACTTCTCGACCTTGACAGGGTTTGCGACCTAACTCTGATAGCGCACCTCCCTCAAGATTCCTGCTTTTAGCAGCTCACAAACTTGCTCATTCATCGCTTTAGTCTTATCCGCCCCTAGGCTGCGCCTTCTTTGCACTTTTGGTTCAACGGAGGGATAAGTGTTCAGACAGTGTTCAGTAACGTCGTGCAGACACCGGTCATGTCAGCCGGAGTCCAGGCGAAAATGTCCATGTTTCTGAACAGAAGTTGTTTGAGGTGCGTTCTGATGTTTGGTGAGATTGTGTGGCCTATCGTCACCGTTTGTTCTAGGTATTTGCGATTTAAAACCCACTTTTCCAATTCGGTCTTTGAAATTTTCGCCGCTTTGGTTGGGTGCGCGTCTTCTGCTGACATTACCTCCTTCTTTGCATATATAATCGCCACCCCCGTCTCAGTTGGGAACCCGATGGCTGAGTGGGGTGTGGAAGTTACCATGTTTAGTTCACCTTGGGTTTCTCTCCCGATCAGAACATCATGCCTTGATTTGACCGGCATTACCATGAAATTGACATTTGTGGTTCTTGAATGCTTCCCGTCAGACAGCGTGACGGGGAAGCTGATTTGGCCTAGAGGGAAGACCATTTCATTGCAGAATCCTGACAGAGGATAATCGACCGGCTCAAGGCGCGCTTTATCTTCATCATCAAACTGATTGAAGCACTGTTCATAGATGATATCAGCTGTACTTCCCGAATCAATAAATATGTATTCTGTTTCGTAATGACCGATGATACCGGTAATGACGACGGGCCCGTGGCGCATGGTCCCCCGCGTACTACCGGAAATATGACATGTTTCTCTTGCCATGCAGGCTCGAATGGGCGCTTGCCTTTATCTCTTGCGCTGTACCTTGGTCCGTTGACCATGTGTGTTTCAAGACGCCTGACTTTCCTTTGGTTCCCATCATCATTGCGCTGAATTTGGCGCGTCTCCTTGCGCACATTCTTTACCAGGTGGCTTAGTTTCCCGCTTTTTAGCGCTTTTTCAATTTCTTGCCTTAAGCTGATACAGTCATCCGTCAGATGACCTGTATCCTTGTGGAAATCACAGTACATGTTTGGGTCTTAGCCTTTCTTATTCGTCATAGGCCTTGGAGCCTTGAAGTCGTGGTTCTCCATCATGAGCACCTCTTTTGGTGTTTTAATGAGCGGAGTCCAGTGCTTTTCTCGATTCTCATTCCTGACTGTCTTTCGATAACCAATGCGATCGATTGTGTCTCGCGCGTCCTCTATGAGGCGAGGTCTTTCATCATAGCCGCTGGATTGGTTAGCTATCCATCCAGGGTTTTTGCCTTTGTTGTGCCTGTTGTTATCACACGAGCTTCCTTTGGAAAAACGATCTTCAGTGTACGAGTTCCTGTTACTGGCCAATGACTCTTCAGTTTGCGCTACTATCTTCGCGGCTTCCATGAGTTTGTCCCATTCCTTGGGCATACCGTCTTTGCCTGTGATAGTCCTGATGAGGCTATCACATCGAATGGCTTTCTTGAAGTGTGCGCGCATTAATTGTTCACTTACACCACCAATCTCTAAACATTCCTTGTTGAAGCGAGTGATGAAATCTTCTAGCCCCTCGTTTTCTCTACGCCAAATGTCTGTTACCTCAGTTGTGTCGCACTGGTAACGTCTTTGCTAGCTGAAGTAATTTACAAATTGGGTTCTGAAGTTAACCCATGACGTGATCTTTCCTGGTGGAAGGCTGTTGAACCAGGCGCGAGCAGCCCCTGTGAAAGTCTGGATAAATAGATGGCACCACATCGGCATGTTCCATCCTCCCATACAACCAACGCTTGTGAATACTCTAACATGATCATCAGGATCAGTTAGGCCGTTAAACTTTCCGACTGGTCGAGGCAATTTTTCTTTTCATAGCGGCGCTAGAGCAATCTTTGGAATGAACTTCGAATGTTCGGCAGCTTCAGCTGGTCTATAGGCGAGACGGAAGTCTTGTTCCGCTTCTTCGCTGTATGCGATGTGCTACCTTGGCTTGTAGTACTCATGATTCCTCTGCAAACGATTGAAGACTGAGGATCCTTCATCATCTTACCAAGTTGGATCATTTGGGTCTGTGTCATCCCACTCGTTGTTCATGTTGCGCGGCCCATGCTGGCTATGAACTGGACCCCTTTGAACATTTGACGGATGGTCATAATAGCTACCTGTTTCCCCTTGCATGTCGCGCGTGTCGTGCACGCTTGGCCTTCTCATGGGAGGAGGTCTGTTAGTTCTCCCATGGATATTCTGCTGTGGGGCTATCTGGTGCGCCCCCTGAATCGGACCCGGAGGTGTAAACAAGGATGGTTCAGCTTGCAGAATTGTTTGTTGTGCGCTCAAAGACTGATACGCAGCATTAATGGTAACAATTTGTTTGGCGTACCAAGAGGCTAGAGTTTCGCCTTCTAGTAGCCCAAGTAGCGCTGAAATGTTCGGATTTGAAGCTGGGTTTGAAGGACCAGCAACATTGTTTCCTAGGGTTACCGCTTGAGTGATGCGAGTGATGCTTGCACGGGGTCCCCCAGTGTTTGTTATTTCGATTTCGCCTACTTCCTCAGCAGGTTGGACTTGGACATTATGACTGTCCTCAACCGGTCCTGCATTAGAGTTCGTGCCAAAACCGAAATCAGGAATGATTCCTTGACCAGCCATGATCAAGAAAACTGAACAAACTCAGAAAAAACTCAGAAAAAGAAGATGAAAGTGATTGCAAAAATCGGTGGGGGACAATGAAGAAACACGGAACTAATTTTAGAGTTAATTAGTTTGGTTTATGTTCCTTTCATAGTGGTTAATCTTCCTAAACTTTCCTGAGCTCCTTAATGATCCGATAATCCTGCAAAACAGAACATCGTTAGCTCGTAAGAGGGGAATATGGGGGTTTCCCTCTTAACCAGACTCCGGCGTGAGAATAAGTAACTGTTTTGAGGAGATAATTGTGTGTTGAGAGTGAGAGTAGAGTGAATAGAATGCATCAACCTGTGCATGGAGGTTCCTATTTATAGCCGGAGAGGTGTAAGAGGAGTTGGGCTGATGGGCCTTGGGCCGGAAGGCGACAACTTAGAGGATATGCTCTTTGTCTCACTGGTGTCGACCGTTAGTGTCTTCTAGAAGGTACCCGGTGCTGGCGCACCGTGATTGGAGCCACGTGTCCTGTTGTCAGCCTTGTTGTCCCTCTGCCATTAGTAGGTGAGTGGAGATCGTGGGGCAGGTGTCGCCGCCCCCTGATTGGTGCCACATAGGCGTCCTTGTGTACTTGTTGTCTCCTGCACGTCAGACGATCGTGGAGCATGATATAGCACAGCCTGGAGGACGCTGATTGGCTCTTTTCTTCTGCCACTTTTACCTTGTGTACTTCTTTGAAGTGGCCTTGCGCTATAGCTCCTGCGCGACCCTTGCTGAGCACGTAACTAGCCCGCGCAGGATTATAGGTGCTTAAGGCTCTTATTCAGAATGCTAAGTGTTGAAATCGATGTTCTTTCTTGTTTGGACCTCGCGCGAGGTCAGTCTTTGTTGAAGTAGCCCGCGCGAGTCTGAGAGTGAACAGCTTGCTGAATAAGGAGTATGGTCCTGCGCGCGACCTGAAGGAAGGTCTGCGCGGCTTTTTGGGACCATACCCCTTCAAGTCCCCCAGTCCAGTGCTGCACCATGCGCGAAGTAAGTGGTTGGAGCTCTAGACTTATAAAAGGTACTAAAGAAAAATGCTTGCTTTAGGTTGGTAGACGGCGCGCGTGTAAATGTTTGACAGTTGCTATGGCGCGACTACCATACCTGGCTGTTGTCACACCCTGGCTTTGCGGAAGCGTGGTTAATTTGGTGTGACTTCTTAATACCATAGCTTAACCATAACAAGCTATATGAAATAAAAACCATGCAAGATCATCCATTTAAGTTTTAAAACATAAGTAAAATAACATTGTTTTACGACGTTGACTCATGCAACGGAAACTACAATCTAACAACATAAAACATTGTTCAGAAAACACAATCATCAACATGACATAAACACAGTTTAAGAACTGTGACTCGTCCAGGAAAAAGTCACATCCCTTAAACTTGGATGACCTCGTAACCCTTAAGCAGCGGGAAAACGTAACATACCGCGCCAGATCTTTAGTTTCCTGAAATACATGTAAGTTGGAAAAATCAACAATAATGTTGAGCGAGTTCATGGGTAAGTGAGTAATAAAACCTTCGTAAGTATAAAATCCTGTTATGTAGCAAATAAGAAAAAAGAGATCACCAATGGTTTGCAAGGCCATTGATATGTGTGAAGTGCAAGTAGGAAGACTCAAACCTAGCGGATTTATGCGTTGGGTACAAAGTCACCCCGAGGTCCGTTATGCTGGGCCTGGGGCTGGGCTCGCTACACCCAGATAGATCTACCGCTACTGTCCCTCGGTCCTACAATGAGGATTAATGGCCTCAAGTTTCCGCCTACCCACTCACATGATCTAAGTAGTAACCCTCCTTACGCTAACCATACCATGTAAAAAGTACTCGTAAATATAGTAACATGTATTTCACCCCCGCAGTTTAGAAAACTGAAAACAGTTAAGAGAAAAGGGGGACATGAACTCACAGTGGTGCGTCTCTACCAAGTAAGTCTCCTGATCAAACCGCTGTGCGACGACCTACACGTACTAAATCTATTAGACGGACGGCCGTGCCTTAGCTTAAGGTTTAATGTCTTTGGGAAATAGTTAGACAACTATTTCGTAATTACACTTGGCAAATATTTGGTATTTATATTCCTTCCCAAGGATGGGGGATTTAATACATGTGCGTTTGTGTATCTTCGAAATATATTACTAAGTCTCACTTAAAATATATTTTAATTCTTTCTCCAAAATATAAATATTTTTCCCAAAAATATTATATTTTATTTCTCACAATTTTCCAAAATAATATCTTGACAAAATACGCGTTCATTAGTATTTTCCGAAAATGCGTAAGTTACGTTTTAAAGATCGGGTGGTAATATTTACACCGTGGTAACTTAAATATTTATCGTAAAGGCGTTCGGATTATTTTGGAACCGTTAACATTTGGTAATATTATTTTTACCCTAAAAATAATATTTGTATAGTTCACAAAATAATCATAAGAATTTCACAAGTGTTGTTATGAAAAATATATATACTAAATATATATATATTTTAGCAAGTTTTATTTTGTGAAAATCCCACCTCCGATATTTAGAAATTTTGTAATAAAAATCGTGGCGAAATTTATATTTTTGAAAACAAGTTAGAAATATATTTATAACACTTGTGGTGAAAATATTTTCCAAGCGTATCATTTTCTTTTAAAATTCAAACCAACAATGTTCCCAACATTATCAAACAACATTTCAACATTAAACTAGTCAAAATATATATATAAATCGCAAAAATACATGAACTTGTGGTTTATGCCAAAATATGTAGTAACTTTCCATTACTTTTAGTGGATCTTTGTATAGATAAATTCGGTTTCTTGAAAATCTTGTTTTTAAAGAAGCTTTGTCTTTACAACTTCTTGTCAACACTTACAAAAATAGTTCCTTTGTCAAACTTTGTGTTACACAAGTGTTTACACACTTGTGTGTTTACAAAAATCATTCTTATTCATGAAAAATCCGGTTGTAAAAATATGTTTTCTTTTGGCACTTGGTCCTTTGTAAATACCGTTTGTTGATCCGTAGATCTACTAGTTTTGAACACTATTTCATAAGTAAAATCGTTTTTACACAAGTTCTTGCTTCGTAAGTGGTAGTGTTCATCGTTTAACCCCTTTTTACACTTAACATACTCTATGTCATGATTCATGAACATGACTAATCCAGGTTAGATGATCATCCGAGCTACCACAACATATATCGGCACTAAATAATTACAACAAAACAAGTTATACAAGATTTATACAACCCTTATGCTTTTAACCAACATTTTCATCATTTATGTAAACTTTTCACATGTATTCTTGTAAGTTCATGAATTTTAACCGACAAGGTTCGTATTAACCACTTTAGAATAGATCAAGAGTGTGTTTGAAGTCACTTACTACTAGCTCTAGGCTAGGGAAGAAACTAGTCGAAGATCGGGTGGATAAAAGAAATGTGGTGAGGTCCTTCACAATCCGAGTGCACCGAGCTTCCTTGTATGAGATCCTTAACACTTGTGCGTGCTTGGAATAGCTTGATCAAGATTGTAAAGTGGCAGTGGTGGTGCTATGGTGGTCGGCCGAAAGTTCAAAGAGAGGGAGAGAGAGATGTGGTGTGTTGATGTGTGTTGAATGAATATGATGGGTTAAGCATGATACTTATAGACAATTCTCTTCAAGTTTAACCATTGGATGTTATGTCACCTAGATATTAGCAAGGTAATTAAAATAATTGATCAAGGACATGGTGTGTCCCCTATGGGGGACCGAGTTCGGTTACAAGGGAAGGGGATTGGTTGGGTTGGAACTAAATAGTTAGGCTATAGTGAGTTAATTAGGAGTTGTAACCATTTACTAATATGTTATGCATTGCGACGGGTGTTAACTGGCTCAGAAAAAGAAAAACAATATTGATGGCAATATTTTTATGTTCCGGGTAAAGTCTGGTTGTTCGGTTGGATAGTGATCCGTTAAAGTGCTTAACAAAGCTTTAAAGTGTCGTAAATATTATTTTTAGTGACACAACTTATTCCCGACACTTTGGAAAGTGTCTAGTATTATTTTTCTCATGTTTTGGCACTTTATTAGTTAGCTTAATGCTGAATTTTTATTTAAAGTGCTGAATTTTGCAATTAAAGTACGTTTTAGGCACATCCGGTCACTATAACTATCACCTAGTGACGCAGTTCCACAACCCTCTTATCCCTACACTCTCTACTAGTGTAGTAAACTATCTCTGGCTCATACAGGCCTTAGAGGCAGTGCCTGCCTGGTGCTAACTATATCAGCATATTTACTGGGTTATCCGTTTGTGCTATTGTGCTTTTGTGCATCAAGGTTGTCACTAAAGTTCTGTATGTCAATAATAGAGTAACAGCAAATAAAGTATGAGGCATGGTTATACATATTTCAGAAATCATGTAGAAGTTTATTTACCACTGTAAGCAAGCACAATAATCGAGCAGTAATTATTTACTAATTAATTTGTACGGATACCTGGTTTGGTGAGGGTTGTCACATTCTCCCCCTGTTAAAGAAATTTCGTCCCTGAAATTTGTACTACCTTAACTCCTTATGGTCACGTCACACATGTATATATATAAATAACATCGAGGTAGATAGTCATCAAACTGAATCAAACCTTACTCACACTTGGTGGGTCAAAGAATATTTAACAATCCGCACCCTAGGGTTAAGAAGGTGGGTGCTCATAGCAGTTGATGTTAGAAGTACAAAACGTACCTTACGTATAGCCTAATGTATTCCAGCTAGCAGGGGGTCCACAGGAGAGGAGTTTCAACTAATAAGATCCTCAAACGATCGCAGTATCCTAGCGAGTTTTCACGAAACATAGCACCCGCTATATAAATTCAAAAATTAACAACTTAAATGAAATAGTATATTGATCTGTCAACTCCCGAGTAGACGAGTGGTAAGGTTCAGTGCGTTGAACATTTTGAACTGCGAGAATACACCGAATGAATACAAACGAATCTGGTGTATTCTTGCTTTGATTTGTAGTTGCATCGGAAATGTTTAAATGGCAGGTCAAACGAGGAGATACGTAGTTTGGTGTAGAACGGTTGACCATGATTAGCACAAGCTGCAAGTTTGTAATGAAACCACAAGGTATCTCAACGACATGATTCCATAATAGCGGTGACTGAACAAATTCACCGAGTTTGAGACCGGATGAAGGCGTATTGAAACAAACTGGAAGATGAAACTAAGTACTGCAAGGCATTTGATTGATAACGAAAGAATCGTTAGGGGTACACCATGGTATGAAATGAATTTATGTACCTTTGCCTCAGCACGCAAGTTGTTGAGAGTGATTTAATTGTGATAAAGAAAACGGATTCAGGGCAAGTTGTCAAATAATCAATTAAATCCGTGTACGAAGTGAGTAGTCAGATAAGCGCGAGCTTCAATTCTGTGAAAGTATCACTGTAAGGTATCGAAATCTATCAACGATTTAGTGGAGTCATAGACCAAATAAGTCTACTACGACTCGAAACAAAAGAACCTGTGCCCAAGTATTAGAATATGATGCTCTCAAAACATCATATGGCGTCTCAAATCAAACATGTGAACTGGATAAGTTCAAGCAGTTAAACTTAGTTTCAACGTAACCCAACGATAAACGTACATATCAACAAAGAGATCTTGGCATGATAGTAAACACGTAACTTGAAAGAAAGTGGTTTCATGAAAGTATGTTGGCTTGATAACAACAGAGTCATCAATGACAAAAGAATGTAGGTTATTTGAATCACAAACCAGTAATTTGCTTTGGCAATGTAATGTCTGAATTTTAATGGAGCGTTTATTAGAAATGAAACCGCATGCGTAGCAAACGGTGCATGGGTTATACATAAGTTTTCAAGTGATGAAGCGATGTGCTTCTCCAAAAGAGAGAAGTGACCAAGTATACGAAGCAAGCGTGTGTTCGCTCTCAGCGGAGGAAAACACGTGATGCAACTACTTGAGGGGAGTGGAAATGCAAATATCTACTCGTTAGAAGTGAAAGTGAAGACTTCAACGGAAGAAAATTTAAGTACTTTCAGTTCCGTTAACTGCAATAACAAGTTGGTCAAGTAAATGATGTTTGATTGAGTTGACAGATATGGTTCCTATATGTAAGGCTTCTAGTTTCTCTAGATTCCGCATCTCGTGTAGATCTGGTTTATACATTGTGTAGGAAGCACCATCTTTGGTTATGTCTAAGCACAGTCATTGTCCCACAATTTCATCCTGGTATACTCCCTGAATTTCTTCGCTAACGATGTTTGATCGTCGATCAGTCGTGTAGTAGTAGTTGGGTCATCATAGTCAGTTGTGTAAGAGGTCCGCTAATTTCTAGCGAGAGTCACTAACTCTGGTGGGTTAGCTCGTTCGGCTCCTGGTAGCTGACGTTTACTTGAAAATCATCATCCCTCTTTTTGGCGATCAGATATGGGGTTACCCAACAGGGGGTTTTTGGTCTGTTATCTTCCTTCTCCATCAACTTCTGAAACTTCACTGTCAATCCTTGCATTCCCGAAGATGTAAGTCGTTGAGGGGTATTGACTGAAGGTGCGACGCCGGGAATTTATCTGATGTGAACAGGATTAGTCGTGGGAGAGAACATTCTGGCAAATCCTCGGGGAAGACCTTAGGGCATTTCCTTGTAATAAGAAGATCTTCGTGTTTAGTTCTTCGGCTCCTCCTGTCCCCGACATGGGCCAAGAAACAACATATTCTTCACGCAACATCCTCCATGCCTTCAGGCAATTTGTAGTTTGTAGAGGCGTATCTTGCCTCATGAGTCATGATTGCTTCGTCGTTCGACATCAGGATGCGGATAACGATTCTCCGCTTGGTTGCTCGACCGCGGGTTCATCCTAGTTACCACGTTGAGGTCGTTTATTAACCAGCCTCACTAAGAGTGGGTCGTCTAACTTTACTTTCTACTACACTAAGTAGATTCCTAAATTCATGAGATGCGGGGCTATGGTCGGCACTGTTATCAAATAACGTGGATGCAAAATTTTGGGTTGATAAAGAACGTACCAGCGACCATATCTGGATCCTGGCATGCTTCACTAGCTCCGGTGTTGGATGCTCCTTCATGGTCTTGGTTAATTTCCCTTTGGCAATCTTTCCCAAGGTGCCCCATACCACCGCAGTTATAACCTTCCTTTTCTTCCTTTCCTCTTTTCGTCTCCTGCCAACACGTTTCCCTGTTGTGTCCCCTTTTACCACAGTTGTCACACTTTCTATTACCGCATTTCCCGTTATGATGGCACTGGCATACTTCACACTTAGGTAGATTACCCAGGTACATCTTTCCCTTTTTGGCCTTATTCTTGTTATTTGCCTGATCATCTCTCTGAAATTCACCGAGCTTTCTTTTGTTCTTCTCAGATGTCTCCACTGGAGTTTCCTCCTTCTTGTCCGGGATTGAAAGTTTCACCAATCTAAGTGCTTCCTTAGTGAGCTCCAGTCCTATCACATGGGCAATCATGGGTGATGGTGGCGTTGATACCATCATCAAGCTCAAGGCTTGAGGTGTCAGTTCCCAAATGGATTGCTCCATTCTCTTCAACTCGGGTTCCACTAGGTACGGAACGACTCGCGACAAATCGTAAAGCCTTCGTACGTGCTTCACCACATCTGGACCTTCCTTCTGTAGTTCCCAGAACTCTAGTTCCAGCCCTTGGATATCGTTCTGAGAACAGTACTCCTTACGCATTATTTCTTTCAGCTCGCTCCATGACATCGCATATGCTACAGCCTCGCCCAATTCTCGAACCTTACGGTCCCACCATAACAGAGCTCCATCTTGTAGCAATCCGAAAACGTACGGGACTTGCTGCTCTGGTGTGCAACCACTCATTCGCACCACGGCGTCCATATTCTCAGCCCATTTTACAAAAGCTATGGCACCTCCCGTGCCACCGAAATTCAGGGGTTTGCATTCTAGAAAATGCTGGTAGGTACAACCTGTATCCAAGAATTCATCATCACAATAGGTATTAGCAAGGCACTTTGGGGACTTTCCAAACGTGTCGTAATGTTTCTTAGGTGACTTAAACATTACCGTTAGGTAGGTTTCTCCCTGAGGCACCTTCGCCATGTTTGTAGCGAAGAACCTCGTGCCGAGCTCTGACTTGAGAGGCGTGCGCTAACCATTCTGCCTCGGTCAGTCGGGTTATCTCTTGATGCGACATCTTCTAGGAAGAAGTTCATGTTAGTTAGGTCTCTTCTATTCAGGGAACGTAAATAGTCGTTTGGAACACATATATCGCACATATTTAAGTTATCATAATACACATCACGCAATTCATCAAGCAAGTAATTGGAATCATGTTTACCGAAAGTATAACAAACAAACACGTGTTTCTCAGTCATAGCACATTCCTGTTTTATTGGTATCACATCTTATAATTAGGTTTTCATTTAACAGGTAAGCACATTGCATCAAAATCATAACATTCGTACGTAATTTGAGGGTTTCATTTAATGAGAGTATAGCAAGTAAACATGTAGTATTAAAATTTTAGTACGCACATAAGCGTTACTGATCGCATTTAGCAATAACATGGCGACTGTGCTTTCGTTGGTTATTGGCCACAATGTTTTGGTGCATGCTTAATGATAATTGGTTCCCATCGCTTTCCGGCTGCAACTTCATTGTCTTACAAAATGTATCACATTATCAAGGTCAACGGGTACATCAGCAATAAGAGGGGCATCAGCCTGAGCTGCAGCAACAACATGATCGCCCTCCAGTAGTGGAGCATCAGCAGGGTGATCATCAACGGGTAGATCGGCAATCACAGGGACAACAATGGGTGCGCCAGCATGAATCGGGTCATGCTCAAACACAGGGTCTGGAGCAACTACCGGCTCGAGGGCCATGGCAGGCTCGGGGTCATCAAATGCCATCTCAAAATCTGCGTGGTCAGCAAACGCAGGGTCAATGGGATCAACTGGGTCAACCGGGTCCTCCATAGGCTGATCCAAGGGTATAAACTCGATCTCCTGATCTGGGTCGAACCCAGGTGGAAAGACAGGATCGGAATCCTCCTCAATATCGTGCTCGAAAGCGAAGCTAGGGCCAGGGGCAGCAGAGGATGCCCTATCAGGATCTGAACCGTGAGAAAAGTGTTGCACACTCCGAGTGTGTGATGGTGCAGAGGCCACAGACTCGAAAGAGTCTGGGATGGGTGAGTGTGCAGGTGACTCCCCAGCTGGAGCATCTGCGAGTAACAAAAGACCAGCGTCAGCTAGAAGGGCCTCGCCCTCAACATCGTCCTCCAGGGGCTCATCATCAAACAGATCCACATCATCATCAGCGTCGGCGTCGAGGAGTATATCAAGAGCAGGATAAGCGGCCAAAGGTATGGGGGCAGGGATCTCTACGAGCGGTAGGTCCCCAGCAAAAGGGGTCATCAGCGGGCTCGGTGACAGCATCGGGTAGCGCAAAGAGCTGGAAATCATCCTCATCCGTGCTGGTGATATTCGAAGTGTGTACCTCACTCTCTGACATAATCTCATCGTCCGACACGATTGCTAAAGGATCCAAGGTGTCCGTCACTCCAGTATCTGATGAGGAGGCCACGTCGTCTTGTAACACAAACACACACATGCACAAATAATCAATCACATAGTCAAATAAACACATTAGTCACCAATTAAGCAATCAAAATGTTTTCCTAGTCCCACTAGCCTCCCAGCCTCCCAGACTGATCTTCCTAGTCCCACTAGCCTCCCAGCCTCCCAGACTGCTCTTCCTAGTCCCACTAGCCAATTCTCCCAGCCTCCCAGACTGACTCCCTAGTCCCACTAGACAACTACCTCGGTCTCCCAGACCGAGCCTCGGCCTCCCAGACCGAGCCTTAGCCTCCCAGACTGAGCCTATAAATAATAAATAAAATGTGCTCAACTTTTGTTTATAAAAACGTTTTGGATCTGGACTTAAGTGGTATGCAGTGTAAAAATGTTTTCGTGAGAGCCCTATTGATCATAGTCTAGACTCGAGAAAGAATCCTAGTTCGCTATGATCAGAGCTCTGATACCAAGCTGTCACACCCTGGCTTTGCGGAAGCGTGGTTAATTTGGTGTGACTTCTTAATACCATATCTTACCATAACAAGCTATATGAAATAAAAACCATGCAAGATCATCCATTTAAGTTTCAAAACATAAGTAAAATAACATTGTTTTACGACGTTGACTCATGCAACGGAAACTACAATCTAACAACATAAAACATTGTTCAGAAAACACAATCATCAACATGACATAAACACAGTTTAAGAACTGTGACTCGTCCAGGAAAAAGTCACATCCTTTAAACTTGGATGACCTCGTAACCCTTAAGCAGCGGGAAAACGTAACATACCGCGCCAGATCTTTAGTTTCCTGAAATACATGTAAGTTGGAAAAATCAACAATAATGTTGAGCGAGTTCATGTGTAAGTGAGTAATAAAACCTTCGTAAGTATAAAATCCTGGTATGTAGCAAATAAGGAAAAAGAGATCACCAATGGTTTGCAAGGCCATTGATATGTGTGAAGTGCAAGTAGGAAGACTCAAACCTAGCGGATTTATGCGTTGGGTACAAAGTCACCCCAAGGTCCGTTATGCTGGGCCTGGGGCTGGGCTCGCTACACCCAGATAGATCTACCGCTACTGTCCCTCGGTCCTACAATGAGGATTAATGGCCTCAAGTTTCCGCCTACCCACTCACATGATCTAAGTAGTAACCCTCCTTACGCTAACCATACCATGTAAAAAGTACTCGTAAATATAGTAACATGTATTTCACCCCCGCAGTTTAGAAAACTGAAAACAGTTAAGAGAAAAGGGGGACATGAACTCACAGTGGTGCGTCTCTACCAAGTAAGTCTCCTGATCAAACGGCTGTGCGACGACCTACACGTACTAAATCTATTAGACGGACGGCCGTCCCTTAGCTTAAGGTTTAATGTCTTTGGGAAATAGTTAGACAACTATTTCGTAATTACACTTGGCAAATATTTGGTATTTATATTCCTTCCCAAGGATGGGGGATTTAATACATGTGCGTTTGTGTATCTTCGAAATATATTACTAAGTCTCACTTAAAATATATTTTAATTCTTTCTCCAAAATATAAATATTTTTCCCAAAAATATTATATTTTATTTCTCACAATTTTCCAAAATAATATCTTGACAAAATACGCGTTCATTAGTATTTTCCGAAAATGCGTAAGTTACGTTTTAAAGATCGGGTGGTAATATTTACACCGTGGTAACTTAAATATTTATCGTAAAGGCGTTCGGATTATTTTGGAACCGTTAACATTTGGTAATATTATTTTTACCCTAAAAATAATATTTGTATAGTTCACAAAATAATCATAAGAATTTCACAAGTGTTGTTATGAAAAATATATATACTAAATATATATATATATATATATATATATATATTAGCAAGTTTTATTTTGTGAAAATCCCACCTCCGATATTTAGAAATTTTGTAACAAAAATCGTGGAGAAATTTATATTTTTGAAAACAAGTTAGAAATATATTTATAACACTTGTGGTGAAAATATTTTCCAAGTGTTAGGTTTTTGGAAAAATTTCGCCAGAGTTTCCCCTGTAACTGGAGGTGGCCACGCTTTCAAGCGTATCATTTTCTTTTAAATTCAAACCAACAATGTTCCCAACATTATCAAACAACATTTCAACATTAAACTAGTCAAAATATATATATAAATCGCAAAAATACATGAACTTGTGGTTTATGCCAAAATATGTAGTAACTTTCCATTACTTTTAGTGGATCTTTGTATAGATAAATTCGGTTTCTTGAAAATCTTGTTTTTAAAGAAGCTTTGTCTTTACAACTTCTTGTTAACACTTACAAAAATAGTTCCTTTGTCAAACTTTGTGTTACACAAGTGTTTACACACTTGTGTGTTTACAAAAATCATTCTTATTCATGAAAAATCCGGTGGTAAAAATATGTTTTCTTTTGGCACTTGGTCCTTTGTAAATACCGTTTGTTGATCCATAGATCTACTAGTTTTGAACACTATTTCATAAGTAAAATCGTTTTTACACAAGTTCATGCTTCGTAAGTGGTAGGGTTCATCATTTAACCCCTTTTTACACTTAACATACTCTATGTCATGATTCACGAACATGACTAATCCGGGTTAGATGATGATCCGAGCTACCACAACATAGATCGGCACTAAATAATTACAACAAAACAAGTTTTACAAGATTTATACAACCCTTATGCTTTTAACCAACATTTTCATCATTTATGTAAACTTTTCACATGTATTCTTGTAAGTTCGTGAATTTTAACCGACAAGGTTCGTATTAACCACTTTAGAATAGATCAAGAATGTGTTTGAAGTCACTCACTACTAGCTCTAGGCTATGGAAGAAACTAGTCGAAGATCGGGTGTATAAAAGTGTGACAACTCGAATTTCCAAGATTTCTATTTCGCATTTATTGCACGTTCATGTATTGTTTAGTTGTTTATTTGCACAATTGATTGCTATGGAGTTGTATACGTTTTGATTCAATGAAGTGTATTGTGTGTTTGTGCATGGTTATGTGTTAATTGTGATAGACTTGTCAAATATGTGAACTTGGTGGTGAAACTGTGAAATTGATATGAGATGGTGTGCTTGTGTAAGATATAATAATTCAGGGTGTGTAGAGTAATTAGTGAAAATTAAACTATACTTAACCCTAATCCCTTGTTCACTAATCATTTTTCACAAAACCAAAGCACGTACTGTATTCTCTAATCTCCTAGCAATCATTATCACCATCATCATTGGCAAGCTATTCATCACTTTCGATTCCACATTTTCTCTAGAATCAACACAAGGTAAATGATTATTGATTATTTGATTGCATCAATTCTTGATCCTTGTAATATGTGAAAACCCTAGCCCTCATATGATACTTCTGTGATTTTGATTTGATTCTGAATTATTGATGATGATGATGATTAGTTGTATGTTTGATAGATTGTTCTTATGATGATTGTTGTTGTTAAGTATCGGTTGATTGATATGATCTTGCACTGTGAAAATCATGAACTAGGGTTTGGAATGATAATTGAAACGTAACTGTTGCTGTAGAAACGTAACTGTTATGATATTTGATTCGGTGCAATGATTGGAATTCACGTCTTGTTATTGTCAGAGTTTTGTAACCCTAAACACTAGTCAGAGTTTTAATGAATGTAATTGTCTGAGTTTCAAGTATTGTTTAAGGTCCGAATTATATAGTGAATAGGTGGTCCGACTATTACATATAACACCCATGGTCCGAGTTTTTCATAGTGGGTAATGTCCGACCTTTTGGTGGTTGCCTTAATGTCCGAAGTTCATGTACATCACAAAAATGTCCGAATTTTTATAAGGCATAGAGCCTTTGTCCGAGTTTTAAAAGCAAAAGCATGTCCGACCTTTAAGCTTGTAGTGTGTCCGAGTTTTATAGGCACAACATCAGTCCGAGTTTCTTAGGATGTTAGAAGTCCGAGTTCTTTGATTGTAGTGTGTCCGAGTTTTGGGCAATGAACAAGGGGTCCGACTTTATGGCCCTTGCCCATGTGATCCGAGTTTTAACTCCCCCCAACACCCTGTCCGAGCTTTTAAGGGGCTTGGCCCATGTCCGAGTTTTTACTCACACAATCTGAGCTTTAACCCCTCACATGTCCGAGTTTTAATTCCTTGTTTCATGATTCAACTTTTAAACAGGGGAAGCCCCCCCCCCCCCACACACACACACACTTGCCCGAGTTTTACAGAGGGCAAGGCCCTGTCTATTTTGTGAGGCCATGAATTGTATATTAATTGATGATTGGATCTGATAAGATATGTATGTCCTTTGCTAGCCACTAACACCGTTAAATCTGTTAAGTTTATTGAAGCTGCTAAATGTACTAAGTATGTTAACGTTGGCAATTAGGTTAACATCCACGTTAGATTTAACCGTGTAATCAAAGACACGACGCATAAATTATGTGAATACGATTAACTGTTTACGTGACGTATGATTCTATATATGATCGTATGATACTGAATACAACTGTATAATCTTGCGTGTATGAATCATTCTATGTGATATCATCCTGTACACAATAAGCACATAAAACACAATTGATTGATTACCAATGATTTACAAACCTTAATTTGATGCAAACACTTACATCGTATCATGTGCAACATATCCTAGGTCGTGTGTAACGGACTTAGACATTTGATAAACCCTAGAGCATAGCATACCGAGCAAACCAAGGTGAGTTCACACAGCCAAGGCATGGGGTTCCCAGGGTGGGAATGGGGTTGATTTATTTATTTGTACTTCTCTAGATAATGGAACGTAGTGATACGATCCTCAGGTGAGGAAGGTGATTGGTTAAGATACTGCTAGACTAGTGATGCTTATAGAACTGATATTCGCACACACGCCGGGGTTGGCTGCGATAATATGACTGATCTTCGCACACATGCCAGGGTTGGCTGCGATAATATGACTGATCTTCGCACACATGCCAGGGTTGGCTGCGATAATATGACTGATCTTCGCACACATGCCAGGGTTGGCTGCGATAATATGACTAATCTTCGCACACATGCCTAGGAAGGCTGCGAACTATACACTAAAACTTCGCACAGGTGCCGGGTGGCCGCGATACAAACATACCTAGTCTAGAATACTTGAGAACTTTCCCTAATCTTCGCATACATGCCTAGAGGGCTGCGATACGAACTAATACGTTACATGACTTAACGAACGAACACAAGGCTTACTATACTATTACAATTACTGAACTATTAACTGTGAACTCGCTCAACTAGTTGTTGACTCTCTGCTGCATGCCTTGCAGGACCTTAGGTAGATATGGAGCTTGCACAGGGATGAGCAGGTCGTTGTGGAGCTTGGATCGTGGATGTTATGTTACACTTATAACACTTGAACTATTTACATACATTGGATTCTCATTATTACGCTTCCGCTACTTAAACTATGTTTGGTTTGAACACCAATTGTACTGAATTGGGTTTTACAAACCACTTTGATTATTATATACTATGTTCAATATGATTGGTGGCTTGATCCTGGTCATGTCACGCTTCCAAGCGGTGGTACTCCGCATGTGGATTTTGGGGGTGTGACAAAAAGCAATGTGGTGAGGTCCTTCACAATCCGAGTGCACCGAGCTTCCTTGTATGAGACCCTTAACACTTGTGCGTGCTTGGAATAGCTTGATCAAGATTGTAAAGTGGCGGCGGTGGTGCTATGGTGGTCGGCCGAAAGTTCAAAGAGAGGGAGAGAGAGATGTGGTGTGTTGATGTGTGTTGAATGAATATGATGGGTTAAGCATGATACTTATAGACAATTCTCTTCAAGTTTAACCATTGGATGTTATGTCACCTAGATATTTAGCAAGGTAATTAAAATAATTGATCAAGGACATGGTGTGTCCCCTATGGGGAACCGAGTTCGGTTACAAGGGAAGGGGATTGGTTGGGTTGGAACTAAATAGTTAGGCTATAGTGAGTTAATTAGGAGTTGTAATCATTTACTAATATGTTATGCATTATGACGGGTGTTAGGGTACTCAGGGACCCTAACTGGCTCAGAAAAAGAAAAACAATGTTGATGGCAATATTTTTATGTTCCGGGTAAAGTCCGGTTGTTCGGTTGGATAGTGATCCGTTAAAGTGCTTAACAAAGCTTTAAAGTGTCGTAAATATTATTTTTAGTGACACAACTTATTCCCGACACTTTGGAAAGTGTCTAGTATTATTTTTCTCATGTTTTGGCACTTTATTAGTTAGCTTAATGCTGAATTTTTATTTAAAGTGCTGAATTTTGTACTTAAAGTACGTTTTAGGCACATCCGGTCACTATAACTATCACCTGGTGACGCAGTTCCACAACCCTCTTATCCCTACACTCTCTACTAGTGTAGTAAACTATCTCTGGCTCATACAGGCCTTAGAGGCAGTGCCTGCCTGGTGCTAACTATATCAGCATATTTACTGGGTTATCCGTTTGTGCTACTGTGCTTTTGTGCATCAAGGTTGTCACTAAAGTTCTGTATGTAAATAATAGAGTAACAGCAAATAAAGTATGAGGCATGGTTATACATATTTCAGAAATCATGTAGAAGTTTATTTACCACTGTAAGCAAGCACAATAATCGAGCAGTAATTAAATACTAATTAGTTTGTACGGATACCTGGTTTGGTGAGGGTTGTCACAGCTGTTGCTGATTCTCCACTTTTGGGTGTAAGCGCGCAGGTTCATTGGATAATTATGAATATTGTGCGCCCTGAGTAACTTCTGCATGAAGTTTGTAGTAATTTTGGGCGGGAAAAACCTCGAATTTTGAATTCTGACAGGTTGGTGCAAATGTCGTTGAAGGCGACGTTTGAGTTGACTGCTGACCCGGTTATGATGACGTTGTTCCAGACGGTTCGGCTGACGTTGTTCCTGATGGTTCGGCTGAAGGAAGGTCTGCGCAATCTCACCTGAAGGAAGGTCTGCGCGGCTTTTTGGGACCATACCCCATCACAGGGGAATGCCTGATGGTAGTGTAGCAATTGGATTGGATGAAGTGGGTTTTCTGGGTAGAAGTGATGAGGATGGAATGTTTTGGATGGGGGCATAAGGGGAATGGCGATTTAATCTCCTCATCATCTTCTAACACAACATGAGTTTTTCTCTTGCGAGTGGACTTGATTTGTGGTGAAGGTGGATGTATGGGAAATCGTTGTGATGTTGGAGGTGGTTGGGTTCTTGGTGGTGTAGTGAAAATGATCATGGCAGAGGTTTGACAAACATCTGCTGAAACAACTGGTGTCTCATCAGCTATTTGGCTAACATCTGCTGATACTTTTGACCATGGTTGTAAAACAAGGTTTCCAATGCCGAGTACTCCCCGAGTAGTCACTACAAGGTAGGCTGCCGAGGCGACTTTCTTTGACTCCGCCAAATTACTCAGAATCGGTCAAACGCGGTTAACCTCGGCCAAAATCGTATCTAGTATCTTGCTTCTTCTTCTTTTCTAAAGCTATCTCTTCAGCTTTCTTGTTTAGGGTCTTATCAATCCCTTTTCTTTTTCCAGCCTCTGAGGCTTTTGAAGAAGATTTTTGTTGAGCAGACTCTGGCTTTTATTGCCCTTTAGTTTTGGTTTTGCTTTTGAATCAGGTGGCAACTTTCTCAGTGTATCTTTCTTCCCCTTTTGGCATCATCATCTTCATCATCATGAAGGACTGTTGTAGGGGCAGAGCAAGTAATTTTGACCAGATGTTCCATGATGGCCTTAATGTCTGCTTGTGTGTCTTTGTATCTAGCATCAACCATATTCCTTATAACTTCCATATGAGTATTGTGGTTGATTTCAGTCAAATTCCTTTGAGCTTGGAGGATGGGATGCACAGAATTCCATAGCTCATTGGCAATTTGCTGAGTGATCGGTTGACCTTTAGAAAGCCCCATCATCTGCTTCATCATTTCTTTCATGTCAACAACAGATGTTTTCATGGAATTCATTCTATTCGTCAATTCTTGATATCTTAATTCATCACCTAATTTAATAGGACATCTGAGTTCCTACCTGAGGTAGTTGTATTTGTTTTAATAATCGGAGAAGACTCCAAATCATCATAAACAAATGCCCCTTTTTCTTGGTTCTGGGGACTTCCCACTGGAACAGAGGTTACATTTGTAGCCTCAACAGTGGTTGCCTTCAAGGGAGTCTTAATTATGAAACCACTGTCCAACTATATATCAATTGATTCAACAGTTGTAGTAGCTGCTCCACCTGAACTACAATCAAGTGTTTCTTGAAACTTAAGGGGTGTAACCTCCTCAACTGTTTGTGGGATAGCAGATTGAAGTAGTTCAGACACAGTCATTTGTTGAGGTATACTCTCATTAATGTGTGAGTGAGAGGGACTGTTTTGAGTCTGAATTTCAATTGCTTCAAATAGAGGCAATATTGTTGGTGGAATTTGGGGAGAGGGTTGTGGAGTAGAAAGAGACATTGCCTTGGGAGAGGGGCTTTTAAGCATATTTTCAAATGAAAGGTCTGCTTCATGATGTGGGGTCCATGTGCTTACAACATGATCCTTTTGTGAGGATTCATGAGGAGTTTGGATGGGTGGAGATCTTTCCAACTACAGTGAGGAAGTAGCAGTAGTGGTTTCAAGTGACATTTGTGTTGTCACTGGGTTAACCTCTTGGATCTCATCTTCCAGAAGACCCTTTTTATTTTGTTTGGTTTTGGTGGGCTTTTTGGATGTGGCGGGTTTCTTTTTGGGTTTTGCTGCTGTGGGTTTCACAACACCGGTTGTGGTGTCATGATCACAAGGAGCAGTGGGCTCAACAACAGAGGTATGAGCAAAAGATGTTGGCGTATCTAAAATAGGCTCATCCCCCTTTGTTTGTGTTTTTGAAACTTTTGACTCTTTATCCATAAGTCTGATAAAAGTTTCACTTGTAAGACTATTTATTTGAAAAGTTACACCTTGTTCAAAATCTATTTGTGACACTTGTTTTCGTAGGTAATAGCTTAGAAGTCTTGGATACAACAGAAAAGCATTATTAGCACATTTTTTCACATTTTTCACATTAGCCACCAAATCAGAAAACAGTGCTTGGGATAAACTGTAATCATATTTTGTTAAAATAGCATATCCCAAATACTTAATTTTTAAAGGTATCTCATTAAATAAGGTGGTCTTGGCTGAGAGATAAATTAAAAGAGTATGGAAAAAAATTTCATTGGTGGAGGGAAGTTTGGTTTGAAAATAGTAACTCCCTTTAATTGTGCATCATACCTTGTTTCAATGAACTCTGTATGAAGTTCATGCTTTTCAAAGTTGATCTTACCTGCCAAGTCGTCCAATGCAAAAGTAGTGGAAATTGTAGATGGAAAAATTCAAAGCAGACTTTTTCTGACTTTAGATGTGATGGCAAACAACTGTTTATTTTTAGACTATATTTCAACAATAGCCCAAAATTGCCGGAGTGTTTCCGTATGAACTGGAGCATCAACAGTAAGGATTGCTTTGTATTTTGATGATGTTAAAACGTCAACTATTGAATGAAAGCTGGTATTTTTGCTAGTTTTCTCGAAGATGGGGAGGTAGTTGTGAGGGTTTTTGATGTCCAGAGCCATGATCGGAGAAGAAGGTGATGATGGAAACTGCTTTTGAGAATTTTGAATTCGAGACGGCAGTGGTAGAAGCTCGATTTGGGGATGAAACAGGGTTTATATAGAGTGAAAAAGTGAATGTTGATGTGGCATCAGTTATAAAGATCTGATGGCTAACATCTGTCTACGTCAGAACCTCTGTTGTGATAATGGATGATAGGTGTTTGGAAACCTCTGTTGGGCTTGGGAACAGTGGTAAGTCAACAGTCGTTAGGATAAACAGAAGTTATGAGAACAGACGATACCTTTCAGCAGTGGATGAATTTTTAGTCAAGCAGCGGTTTAAAAACAGTTGTTTTGAACAGACTTTTAAGGATTTTTTTTAAAAAAAAAACTCAAAAATAGCTATTTTTTAATAATGTACTTTTGATTTTCTGAAGACATTTTAATGCTTTTGATTAACCAATTCAGCAAGATTT